>NW_028270171.1:11854186-12160853 GCF_037043375.1 Chiloscyllium plagiosum | reverse complement strand
AGTTTACGGATCCTTCCATGATGTCATTCCCTTCCTTGTCAAGCCTCCAACCCTTGGAGATCTCTGCAAACCCTCCAATGCTAGCCTTTTTCTCCACATTCTTGATATCATTTTCTTTATTCTTTCATGAGATGTGGACATCACTGGCAAAGTGAGCATTTGTTACCCTTCACTAATTGCCCCTGAACTGAATGATGTGCTCAGGCCATTTCAGAGTGCTGTTAAGAGTCAATCACATTGCTGTGGGTCTGGAGTCACATGTAGGTCAGACCAGGTAAGGATGGCAGTTTCCTTCCCTAAAGGACATTAGTGAACCAATTTTGTTTTAAAATAACGATTGATAATAATTATCACTGCTGAATAGTTAATATTTTGATTTAAATTCCCACAAGACATGGTGGGATTTGTTCCTATGACATTAGTCTGGACCCCTAGATTACTGGGCCAGTGACAATACCAATACACCAGCATCTCCCATGCCATGGTCTGCTATGTTTGCATTTGGACTACTAGTCATAGGGACATAGAGATGTACAGCACAGAAATAGACCCTGTGGTCCGACCAGATATCCCAACTCAATCTAGTCCCACCTGCCAGCACCTGGCCCATATCCCTCCAAACCCTTCCTATTCCTATACCCATCCAGATGGGTGGATGCTTTAAATGTTGCAATTGTACCAGCCTCCACCACTTCCTCTGGCAGCTCATTTCATACATGTACCACTCTTTGCATGAAAAAGTTGCCCCTTAGGTCTCTTTCATATCTTTCCCCTCTCACTTTAGACTTATGCGCTCTAATTCTGGACTCCCCCACCTCAGGGAAAAGACTTGGTCTATTTATCCGATCCATGCCCGTCATGATTTTATAAACACTCCAGGGAAAACAGCCCCAGCCTATTCAACCTCTCCCTATAGCTCAAATCCTCCAACCCCGGCAATATCCTTGTAAATCTTTTCTGAACCCTTTCAAGTTTTACAGCATCTTTCCAAAAGGAAGGAAAGAGACCAGAACTGCAGGCAATATTCCAAAAGTGGCCTAACCAATCTCCTATACAGCCGCAACATTACCTCCCAACTCCTAGACTCAATACTCTGACCAATCCTGCATACTGGAATCTCTTCTCTAAACCTCCATATCTCTTCACCTCTCTCTCCTTTCCTTTAAAGTTGCTCCTGAAAAACCAACTTGCTTGACCAAACTTTAGGTTGCTTGTCCCAATACTCCCTACGTGACTCAGTGTCAAGCATTGTTTCATAACCGTGCCTCTGATGCATCCCTGGGATGTTCCACAGTATTAGAAGTGACACACCAATGCTCATCTAATTGCAGACACCACCAAGAAGAGTTGGTTGAAGTGAGAAAAGTCTGTCCGTGAATTGAAATCATGTGGGAGGGATGGAGTGCCTTTATTGGGAAATGAATGATAGGAAAGAGGACCTTGATCACATGGGCCAATGGGCTGAGGAGTGGCAGATAGAATTTAATTTAGGTAAATGGAGGTGCTGTATTTTGGAAAGTTAACTCAGGGCGGGACTTATACAACTAATGGTAAGGTCCTGGAGAGCATTGCTGAACAAAGAGACCGTGGAGTGCAGTTTCATAGTTCGTTGAAAGTGGAGTCTCAGGTACATAGATAGTGAAAAGGGCATTTAGTATGCTTTCTTTTATTGGTCAGAGCAATGAGTAGAGGAGTTGAGAGGTCATGTTGCGGCTGTACAGGACATTGGTTAGGTAACTTTTGAAATATTGTGTGTAATTCTGGTCTCCCTGCTATAGAAAGGGTGTTGTGAAACTTGAAGGGGTTCAGAAACGATTTACAAGGATATTGCCAGGGTTGGTTGGTTTGAGCTATTGGGAGAGGTTGAATAGGCTAGGGCTGTTTTCCCTGGAGTGTCAGAGGCTGATGGAAGACCTTATTGAGGTTTATAAAATCATGAGGGGCATGGACAGGGTAAATAGACAAGGTCTTTTCCCTGGGTTGGGGAAGTCAAGAACTAGAGGGCATAGGTTTAGAGTGAGAGGGGAAAGATTTAAAAGAGACCTAAGGGGCAGCTTTTTCCACACAAAGTGTGTATGGAATGAGCTGCCAGAGGAAGTAGTGAAGGCTGGTACAATTACAACATTTAAAAGGCATCTGGATGGGTAAATGAATAAGAAGGGTTTAGAGGGATATGGCCCAAGTTCTGGCAAATGGGACTAAATTAATTTAGGATATCTGGTCGGTATGGATGAGTTGGACTGAAGAATCTGTTTCCGTGCTGTGTTTCATTTCTATGGCTCTATAACTATGATTTTTTCTTTGGTGATTGAAAAGTTCAGTGAGTTATTGGACAGTTAAACAGATTGAATAACATGCTGAATAGGTAGCTGTGGGCGCTGAATCCTGAGTTGGCTGATGACTGATTTATTTGAATATTCCTTTACCCAGCAGCCCCTACATCTACAAATGGATGAAGGTCTGGCTTTTAAACACACGCCAGCTCATAAGACAGCAGTTGGTGAGTCATTATGGTTCATATAGATAACCCAGTTTGCATAAAGCAGAATATTCTTGGCTACAGAAACATTGGCTGTGTAGGCTCTCTCAGCCAGTGCAGCCACTGTCTTCAGTGCCCCTGGGCTAGGGACGGGTTAAAAACTGAGCTCTTGGTTACCATTCCTGAATGCAAACCAGTGACTCATGGTCATGTGCATGCCCACTCATGCTTCAGCTTGACAGTGAGGTATTCCACAACCGCACACCGCACCCCTACCTACTCCCCCCCCCCAGCAACCTCCCCACCACTGCCACCCTATGGCTCACCAGCCTATAGCCAGAGTGGGCTTAGATGCCAGGTACCTTGTAGTTGAATAGCCAGACTCTCACGAACTCAACTAGCGCACAATATACCTGACTAAAGGTTCTGGTTTCAGTCCTCAGTGCACGCGGTCTCCCAGGTGTCAATGGAGAAATGGCAGAGCTGAACACCATTAGACCAGCACTCACGCACCTTCACAGTGCAACTCAGGTCACTGATCTGGACCGTGGCTGCTATTCCCCCCACTTCCTCACAAACTTGCCTTTGAGGCAAATTCTACTCTTAGACTGACTCCAGTTCCAGCTGAGATAGCTCAGTCCTGACTGGAAATTAAACTCAGGGCATATGCTAAGGTACAAATTAAGAGCAGGAGTGGGCCTTTTATCCCCTTTGAACCTGTTCTGCCATTTAATAAAATCATAGCTGATCTGCCTACCCCAATAATCTTACACACTTCTCTGTGTACAAACAACCCACCTCTGCCTTAAATGTTGAAAGACTCTGCTTCCACCATCTTTTGAGGAAGAGGGTTCCATAGATGCATGACCCTCTGTGAGAAAACAGAATTTTTCTCATCTCAATTTTAAAAGGTCAACCCTTATTTTGATACAGTGACCCCTGGATTTAGATTCTCCCACAGGAGGAAAACATCCTGACCACATCCACCCCATCACGGCCCCACTAAGATTTTGTATATTTCATTCAAGTGGCCTCTTACTCTAAACTCCAGAGGTTAGTGCCTGCCCTTACTATCCTCAAGCCCCATCCTGCCTGATAAGTCACATCGAGATGTATCCATAAAGTGGCAGGGCTCAGCAATAATGCTTTATCATTGGCTTGTTTTCAAAGAAATACTTCAAGCCAGAGTGGAAGCAATTCATTCTCAATCCCAAGAGACTGCCTGAAAAGAAACATACTCCTGCCTAGCAAGTGATGTGTGGGAAGTCTGACAGGCAAAAGTATAAGCAATTGCCCAGATTAGTGAGTGCATGCTTCTGCTGTATTGGGCTATCTCATCTAATGCAGGTTGGAAGCAAGATGAGAGAATTGGCCTCTCTGAGATGGAGAACTTGAGAAACTATAACACATGGGGGACGATTGCAATACATCCGAAGTTAAATAACCATCTAACCCTCATAGGTAAGTAGGATAGTCCATTGGAAAGATTTGCATTTATCTAGCATTTTTCACATCCACCTGATGCATCAAAGTACTTTACAGCCAATGAGATACTTTGTGAAGTAAGGTAACGATACTATAATCCCAGAGGACCATAGATCTTCTCTCTCATTAGAGAGGGAAAGAACTGGTGGTGGTTTAACCTAAGGGTCAATACACCTCAGGCAAAGGGGAGAGGTTGAGAAGGAGAATCCTTCATGGTAACCCCAGCCGGTGCAGTTGGAGGCAGATTTGCAATGCACAATGATGCCAATAGCACTGCACTGTCCTAATAGCCAATTTGCAAACAGCAAGCTCCCACAAACTGGCATGCAAGAACAACCGATAAGGTTGTTTGTGATGTTGATTGAGGAATAAGTATCAGGTAGGAAGTTAGGGGGAGGGATAACAACCCTGTTCTTTTTCAAAACTATGCCTTGCAATGTTCCTTCAAAACTCTCCAGCAACTGCACAGAGCTCTGAGGGCCATGGGTGGCTGCAGGGAAAATGGACAGCATACTGATTGGCAAATGTAAAGCTTCCTAACAGCTGTGAGGCCATACTGCTTAGCGCAGCATTGGTGGCATAGAATCTTTTACATTCACTACAGAAGGCAAAAGGGGTCTTGGTTTAATATCTCAGGTCAAGAGATTGCATCCCTGATGATATAAGCATCTTAGTAATACACTGAAGAATCAACCTAGATTTTTTTAATACTTACATCACAAAGTGAGATTTGAACTGAGAGCCCTGTGCCCCCGCAGAGGGGATTGCTATGCACTGAGCCATCAGATGGAACTGGTACAAATGATCAACTCCTGTATCCTAGGAGCTATCACCACCTTCTGGATAAGAGTTTCACCTCACCACAATGTCAGGGCAGGTTAGAGTTTATTCAAGCACATCAGATTTTATACTTCATATTACAAATTCTAACCTAACAAGTATTTGTTTAAAATTAAATAAACTCAAAGCACCTACCTGATTTGATCTGATGTTGCTGGGACTTCAAACTCTCTGAGTTATCAGGCTGTATAATACAGTATTCCCTCACTGGTACCTGTGTCAGGATCACCAAAATCAGTACTTGTCCAGCTCCTGAGAGTTGCTCAGACTCTTTGCTCTCTCATGCTGTGGACTGAAGGCTTTATGCTGTTGAAAGAGGGCGGGACCTGAAAGTCACAAACACACACACACAGATGTAAGTATTTCACTGGCTTTCCTCTTCATGCAATTTAAATGTATGCTGCTCTATTTGATATGGAGCAGTAAAGGTTATTTAGAGGCATGTTTGCATCAAGCTGCTGTTTGTAACATTGCTCATTTCTCTGCTGAAGCACTTTCTTGCAAGCTGTTTGGAAAGGATACAAGCAACTCCTCTCTGGCTTATTGAGTGCAGAATGAGCGTGCATTTATAAAGGACCTTTCTCAATACCTTAAAGCACGTTAGAACCAATGAAGCATGTTTTGAAGTGCAGTCACTGATGTAGGAACTACAGCAATTAATTAATTTGTGCACAGCAAGCTCCAACAAACAGCACTGTGACTTGCATCATTTGCTAATTATTGCCTGGGACTCCTCAAGAAAGAAAGCAGATCCTGAGAGGAGAGATGGGGACTCACTTTGATGCCTTACCTAAAAGTTGGCTCTGCAAACATGTGTGACATTTCCTGCACACAGCCCTTGGAGAGTCAGCCTCGTTTTTAGACTCAGGGGATCTCTGGAAGTTAGGCTTGGACCTCCAGCCTTCTGACTCAGAGGCAAGTCGTGCTGGTCTCTACAATTGAATCAGTGTGGCATCTGGTACAGAACCATAGGGATTTGAATGCTGTAAGTGTGTTTCACACTCTGTGCTTAGGTAGCTGTTGGCATCCCCATATACTGGTTTGGGCTATGTTACCGAGTCTCCCTGGGTTGGTAGACAGGGTTTCTGCTCAGAAACAGTGACTGAACTGAACTAAGATGCTCTCCACCGTCGAGTACATGTCTGGGTCTCTGCACATTCATTTTCAGTGACAGATTGAAGTTTAACTGGCACAGATTTGACCCAACCAGCACATGCTCTCACCTTAGAGAAAGAAAAGCACACACTTCCTCTTTCCAAGTCACGAGCATTGCTTTACAAAAAATCAACAACAGAGGTCAGCACTGGGAGAGTGAGGAGTGGTGAGGGAGTGCATTACTGGAACCTCTTTCTATGCCATTGTAATTCCGGATATGAGGGTTTCACAGCTAGAAATCAGAAAGAGGGGGAACTCTTGCCAAAGTCAAACAAATTTTCTCAGTTTTTGGAATACACTTGAAGTGATTCCATTAATTCTTTAAGTAGTCATAAAGGAAAATAACAGCAAGAACTTTAATTGATAATAACATAAGAAATCAGAACAGAGGAGGCCATTTGGCCCATTTGAGGATGATCTGGTCTGCACTCACGAGCTTCCATAGATGCAGTGATGAGCTTCTTACCATTAACAGAGTACTTGTTGAACAATACCTGAACTCTAGCAGTTAAGCGTCAAGATTGTGGTGCTGGAAAATCACAGCAGGTCAGGCAGCATCCGAGGAGCAGGAGAATCAACATTTCAGGCATAAGCCCTTCATCAGGTTCCTGATAAAGGCACTCACTTTCTGTAGCAGTTAAGTTACAAATAACTAACAGTTGGATTCCCTGAAGTTCAGAAGGTTAGCAAATCATAAAAGATGATAAATCATATGGAAGCAGGCCATTCAGCCCATGCCAAACCTCTGAAGAGCATCCCACCCAGACCTGCCCATCCCTGTACCTGTATTTCCCATATCTAATCCACCTAGCCTGCACATCCCTGGACACTATAGGCAATTTAGCATGGCCAATCCACTTAACCTGCACATTTTTGAACTGTGGTAGGAAACCCATGCTGACAAGGTGGAATCAAACCCAGGTCCCTGGCGCAGTACTGCAGCAGTGCTAGCCACTGGGCTACCTTGATTTGATTGAAGTTTGTGAAGCATTAAGAGGATCAAAATGAGCAGATTGGGCAAAAGTATTTCTGCTGGATGAAGTATCTCAGACTGAAGCAAATTGTCTGAAAATTAGAGCCAGACTTCTCAGGAGTGAAGCTAAGGAACACTTTGCCAGAATAGATCACCAAATAGTTACAGTGCAGAAGGAGGCCATTTGATCCATCTGGAACGTACCTTTTCTCCAAATGAGCAATTCCTCTAGATCCAATTTTCCTGCCTTCTCCCCCATAATCATATATGTTCTTCCCTTTCAGATAATAACCAGTTCCTGGTTAAAAACCTCAATTGGACCTGCCTCCTCCACACTCTCGAGTAGCGCATTCAAGATCCTAACCACTTGCAATGGGAACAAATTTCTTCTCATGTCTCCCTTGCTACTTTTGGCAATTATTGTCAATCTGTGCCTTTTTATTCTCAATCTTTCCACCAGTAGGTAGAGTTTCTCCCTATCTATTTTGTTCACATGCCCCATGATTCAAATCCTCTAGCAAATCCAGTTCAAAACAGGATGGAAGTTTGAATCTCTCTTTGAGTCAATTGACACCCAATCAATTTTTAGTTTTAAAACTGAGTTGAGTAGTTTGTTAACCAACAATATTAAGGGATGTGGGGCATAGGTATATCGACTCAGGTCACAGATTGGCTATGATCTCATTGAATGACAGAACAGCGTCAAGGGACTGAATGGCCTCTTCCTGTTCCGAATATGCCCAAACGTTTTCAACATGCCAAAGGATGAGATTTAGCTGAGGTAACTTGGACGTAACTCAGCACTGAGACAAATCTGAACAAACCTTACATTTACCCTGTATGTCCAATGAAACACAAGCATTTGCCCCTAACCCCTGCTCCTAACCACAACTTGGTGACATTATGATTTTTAACATGGAGACCAGGACAGAGCTCCATCTGCTGAGACCATTTCCCAATATCCATATCCATTCAAGGAAGTTCATCTGGGAATGCAGGAACAACTTGTACTGATATACACAGTAGCGCCCTTAACATAGCAAGGTCTTCCCAGAGATGTTTCACAAGTATGTGATTAGAAAAAAAGATTACCAAGGAAAGATGTTTGGATAAGTGACTGAGCATTTGAATTGGTGGGGGGCTGGTGATAGTTTTTAAGGAGCATGTAGACCCTTGCTTAACTTTCTGAAGGATAGATTATGTTTGACCTAATTGAGTTTTTTGAGAAGATCATTAGCTTGCTTGGTAAAAGGATGTCGAAGAGTGGTTCTTTATTTAGATTTCCAGAGGCCATTCAAATGGTTGAACCCAACAAATAGTATCCCATCGCCAAGCCAGTAGCTCTGGGTTCGAGAACTATTGTAAATGGCCTAGGAAGACGTGAGGTTGAAATCACAGAGAAAGAGTGGGAGTGTGAGATCATGGAAGGCAAAGACAATAATTACTTCTAGACTGAGATAATGTAGGTCAGCTAGCACAAAGGTGGTAGGCTAATGGGACTTGATATGAGTTAGAATGTCAATGGCAGAATTTGGGTGAGGTCAGTTTACAACATTTAATATTGGTTGCAGGAAAAGTGTTGAAACAGTTTTATGGGATCCAGTGATGAAAAGTCAGAACTTGTTAAATTGTTGTTGGGATACATTCAGGAAAAGCATTCATGTTTAATTAACCTGCTGGGGATTTTCCCAGAGATGTTACTGGAATGATAGCTGATGTAACACTGATGAAATGTAATGGTTTATCAGAAATCTTTTCATATCTATGCTTCATGACAAAGAGATGAACTTATGAAAAGACCTCTTTCATGCACTATCATTATGGATGTCTTAAAACCTGGATCTAGAGAGCTGTACTGGAAAGAGAGACATATTGCTGGAATTCTTCACATTACACTCATCGGGATAAATGCACGATTGCCACATTTCAAATGGTGTGTTAATAGCCGCATGAGATTTAAAATAACTAATCATCCTTGTAACTTAGCTAATTTACATTTACCTAAAGCAAAATGCACTCAACTGGAGGGACCCATGTTCTGCAAACAAAAAAGTATGTTCAAGCCTTATCTCTTTCTTTTTGAATTACCCAGAAACTTGGAGAGCCTGGTGCTTTCTCCATGGCAACATATTGACCAATCAGAATCAACTCGCCAATCAGTCAGTGGTTCCTGCGATATACATTGTGGTGAGTGTTTGAAATTTAGTATTCTTGCATTTGTCTTGATGAGTGCAAGATGGAAAGTTTTGAAAACATGTCTCTCTTTTCAGCTAGATTCAAGATCTGCAGTTCCAAACAGTCAAATAAAATTATTTACTTGGGAAATTTTGGTTACGAGTGACATAATCTAAGGAATATGCCTTTGTTATTCCTCTTTTAAAGATGGAGGCTAGGATTTTCTGGGGAAAATCTCCAGATTCGTGCCATCTAGCTCCTAGGATCTTCAATTCCCTCCCCAACTTTCTTCTTTCCCACACTCTCTCTCTCCTCTTTTATTAAGACACACCTTAATACCCAACCCTATGACCAAGAATTTTGTTTATTTTTCCTAAGGCCTTTTTTGTTCGTTCAGTGTCACGTTCTACTAAATAACATTCCTGTGAGGAGCCTTAGTACCATTCACCACATTACAAGTGTCAACTGTTTCTCAGACGGTAGTTCATTCAACACTGATTCACAAGATACTAAGTTCAAGTCATGCTCCAGGTCTTGAATCCAAAAGTGAAGGCTGACACACCCTGTGCAGTGCTGAGGGAGATGCTGACCTTCAAATGAGATATTAAAACCAAGGCCCCATCAGTCCATGTAGATGGACAGAAACATCCAATGCTATAATTTGGAAGAATAGCAAGATAGTTATACTTCATGTCCTGGCCAATATTTGTGCCTTAATCAAAATCATTAAAGCAGGTTATCTTGCAGGTTTCTGGTAGTTGCTATGTGTAAGTTGGCCACTGTATTGGCTACATTTACAACAGTGATTACACTTCAAAAGATTTATTTTTGAAAGACTCTAATGCTCCATTTGAATGTGACAGTATTGATATTAATGACTGGGATGACCTGGTTACCAAATTTTCAAAATGGCGACCAATTGTCCAACAAGCTGCAAAACACTTTTAAGAGAGTCCATGAGGAAATGCAGTGGCAGAGAAGGAAAGAATAGCAAGCAAATTCTATAGTCTGGGTCCCATTATCTTAAGGAGTGCTTTACCCCAAGTGCCTAAAGACCTGTGAGTTAATAATTGGCGCATTCAGTTGCATAGCAGAATCTCACAATCCTGTGCAGACTTTACTCTTGAATTGTGCAACAGTCGATGACACTCCCAAGAGTACTTGTTTGGCTTTAAAAGGTCTGAAATGTCTAGTGGATGTGAAAAAGCACAATATAAATGCAAGTCAATGTTGACCTTTGAATCATTAGCATTGAGGCGATGGAGATAAAGAGAAAGCTTGTGGTGACTTTTCAAACATACAGTAAACTGTGTTAGAAGTGAGGAAGCTGGAAGGGCTGCTAAGGATAAACTAAGATCAAACAGAGAAAATGTCTACTATATGGAACGGTGCCATTATGTGAGGAAAGATCATGAAGGAATTCTGATGGAATTATAAACACTGCAATTAACAATTGTTAGGAAAACCCTGAATAACGTACAAGATTGCATAAGGAGAAAGCTAGTGCGCACAATCACTATCATCACTATTGAACATTGGTTAGATTCTGTGGGATATATCCTGCGTGGTTCTAGGAACAGAATTATACAATGGAAATTATTTCCCCTGTTGACCCTGTATTAACATTCAGGCATCTATCGTAAAATGAACTATTTATGACCAACATTAGCTTACCTCAATAGACTCATAAAACATTTCATCCAAAGGGCAATCAAGCTGTGAAATGAATGACTAGGGAAGGTCATTGAATCAAACTAAACAAATGAGTTTAGGAGGCAGTGGCATTGATTTTTGAATGTTTTCTGGCAAGGGAACAGCCAACCATTTGTCAGATCTTTATTCCATTTGTTGTAAAATGGCGGGCAATTACCCCATTGGCTTTACAATGGTGGGTGATAAAGAAGACAAGATGTAGGAGTAGTAGTAGGCTGTTCAGCCCCTCGAGTCTATCCTGCTGTTCAATAAGATCTTGGCTGAGCTGACCTCAACTCAGTCTGAGGCCCATCCACCCTCTCCAATCTTACTGCTTGAGGACCCAAACCTCTGCCATCCTTGACTCCCTTGTTGATCTAGGATCTGTGTCACTTAGACTTGAATATATTCAATGAGCCAGTCTCCATTGGTCTCTGGGAAGAAAATTCCACAGACCAACAACCCTCGGAAAGAAAAATTGTTCACTATCTCAGCTTTAAAATGGAGGTCCCTCATTTCTAAACTTTGACCCCTTGTTCTTATGTTCCACCACAGGGAAATACATCCTCTTTGCATCCATTCTATCAAAACCCCTCAGAATCTTACATTTCAACAACACCACCTCTCATTCTTTTAAATTCAAATAGATACAGGCCTCACCTGTCCAACCGTATCCTCTTTGGCTAGCTTTTCCATCCCAGGAATTAGTCGTGTGAACCTTCGGTTCTGGAAATGTTGATTTGCTAGATGTCAATTTGGACAGAGATGATGAAAGTCAATGTCAGTCAGACTGGTTCTCTCAAGAGAGATGACCCTGAGGGTGACAGCGAGAAGCTCTGTCAGTGAGAAGGGATGAAGATTGCTGCATTTGGGAGCCTGTTTCACTTATTGTCGAAACCACTTCTCCTTCTTCTTACGTTTGCCTTTTTTAAAGTTTGAACGAAGGCCACATTGGAGCCAAAGTTTGTGGTTGCTGTAATGTCTGGTTGGTCACATACAATCATATGAATTAGGTGCAGGAGTAGGCCATTTGGCCCTTCAAGCTTGCTCTGTCATTCAATACGATTGTGGCTGATCTGATTACTCTCATTCTTGCCTTGATCTTTTTTCACTGCCATGCTTCTCAAACATTAATCGACCTAAAAATATTCAGAGATTCTCCTTCCTTTCAAGACAGAGAGTTCCAAAGACTCATGACCCAGTGCGAGAGAAAATAAAAAACTCCCCATCTCTGTCTGAAATGAGCAATCCTTATATTGAGTCAGTGATCCCTGGTTCTAGGATTTCACATAAGGAGAAACATCCTCTCCATATCTACCGTGTTAAGACCCTGCAGGATGTTATACATTCCTCTTACCTTTCCAAGCTCCAATGTATACAAGGTGAGCCTCAAACTACCTCATTCACATGACAATAGTTGAGATGGCGGTCAGGGATAAAGTTGGGCTGGTGATGAATATGCTTTGCATTCAGCTTTTGATTTTGGCTGAGTGTTGCATGGAATTATTACACTTTTCAGGACAGGAACAAGCCATTTGGCCCAAGAAGTCCATTCTGGTGTCCAAGTCCCACTTTGTCCCAACTTGGTAATTCTCAACTTATCAACTTTTTTTAATGGATGACTGTTCAGTTGCAGGTTTGTGGATTGGAAGTAAGAGTTGTAGGGAGGAAGGGATTGTTTACAGGAGATCAATCTGACACTACCTGGCCCTGTCCTCTGCATACTGATTTTTGATTTTATATGAGTTTGAAAGGTTCTGAAAGAGTTAATACCTGACTGAGTGCAATGGAACCACGGTACAACGTTAATCTCCCTGGAGATTCCAAAACAGACTGCAGTTAGAATGAGAGGAACTGCATTTGCTGTCGCTGGGTCAAAATCCTGGAACACCTTCCCCTAACAGAATCCTCACTGTCTCCACACCCTAAGGTTTGCAGCAATTTAAGAAAGTAGCACCACCTTCTCCACAACAATTAGGGATGGGCAATAAATGCCGGGCCAGCCTAGACATATCACAAATGGAATAAAAATACATTTCAAAATATATACTGAGATCATGTAGTTCTGCAAGCACCTGTTGCAAGCATTACTGAACATGTTAAATCAGGTTCTCCAACTGTCAAAAAACCTTTGTCTTGACTGAGATTCCTCTATGTAGAGTTTCTATTAACTGATCTCCTTTGACATTGCTCACGGTTATAGTAATGACCAGGAAAGAAAAGGATGTGAAGCATGTGATGACCAGTCACCAAATTACAGCCTATCTCTGGAACTGTACCTGTTAGGCACTCATTGTATGGGAAAAGTGACCCGACACATGCTGAGGTCAGTTAAAGGCCCATTGTATCCCATCTGTATTTTGGCAATTTCTGGTTCAAGATATCAAGGTCAGGACAGCAAGCAAGAAATGGGTGGTTTTCCTTTCATTCTAAGGGTAGGGAACTCAGAATTCGGCACCCGTGGGACTGATTGATCCTGGATTTCGGATGTTGCCAGATTTCAGGTCAGGTGGTTTGGGCCATGAACAGTTCTGGTCAAGCCAAGTCCAATGAGAGTCAAGACTCACTTGGAGCATGAGATAGACTGATGAATGAAGTGCTAAAGTCGATAACTAACCTGGAACCATACCATAGCCTATGTATCAGCTATCAACTGAATGTCATGTTTTTTAAAAATGTTAACTCAATTAAAATTGACCCGAGGAGGTTTATGAATGCATTCCAATTATCAGGCAGCTCTAGGTTTTGGATAGTCAAATTTGAGCCACTGCACTTCCATCATTGTTGCTAAGTTCAGGAGTGATTTAAGATGCAAGATTATTACAGACTGATGAATCACAAGGTTTCCACCTAATAGGTTTGTATATATGTTTAATCAAACTATTCAGAGATGTTATCACGCACTTCCAGAGCAGGTGGGATTTGAGCCCAGACCTCCTGGCTCAAAGGTAGGGACACTGCTACTATTCCACAAGAACCCTTCCAATTTCACTTGTATTCACTTATTTTTCAAGGCGTGATCTAACTGAGGCTTTTAAAATTATTGAAGCTGTTGATCACATGGATCAAGGGAAAGTACTCCGTCTGACATGCCTGTATACAAAGGCCTGATATGTCTCCAAATTGCTTGAGCCAGGCTTGAGGGGATGGGGTGAGAAGGGCAAGGAGATTTGGTTAAGATCTGATGGATCAAAGAGACAAGAGAGTCCCATGTGGTTGGCCAGCCAGTGGTCCAGTTTACTGAGCCTCCAGCCAGGCAGAGGAAGATCGAGACAGAGTCACTGAGGGAGACATGATGAACCATAAGCACTATAATAATTGCTTAGCTCCTGATCCAAAATTAATGAAAACCTGCAATAACAGAAGTCACGAGACATAATAGAAGTGAACAAGTAAACTTAAATAGTTGCATATAAACTTTAAAAGTCAGACTTTAGGGATTAATGTATTTGTATTAAATCATTGTCTGTAACTCAGTTGTTAATCTGATGGTGATTATCAATAGCATTAAACCAGCATGGACATGAATTCTAAACTCCCAATCGCCCAGTTTAGAGACTTACAGACAAACTTGGGCAAAGTAAACAGACTCTTCACTTATAAACTAGACACAGATGGTCAATTACTACACCAGTTGGACTGAATTTTACTTTTTTTGGCTAAGTGCGAGTTGTGTCTTGCTTTTGGATGGATTATCACCATGTAGCCCAGCTCGATTTCTCACTGCATCTTACCAAACTCACCTCATTGACTACACACCCCACTCCATGCAATCTGGCATGGCCCCTGATCAGCAATGCCATGGCACAGCAGACATCCACATGGCTCACGGCCCATAGCCAGCATGGCTGACACCCCCTCACACATACAACCCCATTCTCTTACCTTAGTCGCTGTTTAACCACCAAGCATAGCTCCATCCTCTCCGGGTCACTGTCATCCTGTCCCCAGTGCCCACTGTATGCCAACATCTTGTCATCGTCCAGGAGAGGAACATCATACTTGGGAAAGCAATCAGACAGTTCCTAACATGAGCTTTTACTTACAGCCACCGAAAGGGAAGACAGACAAAACCAATAGAGGCTGTGGCTCTTCCTCCACAAACCAAACCAAATATTGGCATCATGACTAATGACTATTGTTTGTTCCATGGTGGTCTGCTGCACCCAATTCACATCAGTCTGGCTTGTAACACCCAACACAACAGGGCTCTTTTATGCACAAGGACAGCTTCCTCCTTCCCTTTGTCCTCAGCCTTCTCCTTCCTGGAAGACTGCTTCCATTCTCCCAGTTCCTCAGCATCCAGCACATCTCCTTGTGGCCTTCTCAGATTGTGGAGTGCACAGTAATGCTGGAATAGTGCAGCACTCTCTGTCCAGTCTATACTGGAGAGTCCTCCCACATTATCTTCAACAGCCCCATCACCTGCTCCACCACAGCCCTAGTTGAAGCATGAGCAACATTGTATCTGTGCTCTGTATCTGTTAAGGGGTTACCCAGTGCTGTCATGAGCCATGGTCACTATGAGTAGTCCTTAACCTCCCAGTGATCAAACTTGTAAGACCCCTGGACTCTCAAGCAACCCACATACACAAGAGTGTTCCAAGATGCAGGAATCGTGGCAGCTGCCAGGACGGTGGGCATACATCTCCAGGAAGTGGTAACAGTGATCAATAGTGGAATGGAACTCATTCCTGTTGATGAATTCCGCAGTGTTGTGATATGGCATTCTCTGTGTCATGTGTGTGTAGTCATTAGCAACATACACCTGGGGGAAGCCAGCTATATATCCAAATCTGACATCTCCAGATATTGGGGGTTTGACACCTGTGGGTTGCCATCTAATAAGTTCCCTATGTCAGGCATAATGCACAACAGAGGTCAAGAGCATTTATCCCTCTACACCAAGGCCTCTATAGATCTCACTGCAGTCAGGGACTTTAGAGCTCCCCCCTGCAGTTGGAGGGATTGGGGTAATGCTCCCATTG
This sequence comes from Chiloscyllium plagiosum, assembly GCF_037043375.1. Lineage (NCBI taxonomy): Eukaryota > Metazoa > Chordata > Chondrichthyes > Orectolobiformes > Hemiscylliidae > Chiloscyllium > Chiloscyllium plagiosum. The sequence goes on along the minus strand of NW_028270171.1, from coordinate 12,145,066 downwards.
CTATCAGAGGGCTGGGGATAGTGTTCCCCTGCAGTTGGAGTGGTTGGGGTAGAACTCCTCCTACAGTCAGTGGGGTAGAGCTACCCCTACTGTTGCGATGATGAGATTGGGAGGGGTGAATGGCCCCCACAATTGGGGACATGGAGATCTTAGATATGGATAGCTAAAGCTTCCTAATTCCTCAGTCCTGAAGATCTAGTAGTCATGGGATTTAAGAGTTAACTTGGGTCAAATCCAGCCTTACATGCCTGAGACTGAGTCATCGCAAACAAATGTTGACTATCAGAAAGAATAACTGGCGTCAAGTTGTGTTGAAGATGAGGGGAGTGTGACGGACATCATGTAGGCTGAATTCCAGGCTTGTGTATCAGAGCTGAAATCTCCTTCATTTCCGAGCTGAGAGAGAAGAATTTGAGAATGCCACACACTCAGGGTTGAAAGTCATGTTGCAAACGCAGGATATTACAGTGATGTGGCACAGTGACTCCTCAGTTGGAAGCAAATGATCAGAGCCTGATGCTCCTGCACAAAGGAAGAGGAGTTACTGTGTACATTATTGGCAATTAACAATATGCAACCCGACTGGGAGGTGGTCGGGTAACTAAATGACAGAGATTGAAAAGAATTGGTGGATGAACCACAGAGAAAATTATTATTTTTTACGCAGTGACTTATTCTGATATGGAATGTGGAGTTGGCAACAGTTTCAATCAGAACTTTCAAAAGGGAATAAATATTTGCAAAGGAAGGGCTACCAGGCTGGAATATGTGGAATCACAGGTGGGTGGTGAATTGGACATTTCTTGCAAAGAGCCAGTTCAGACATGGTAGGCCGAATGGCCTCCACCTGTGTGCTGTGTGATTACTGTCACAAATACGGTTGTCAGAGAAGGCGATGAAGGCTGGGAATTGATGGAGGCTTCTGAAATAGACGTAGAGACTGTAAGATGAGTCTTAGGATTTTGGGTAAGTGTAAGTAGTAGCCAACCTGATGTAATCTGGATGTGGAGTTACATGTAAGCCAGACCAGGTAAGGACACCAGATTTCCTTGCCTAAAGGATATTAATGAGTCAGATGGGCTTTTAAACCATTGACATTGATTACATCTGACACCATCACAGAATCACAGAAGTGTTACAGCGCAGAAAGAGACCATTCAGCCCATCATGCCTGCACCAGCTCATTAAATGAGCCTCATTTCCTGGTGCCAATCTCCTTTTCCTCCATATCTTTGTATACTGTTTTTATCCAAAAATCTGCCAATGCCCTCTTAAATGCCTTAATTAAACAATTAGGTTAGCTTTTTATTCCAGATATTTATTGAATCCAAATTGCACCATCTGCCATAATGGGATGATTTTAAAGAAATGCAAAGGAGTTCTCTGCTTTCCTTTACTGGTCAGGACATTGAGTTCAGGAGGTGAGAGGTCATGCTGCAGCTGTACAGGACGTTGGTTAGGCCACTTTTGGAATACTGTGTGAAATTCTGGTCTCCCTACTATAGGAAGGATGTTGCGAAACTTGAAAGGGTTCAGAAAAGATTTACAAAGATGTTGCCAGTGTTGGAGGGTTTGAACCAGAGGGAGAGGCTGAATAAATTGGGGCTGTTTTTCCTGGAGCATCAGAGGCTGAGGGGTGACCTTATAGAGGTTTATAATATGAGGGGCATGGATAGGGTAAATAGACAAGGTATTTTCCCTGGGGTGGGGGAGTCCAGAACTAGAGGGCATTAGTTTAGGGTGAGAGGGGAAAGATGTAAAAGAGACCTAAGGGGCAACCTTTTCACACAGAGGGTGGTATGTGTATGGAATGAGCTGCCAGAGGAGGTTGTGGAGGCTGGTACAATTACAGCATTTGAAAGGCATCTGGATGGGTATATGAATTGGAAGGGTTTGGAGGGATATGAGCCAATTACAGGCAAATGGGATTAGATTAGGTTAGGATATCTGGTTGGCATGGACGAGTTGGACCAAAGGGTTTATTTCAATACTATACATCTCTATGACTCTATGGTGTCTTGGCCAATGTTAATTATCATTGTAAAGAAACAGACTATCTGACCATTATCAAGCTACTGTTTGTGGCAGCTTGCTATGTGTGATTTGGATATGCCGGTTTTGGACTGGGGTGTACAAAGTTAAAAATCACACAATACCAGGTTATAGTCCAACAGGTTTAATTGGAAGCACTAGCTTTCGGAGCGCCGCTCCTTCACCAGGTGGTTGACCTGATGAAGGAGTGGTGCTCCGAAAGCTAGTGCTTCAAGTTAAACCTGTTGGACTATAACCTGGTGTTGTGTGATTTTTAACTTTGCTATGTGTGAATCGACTTCTGTTTTTCATGCTTTGCAACAAAGAGTGCACCTCAAAACTGCTTCATTGGGTGTGAAGAGATTTGGAATGTTCTGATCTCATGAAAGGTTCTACATAAATTCAAATATTTCCCTTTTCTCTTCAATTTCATGAAATTAACAGTGAAAGGGCTAACAACTCTTAAATGCTGGAAAAATCTTCAAAGGCTCATTATACAACTGCATAAGACCCAGATATGGTCATACTTGACCTCTGTGCTGTACTGCAGGAAGATACATCCAGGCAGTAGAAACTCAAAAAAAGCCCACCAAATATGAGAGATGGGAACTATAGCACACTATATATTTGATATAACTCATACCCATTCAGAGATGACACTACATTCTAAGTGTGCAATGGATTTATGTACAAGAGTGGTAAAACATCTCTGCAGTCACAAAATATCTGATTTCATGTTTACAGCTCAGCTTCCAGCACTCAGCCTCTGTGGTGTCTATTGACTTTGCTCTGAGTAAACACCCAGACTGAAACCATCAAGCACAGTGAGCATGGATCAGTTCCCAGACTCACCTAATCAAGCACAGAACTACACAAAGGTTGAAGAGTCTGGGAATGCTTACATTGAAGAGAAGCCTCAATTGAGAGATCACTCATAAAGTTTATATCTGGTGTGTATGTGTGTATATGAATGTATTCACTCATGGGATGTGGACATCAATGACAAGGCCAACATTTATTCAGTTTTGTGGAGAGAATACAAGCAACAATTTTTCAACAGAGCACAGAGAATGTTCAGGGGAAATCAGATTGCAGTTTTCAAACTTGTGGAAGGTTTGGAGAGACTAAACAAAGTTTCCACCAGTTGGACAGTCTACATAGACTTTGGCACAGCTTCTGAAAAGGTCTGCCATAGCAGACTTGTCAAGAAAGTATTTTGTCATATAATACAATGCAAAGTGACTCTTGAGATCCAAAATTGGCTGAGAGGTCGAAAGCAGAGGGTGTTGGAAGAGGGAGGTTCCTGTGACTGGAAATATGTTTCCAGTGGGGATCTGCAGGGTTTGTCTTAAGGGCCTTTGCTGTTTGTGGTGTACATTAATGAATTGTACTTATATGTAGGGGGCATAATCAAGAAGTTACTGGGTGACACAAAAATTGTTGAGGTGGCAAATAGTGAGGAGGATGGTTGTAAAATGCAGGAGGATGTTAATGGACTAGTGAGGTGGGCAGAGCAATGTCAAACGGAATTCAATTTGGCAAAGTGTGAGATAATTCACTTGGAGAGGGCCAACAAGGCAAAGGATTATACCATGAATGGTAGGACCTTGGGATGTGCTGACGGACTAAGTCAAGAGACCTTGGTGTGAATATCCAAAGATCCCTGATGATAAAAGGACAAGTTGTTAAGGTGGTTAAAAAGGCAAATACTGGCACTGTATAAAATGCTGGTTAGGCCACAACTATAGTACTGTATGCAGTCACCACATTATAGGAAAGATGGGCCAGCACAAGAGAAGGTATCTGAGGGTCTGAGCTATGAGAAGATTGGATAGACTGAGGCAGTTTTTCTTGGAGTAGTGAAGGGAAGAGGGGACCTGATAGAGGTGTATCAGATTGTGAGGGGTGTCAAGAAAATGGATACAAAGGTAGTTTGTCTATTAGGAGAGAGGTTAATCGCCAGGACAAATGAATTTAAGGTGCGTGGCAGAGACTAAGAAGAGAGTTGAAGAGAAATTTCTCACCCAGAGCATGGTTGGAGTATGGAACTTACTAACTGAAAGACTGGTTGAGTCAGAAATTTTCATAACATTTACCTGTAATCAGTAGACATTTACTGGTGATGTCATTGCCTTCAGGGCTATGGACCAAGAGGTGGAAAATGGGATCAGTGTACTCAGATCTTTGTTGATTTGATGAGGACATGATGGGCCAAATGGCCTCCCTCAGTGCTGTAAAGGTTTATGAGTCTATGAGGGTCAGGAGAGGAAATGATTTTATCAGTGAGCTGTTAGATCTGGCTTGCTGATTAACTTTCCCTGTTTCTGAGCATGGCTGATAGAATAGTCACTATAACAACATGTGGCTAACTCTAAGATCAAATGTGCTGATTTGCATTTTTAATTAGTAAAAAATGAATGAGTAATAGACACTATCTACAATCTCAATAGAATAGAAATTCACTCCGTCTCTGCTTCAGCAATGTAACCTTTTTGTGCATTTGTTGATAAAATGATAGGAGGAAAAGTGGAAAGTCCAATGACTTTTAGTCATTTTGTCTGTCTTCCCTCCTTGATGATTGATTAGATGTTGTTGAGCTGCTAAAATACTCTGTAAAATGGCTGAAAATATAGCATCAAGTAACTAACAGGAAATGGAGAGAGAAGTTGTTGTCATGATGACCAGCTCTTGACCAATTGAAACAACCATTTCACATCAGTAACCAATAACTAATGGTGTCAACATTTGATTTGATTTGTTTTATTGCAGTTACATGTACCTAAGTACAGTGGAAAGCTTTGTTTTGTGAGTAATACAGGCAGATCCTAACAAATAAAGGAAATATAGATCGTAGGGTGCTTAGACAGAGCGAGACACTCAAAGTTACAGCTGCAGAGGTGGTGCACAAAACATTGTTTGAAGTTAGAGAGGTCCAGTCAGCAGTCTAATAACAGCAGGAAAGAAGCTGTTCTTGAACCTGCCGGTGTGTGTGTGTTCAAGCTTTTAAATCTGCATGATGGAAGAGGTTATAGGAGAGCATTACCAGGGTGGGAGGGGTCACTCCTAGGAACTTGACTCAATGTGGCAGGAGCCCTTTTGAAAAGGGCCTGCAGCATTGGGTGCCAAAACACTTGTCCAACTTATTCACCAGGGCCTTTTGTTTTCCTGCATCACCACAGAGACGTTACTCCATAAACACTTAATCGTATAGAACATTATGGTTCGAATCATAGAGTGATTACAGCACAAGAGGTCATTGTCATATCCATGGACACTCTCTTGAAGAGATTTTAAGCCATTCCAACTCCTCTGCCTTTTCACCGTAGCCTTGAAATTTTTTTCTGTTATAATATTTATCCAATTCCCTCTTGAAGGCCTCATTTGACACCCTCAAGCAGTGTATTCCAGATCCTAACTACTCGCTGTGTGAAATTGAATTTCCTCATGTTGTCATTGCTTTCTCTTGCCAACTATCTGAAATCAACATTGTTTGTCAGTTATGTACCTATTATAAGACTGTCCTTATGTGTGTGTGTGTGTCCCCATGTGTGTGTGTGTGTAGAGGCCGATGTGCTCTGATGTACAATTTGACACTTTAGAGACAATGTTGCTAAAATGGTTAGAATATCAGTGCACTTGCCATCATTTTCCCCCAACCCTTGAGGATGCCTGAAATCAAAATAGGCCCCAAACCTTATTATTACTGCACATGCAGAAGTGGTGTCTGATTGAAAGACTTGCAAATGTTGGTTCATGGCTTCACTGCCAAGAACTAACAACATCAGGCAGAGGAGAACAGTGCAGTCCCAAATAACCCATGATGAGGCAATGGTATTTCAATGAGTGCCCCCAAAAGCCTTGATCCAACCAATAGGGGAATGAAGCTTCCTCATCTTATGGCTTGGCCTGAACCACTTACGCAATTCATGTTGTGATACAACTCTTGGCATATTGCCATTTGATTCTCTTTAGAGATAAATCCCATTGCAGGTTGAGGGGGAGATCATAAGAAACAGGAGCTGGAGTAGATCATACAAACTTCATGTTTGCTCCGCTGTTCATGGTAATGTTGGCTCAACTTCTGCCTCAACTCAACTTTCTCTCTCGGTCCCATACGTTATGGTTCCCTAAACAGACCAAACACCCATTTATCTCAGCCTTAAATAAAGGCACTGATGGAGCATCCACAATCTCCTGAGATGGAAAATTCCACAGACTAACAACCCATTCAATGTGATTTTTTTCCTTATTTCGGTCCTAAATGATCAGTCCCTTATCCTGAGAAAGTGCACCCTTTTTCTTGGTTCCCTAGCCAAGAGGGAGCAACCTCTCAGTGTTTGCCATGTAACAGCTCTTCAGAATAAGAGAAATGGAACGTGGAAGGGGTCAGTGGCTTAGGAAGGCTGTTGAGATTAAAACAGGAGTTGGGGTAGGGAAAAGTTTGAGAATGAGGAATAGTTTTGGTTTGAAGCAAAAGAGTTAGGATGTTACTACCTAATATGGTCTGAAAGAATGCCTAAGGAAGGTATTTTTAAAGTCAACCTGTTCAGAGATGTTATAACACACCTCTGGAGCAGATGGGACTTGAACCTAGGCCTCCTGGTTCAAAGGTAGGGAACTACCACTGCACCACAAAGGCTCCTTGAGACCTAATGGAAAAAGGGAACAGATGATGGCTATATGAATTGAGAGTTAATTGGGTTTGAATTTGTTGTATAAAAATGGGGATTTAGTAATCAGTAGGTGTGTGTTTAATGGAATGCGGCTAAGTAGATTTGGAGTCAATTTAAATACCAATGTGTTTTTGAGTATAACAGGAGGAAGAGGGTTGGGGTAAGGAAGGGGGTCAGGGATGAGGATGGACATTAGGGTCCACAAAAGGGACAGAAATTGCTTTCCAGACTCAGGCTAATCTCAGTGTATTCACCTTAGTACTTGCAGGTGAGCTGTTTCAGAAGGCAGGAGCTTCATAAAGTACTTAGACATGCTTGCATTGTGTGGTTTCGCAGTCTTCCAGTAACCATAGCAACACTGAGGCAGCATTTTCTCTGCAATTTAGGCTGATCACACCCAGCTGTTTCCATTCAAAAACTGAAACAACCAGGTGCCTAGAAGCTTTAGATGGGTCAGTCCATAATCTGCTTAAAACCGTATTTAGGAATTTTTTTGTTTAGTCAGACAAAGGGAGATTTATTTTGCAAGTGGCACACTCCGTCATTTTTCCCCTGAACAGTTTTTTTTACTCAGAGGCCCAAGTTGGCAGATGCACGCGTTCATGGTAATGCCTGTCGCTCACTTATTGTGGACGTTAAGCAGCGAGGTTTCTCCGTAATCCACTGTGCCCTGTTAGTAATGAGTGGGTAATGTCACTTCCTTGCTCGATGGTACAGTTCAGAGTGTTGCAGGACCTGGGCTTCATCTGTCGGGAAGCCAGTGGCACCTGCTTAAAAGCCAAGTTGTTTTCCTTCTTGACTGGCAAGACTTTATCAACTTTGGAAGAAAGTTTCAAATTATCTCCACATACATTTGTTCCCATCTGTGTCCCTCACCCCCAATTTTGTGGAAATCTGGATCTTCTCTTGAATCAAGATGGCCTCTTATCTTCCTTCCTCTGAAATTTGGACTCAGCTGAAACTATCCCATTTGCACCTTAATCTGCTCCAAGTTCCTGTGACAACCCTGTGTTCACTGATCCTCATTGTCTCGCGGTCCTCAAGTTTAAAATTCTCATCCTTGAGTTTGAATCCCTTTGAAAGTTACATAGGATTCCACAGGACATATGGCACAGAAACAGGCTATTTGGCCCAACCAGTCTCTGCTACACTCAAGCCTCCTCCCATCATTTCCCATCTATATCAACCTCACTCAACTGTTTCCCTCAAATGCTCGATGCTACGCGCTTCAACCACTATCTGTGATAAACCTCTAACCACCTCCAGCTGTATAACCCTCTGAGGTCTCTTGCCTTTTACACATTCCTAATTTCCATTGATGATCACACCTGTGTACCGAGCACTGGAATTTTCTATGTAACCTTCTCTGTCCTCCTTTAAGACATGTCTTAACACTTAACTTTGACCAAACTTTGGATCACTTGAATTGCCGTAATAAACTATTTATATGGCTCAGTTTCAACTTGAGTCTGAGACCCCTTGTTTTGCCGTTTTAGAGAAATACAAGCCACTATGCAGATTGCACTGGTTCAAGAATCTTCACCACTGTCTCAGGAACAATTCAAAATGGGTAATGTAAACTGGCCTCGCCTTCATTTCCTATAAACAAATAACAACAGAGTTGTTTTTAACAGAATTGTTGTTGTTGATCGTAATGATAATGATTATAGTTAATCTGGTTAAGCTCCTGGTCTAGAATAGAATGTGGGTGGTTGGGGATTCAGTGACAGTGGTACCATTGAAGCTTGGGTTTTGCCTTCTAGTTTGAATGTCCTTGAATCACGTGGTGACCTTTCAGAGTTCGTTTTTTTTGTTAAATCTGCTTCTTGTGAGCCCTGAAGGTCTCAGCGTATTTGTTTTGCTTATGGGAACTTCTGTATTAATCTCAACCACCTGGAGTAGGGAATGATGCATTCCTGGTGTAGGGCTTATGCCCAAAACGTCGACTCTCCTGCACTCAGATGCTGCCTGACCTGCTGTGTCTTTCCAACACCACTCTTTTCGACAGCGATGCTAAGCAGGTCAACAGTGCAGTCTAGAAAGCAATTCAAAATTGGGAGCAGTTTGGCAAAAGTTGATGGTGGTTGCTGCTGGCTGGTTCTCGTTGGTTATGGTTGCCATCTTTCCCATATGTCAAAAGTTAATGGAGAACTATAGAGTACTCATCCCAACACAGTCACATGGGTCTAACTATGGGGCAAGAGCAAGATGGTGTGTGCTCAATTTGGGAAAAAAATAGTGAAGGAACTAAAAGAGACATTAAATGTGGCTGTAAGTTCCAACTGTCTATTGGGAAGAATCAAAGATGTAAGGAAACAAACCACAAATAAAATTAAACATTACATAAATCAGATAAAGTTTATTCACATGTCTACTAAATATGACACACTTAAATTGCACCACTTTACAAAATTTACACATTTTCTGCCAAACTCATCTCAGGGAATCTTGGCTTCTTTTTTATTGATGTCTTGGTAATCTTTCAGAAAAGCAGTCATTCATTATCCCAATTTCTGGCCTTATTTATTTGTTGAATGCAAATCCCTGAAGCCAAGCGATCACCTCCTCATTTGTTGAGTTTAAGGTGTTATAGATTAGATTAGGTTAGATTACTTACAGTGTGGAAACAGGCCCTTCGGCTCAACAAGTCCACACCGACCCTCTGAAGAGCAAACCACCCAGACCCATTCCCCTGCATTTACCTCTTTACCTTACACTACAGGCAATTTAGCATGGCCAATTCACCTAACCTGCACATTTTTTGGACTGTGGGAGGAAACCGGAGCACCCGGAGGAAACCCATGTCACCACTTAGTCTAGTGGAGGGATCACAGTTGGGTAGTGTGCAGCATTGTGGTGTTTCTCCACAGGTGCATAAAAGGGTTTGTAACCCAGTGGGATGCAGGGGTCCTGTCTTGTCCTGAATTGTTTAGTAAAGAATCACTCTTGCTCCGGTAGCTGAAAGCCCAGCATTCAACAGCGAGAATTTGTCACAAGGAATTTGGTCGCAACTTCCCCACGCCTTGATCCAAAAGATGTCTCCTGACAATTCTTTCTCAGAATAGTTGATTCATAATGAAACATCGAGACAGGAGGCAGCCTGTAGGTAGATTGAACGAGTCAAGCTGGGGTGGAAAATGAAGCAACAATGGTTGCTCCCAGTTTGTGAGGTTTTGTCAGTGATGGATATATTTGAGAGTGATGTTTGCAAAGAAAGGAAGCCAAGAGTGTTAAGCGAAGTATTCCGTTATGATGTGCATTGTTGAGTTCAGCTGAGTGTCCCCAAGTTGTACATGTGATGACCTGTACCAAACAAGTGCACAGCACTCTGCTGTGGAGTATGATAAGGCAAGTTAAATAATGACACGCAAATTCGTGAAGCATTCCATATTTTTTACATGAGCCCGGGTGGCTCAGTCGGTAGAGCATCATACTTTTAATCTGAGGGTCCAGGGTTCAAGTCCCTGCTTGGGCAGTCACTTTTAAATTGAACTACCACGGAAGAGAGAACACGCAGTGCTAGCAAATCAAACTCAATACACCTCACGTGATGGCAGTGGGAAGCAAGCACAGGCCAGATTTGGCTGGATTTCTGAACTGTCGCAGTTGCTGCCATACCAGCTGTGTTTCTCCCACAATGCATGGCTTCTGTTTAACTTGATTTCTTTGTGTGGCATTGTGGCTCAGTGGTTAGCACTGCTGCCTCACAGTGCCAGGGACTCGGGTTCGATCCGAACCTCGCGTGACTGTCTGTGTGGAGTTTGCACCTTCTCCCTGTGTCTGTGTGAGTTTCCTCTGGGTGCTCCAGTTTCTTCCCATAGTCCAAAGTTGTGCAGGTTTGGTGGATAGGCTGTGAAATTGCCCTTAGTGTGCAGGCTATGGCCTTGGGAAATGCAAGGTTACAGGGATAGGGTGGGGGAGGATGGGATGCTTTTTGGGAGGCCTATTTGAGCTGAATGGTCTGCTTCCACACTGTTGGAATTCTATGAAATATCTGTTGAAAGGTCAGCTTCATGTTGGGGTGGCACAGTGGCTCAGTGGTTAGCACTGCTGCCTCACAGCACCAGGGTTCAATTCCAGCCTTGGGTGACTGTCTGTGTGGAGTTTGCACATTCTCCCTGTGACTGCGTGGGTTTCCTCCCACAATCCAAAGATGTGCAGGTCAAGTGAATTGGCCGTGTTAGGTGCATTAGTCAGAGGGAAATGGGGCTGGGTGGGTTATTCTTCGGAGGGTCGGTGTGGACTCGGTGGGCTGAAGGGCCTGTTTCCACACTGTAGGTAATCTAATCTAATCTTATGGAGGGATTGTGATGAAGATTTACCAAGCCAATTCCTTGGATGCATGGATGGACTGACATATGAAGAGAGACTGAACCAATTAGGGCTTTATTCTCAGGACTTCAGAAGAATGAGACGGGGATCTTACAGAAACCTACAAAATTCACACAGGATTAGACAGGGTAAATGTAGGAAGGATTCTGTTGATTACCAGGGAGTCTAGAACCAGGGGCCAGAGTTTAAGAATATGGGATAGACCGTTTTGGACTGAGATGAGGAGAAATTTCTTCACCAAGGTAATGGTGAGTCTGTAGAATTCTCTGTCACAGAAAGCGGTAGAGGGCAAATGTTTTCAAGGAGCCAGATATGGGTCTGAAGACAAAAGGGATCAAAGAGTGAGTTTTGAGAAGATTTGTAGCTCAGGTTGAGATTCTGGATGTAAGTTTGCTCGCGGATCAAAGAGTATTCGGACAAAGTCAGGGTACTGACTTGGAAGATCAACCATGATCATACTGAATGCCAGAGCAGGATTGAAGGGCTGAATGGCCTACTCCTGCTCTTATTTTCGATGTTTTTAGGTGAGGTCGGAATGTTATGGTGAGGGGAAGAGTCACTGCTTTTGGAAAGTTTTGAGGATAGGAACCGAGGTCACTCCCTGAAATCGGAGCTCGGTACTTATCTCGCTGTTTTTCTCCAACTCTCATATAATGTTCACTTCTAGGGTGTAGGTTTGCTCGCTGACCTGTAGGTTTGATATCCAGATGTTTCATTACCTGGCTAGGTAACTTCATCAGGGGCGACCTCCAAGTGAAGCGAAGCTGTTGTCTCCTGCTTTCTATTTATATGTTTGTCCTGGATGGGGACCCCCATCCAGGACAAACATAAATAGAAAGCAGGAGATAACAGCTTCGCTTCACTTGGAGGTCGCCACTGATGATGTTACCTAGCCAGGTAATGAAACATCTGGATATCAAACCTACAGCTCAGCGAGCAAACCTACACCCTAAACCTCAACCTGAGCTACAAACCTTCACAAACCTTGCAATGTTCACTTCAGCAGATGGACCAACAGCGTTATGATTTCCCCACCCGAGCCACTCCTGGCTGATATTGAGACCTCTGAAATGGATGTTTTTCTATAGATATTGCCACATGTCATCCCTTCTTCCCTCCAACCGATCTCCCTATGCCACTCAAATAATATTGCTGTTTCACCAGTAACAGAAAATATTCAGCAATAATGAAAAAGAAAACATGCAGAATTCTGAACGCCCTGGCTGATGGTGACCAGGAGACCAATCTTTAAATCCTATGAAGACCCCCCCCCAACATCCAAAACCATTCTGGTTTGATGACAATGTCTTGAAAGTGGTGTGGAGAGGGGGAGGCACAGAATCTACAGCTAAAGCAAGAGGCCATTCCACCCATATATGCACAGTGATTACTATGGGCAGCCATGTGGCAATTCCTCCAGAGAAAACCCCCATTTCCAAGTTGGCAACAGCCGGTCAGGACTGACCAGTGGTTATGGGGTATAGTGCCAGAAGAGAGGTGCTCCCCGTGTAAAATAAAAGCTACCTGGAATTGGGAGAGAGGGGGAAAACAAGCTACTTATTTCAGCAAGAGGGCTCAGTTCCTACTCAACACATTCCAAAAGCAATGCCCTTCCACCTCATCAGAGCACTCCAGACCTCACTGACCCTTATTCCACTCCACAGCAGAGCACTGTACATCTGTCTGGCAAAGGTCCCCACACACACAACCCATAGGCATCCAATTGAACTTGATGATGCTCATCACAAGTAGAAACCCAGCTTCTTCTCCGCAGGCTCCTGTTTTATGTTTCCGATTTACCTCCTCCCTTCTCTCTTCATCTCACTCTATCAGCACAAACCTTCTATTTGTTTTCTCCTCATCTGACCATCTGGCTGCCCTTCAAAACGCCTGATGGCATTTTTCACCAGAAGCTTTCCTGACACTAAATTTGCCCTTTTCCCCCTTTTTGCATTCAAATAAATAACATGTTGAACCAAGCCAACATTCATCTTCTTGCTTGCGTAACAATTTTGTCCAGTTCCTCAATCTTACAATCTTTGAAAACCATAGAGAATGTCCCTTTAAACATAGCACTGAGAACATAGGAAACTTTCTGAGTAAGCCTAACCTGTTTTGGTTGGTTATAACCTATAATTTCTCCCTAAACATGTGGATTAGTGCAGTTTCTTTTAAGGGACAGAGCCAGAGGTCATGGGTTCAAACCCAACCAGGCTAAATTACACAATTGAATGGAAATTAGTGGACTGAAACAATAAGATTAGAAAAAAAACAATTTAGGGATGCTTCTGGATTGTGGGAAAAACCAGATGGGAAAGTGAATGTAGCCAAGTTTGTAGATGACACAACAACAGGTGGGAAAGCAAGTGGTGAGGATGACACAATGAGTCAGCAGAGGGACATAGACAGGTTAAGCATGTGGGTAAAAACTTAGCAGATGGAATATAATGTGGGGAAATGAGAGATTATGCACTTTGACAGGCAGAACAGAGGAGCTGAATATTACTTAAATGGAGAAAATCTATAGCAGAGGGACTTGGGACTCCATGTCCATGAATGGTGGGCGGCACGGTGGCATAGTGGTTAGCACTGCTGCCTCGCAGCGCCAGACCCGGGTTCAATTCCCGACTCAGGCGACTGACTGTGTGGAGTTTGCACGTTCTCCCCGTGTCTGCGTGGGTTTCCTCCGGGTGCTCCGGTTTCCTCCCACAGTCCAAAGATGTGCAGGGTCAGGTGAATTGGCCATACTAAATTGCCCGTAGTGTTAGGTAATGGGTAAATGTAGGGGTAGGGGTATGGGTGGGTTTCGCTTCGGCGGGTCGGTGTGGACTTGTTGGGCCGAAGGGCCTGTTTCCACACTGTAATCTAATCTAATCTAATCTAATCTAATCTAATCTAATCTAATCTAATCGAATCATAAAAGCATCCAAGTAATAGGAAGACTAATGGAATGATGGCTTTTATTTCAAAGCGAATAAAAGTAGGGAGGTTTTGCTAAAAATATACCAGGCACTAGTCGGACTACAGCCGACCATTTATCTAAGGAAAGATATATTGGCATTGGAGGCAGTCCAAAGAAGGGTGTCTGGGCTGATAATGGCAATGGAGGGACTTTCTTATGAAGAGAGTTGAGTAGATTGGGCCTGTACTTGTTGGAATATAGAAGAATGGGAGGCAATCTTTTTGAAACATACAAGATCTTGGTAAGGTAAATGCAGAAAGGTTGTTTCCCCTTGCGGAGAGTCCAGGACCAGAGGATATAATCTCAGAATTTAAGACAGAAATAAGAAGTTTCTTCTCTGAGAGGGCAGTGAATCTGTAGAATTCTTTACTGCAGAGGGCTATTGTATCTGGATCATTATGTATATTTAAGACTGAGATTGACAGGTCTTTAATCAGTAATGGCATCAAGGACTATGGAGAAAAGGTAAGAAAGGGGATTTGAAAATTATCAGATCAACCATTATGTTATTGACTGGCAGAGCAGACTCAATTGGCTGAATGGCCTACTTATTTTCCTATTAGTTTTGGCCAACTCTTAGGGGGTGACCAATGATCTTGGCTGATATAGTGTTCAGGTTTGGCCAGGACAGTCTGGAATTTTAATTAAATGTCCCAGTGTCCTGACATTTCCCTCGAGATGGTTCAAAGATTCCGCTTTCCAGATTCCCCATTGATTCTGCAGGAATGGAATGAGTTTGAATGAATTCACTGCAATTTGGTTCATGCATACATCCTTGATCTGTGGCTTCACCTTGCAATCAACACCATTGGTGGCCCTTTGCCACCTGCAAACAGTTGGTATCGCACACTGTTTCATCCCATAATGTGACACTGCGGGATAAGGTGTGGGAAGTATTTCCGCGTGAGTGGGGGTGGGACAGGAAGGCAGAAGGCACATGTCCAACTTATTTGCATCACCAGAGCATGGTTTCCTTGGGACTTGCATTAACTTTGAAAAAGCAGAAAAGGTGCCAGTTCACGTCCAGGCCCCGTTACCGAGAAGGTGTTGAGACACTGCAAAGGGAGATCTGCGTTATGAGGGAACATTACATCAGGGAGCTCTTGGTTTTGTGTTTTGAAAATCTGTTTGTCCTAATCTGGGGAGGGGAAGCCTGTAATTCTGCCCAGTCTAGCCCCCACTCCAGTGACTCCAGTATCCCCATGACGCACTCGATTCAACGGTCTACCTAAAGCAAGCCACTCAGTTGCCAGGGCAATTCGGAAGAGGCCACAAATGCTGCCTTTGTTCTGCAAGCCATGGAGATTGAAAGAAAATGCCATTTGTCCTCTTTCCAAGTGAGATCAGGGAGCAGTCAGCCACCATTCCCCTCTGAATCAGTCTCCCTCGTGATTGGGAGGGTGTGGCTTATCTGTTCTTGTTGTTTACAGGTCTTTGTTAGCCTCTTAATACAGTTCACCTTGGGAGCTGGATGGAGATCCGGAACCTGAACTTACATGCCATTATTCCCCTCCACCCACCCCCCACGCAGCCCCCACTAGTCTTGAATGAGGCCATAGTATTTACTTGGACAGACATTTCCATGGTAACTTATTGCTAGTTAACAGGAACAATAAAACGCTCAAGCAAGTGAAGGAAAAGAAAGGTTAAGCAAGAGGTTAATAAGGACCATTTCACATGACTCTCTTGAGGATGGTAACAAGTGGTTGTTATGGAGATGGTGACGTGGGGAGGAGTTTTCTTAATTAAAAAAATGAAAGAACCGACAATGTTTGAAATCAGAAACAAAAACAAAAATTGCTGGAAATGCTTAGCAGGTCTGGCAGCATCTGTGGAGAGAAATCAGAGTTAATGTTTTGGGTTCAGTAACACTTCTTCAGAACTGTAGCTAGGAAAATGTTGATTATTTTTATGCAGAGGATAGAAGGGCGTAAAGAGTGAATAATACGTGGTGATGGAGCTAAAAGAGAGAGAAGATCAGTTGGACAGATAAAGGAGTGAATGCCAGTCAGCCTGGGAGGGTGAATAGCTACTAATGAAGTTTTCTTACTTCACTTCAGGAACAATTAGATGTAAAGTATTACACAAGGCACTTTATGGAGATTCCTGTACCATCTTGTTGCTGACCGAAAGTTATAATCCTAGTTTATGGTAATACTAAACAAATGAGTTTGCAGAGTAAAACTTGGCTTGCAACTTACTTACCGTGATGATCAATTTCTGAACATAATTGTACGAGGCTACTGATGTATTTTTAACAAAATAACATAAATTTATTAGAGATAAGGGAAAGAAAACAAAGCTAGTTGACAATTTGGAATGAGTTTATCATAACAGCAGAAAAGGAAGATTCAACCCTTTTTCCTGGCAATATCTTCTATTGAAACTCAACTCCAGTAAAGTATTGCTCCTATGTTCATTTTAAAATTTCACACTCATGATGAGGTCACAGGCATTTCTTTTTGCTGACTTTCTGCACACACCAGATGTGATTCTGTCTGTTTGTCCAAGAGACAAACAGACGCAGGCTAACTCACTACATTCTCCTCATTGAACTTCAGAGAAAAAAACAGGGTTTTTTTTCTGCTCCACTTACCTGAGTCAAAATATTGAGGACTTCCTTCCAGATCTATTGGTCTGGAGGTTACTACAAACTAAAAACTGTACATCTGCTGAATACATTCCTTCCTCTGAACAAAACCTTAAATTGATATTCTTGCAAATTGTCCTGATGAATGGAAAATGAAAAGCTTTGACAAAATGTGTCTTTCATCAGCAATATAAAAATAAGTTGTGGCTGCTATTATTATACCATTTGCTACCCTGTTTCTGGGGAGTTGGTGGAGTTACTGTAGCTAAACTGGTAATCCAGAAGCCCAAACTGATGCCCTGGGGACATGGGGTTCAAATCCCATCACAGCAACTAGATAAAACTGCAAGACTTAAGTTCTGTGTTACCAAATGACTATTTAGTGCACCCTTAATGTATGAAGCACCCCAAGTACCCTCTTCGCAGGAGAGTGATAAAACAACATTCCACACCCAGCCACTTAAGGATCAAGAGCTTGGTCAAAGAGGAGTGTCTAGGTAGTGGAAAATGGGGGAAAGATGTCAGGAGGGCATTCTCAAATTTGGGCAATTAAGACTTGGATGCCAATAGTAGAATAATTAAAATAAGGGCTGCACAACAGCCACAATTGAAAGAGCCCATTCTTCTCAAAGTTTATGGAGCTAGAGGAGATTACAGAGAGAGTGGAGATTACAGAGAGGGAGGGGTGTGCCAGGCCATGGAAGAATTTGAAAACAATTTAAGGGAGTTCTCGGGCAAAGAATGAGAAAGGTTAATCTAGATTTCACTCCCAGTAATGTGATAATGACATTAACGGGCAATTATTGCAACTGATTTCCATGAATGAGTTTACAACAGACCCAGACAGGAGATGAGGAACTCTCCTAATGGTGAGAGAATTGGGAACTGTCAGTCCAGATACAACTGTTCTTCGCGAGCATGTTACATCCACCATATCTTCAGCTACTTATATGTTGTATCCCAAAATGTTCTTTTCCAGCTTTCTCAAAGCCCTTTTCCAGACGTTTGAAGCATAGTCACTGTAGTCATGTGGGATATGTGATCGCCAATTTATACACAGCAAACTCCAACAAACAGCAACATGATAACAACCAAATAATCATTTATCATTATCTGCATTTGAGGGCAGTGCCACCACTAGGTGGAGTACCACACACGCATGCGCAAATGCACAGTAAAAAAAATCCCCAGGGTTCACATACCTGTCAATCACTGGAATTGATTATCACCTTGGCAACTGTTGTCACATTCTTTAAAAATGAGGACCTAAATGTGTTCATGCTATTGGTAATTTCTCTTTGGGAATATAGTAGCAAAGCCTGTGAAATAAATACATGAATCATCAGTGCATTTTATTAAAACATCTATCTCAGTAGTTAGATGAATTTACAATTTTATTAAATTGGCTGCCAATTTGATAAGGAGGTGTGCATTGTGAAATGAAATGCTTGTTTGCAATGTTTTCAAAATGCCAATTTACTAATTGCAAGCTAAATTTCTTAAAATTGACAGGATCTCCCCCCCCCCCCAAGACATTAATTCTTCTATTTATACATTTTACAGTTCACAATAGCTGGGTACTAAACAGTTTGTTGCATCATTTTAGTACGTGATTTGTGCCCTGTATTTTCAAGTTAAAGGAGAACACAGAAATTGTTTTAAAAAAAGACTGTTTTTCTGTACCTTGTTGCAACTGCATTGTCTACTCAAGGGCAGATGGATTCTGGTGGCCCTGTTAATGGCAGCATTATATTTCCTATGCTGGGAACATATTTGTCAGAATAAGAGGGAAGAATTCATCTTCTCCTCTTTAAAATAGCCCCGTGGGACTTTTTCTGTTGATCCTGGAAGAGAACAGACAAGGCCTCGGTTTAACATCTCATCCGAAAGGGGTCAATTCTGACATTGCAGCACTCCCTCAGGACTGCAATGTCAGCCTGGATTATGCATTCAATTTTCTGAAGCTTCTCTTGAACTCACATCCTTCGGGACTTAGAAGCGTGTTGTGATATCTACAAGTCACAGCTGACATTAAAAACATGTAGATAAAGAGGAGGAATTGACCTCTTGAGAGTGCATGATTTTATTACATTCAATAGCTTTCCCTACACCCTTGTACTGTGTTGTGAGGATGATGTGGTTTTTAGTAGTACACTTCTTGTTGCACCTGTTTTCCGACGTTTCCATATTTCACCTGCCAAGTAGAATGTTAATCACACAGTTACTATGGATAAATAGGTTGAAAAAATACATGGATCATGCCACAGTCTTGGAAGGCAGAGGGTATAGCAGCAACAGACAGAAACCTGGCAACAATAAGCTGTTGACAAAACAGAACAGAATTTGAATATTACTGAGGAAAAGATAATTTACTGAAGCCTGTTGTCTTGCACCCATCAGGACAAATGCACAAATGACAAATTTTGAATGATCACAATAACTTATATTACAGGAGAAAAGGATGTTGATTGGTTAGAAAAGTGACATTGATTGGTCAAGAGTTTACATTGGAGAAAGCCACGAGGAACTCAAGATGACAGAGTCAAATGGGCAGAACTTTACCAACATACAGGTACCAACCTGAGAAGCGGGTTGGCAGTAAAATGACAGGAGCCTTACCCTGACGATGCCCCCACCCGGATTCAGGCATGTTGAGGCAGCAAACTATAAAGGCTTTCTGTGCCAAAGTGATGAGCATCTGCTTGTTACAATTAAAGGCCTTGTTAAGGGTCATTTTGTAGGGCAGACAGCTTTCTACCGACGGTGTGTGAGACTCTTCCCTCACCCACTCCACCATCACTGTATGAAAACTGCCAGTTTATGGAGATGGCTTCCCCCGCAGAGATGGGGGAAGATAGGGATGTCAGCCCCTGCCTTCCTAACCATACCCCCAAGGGTATTTACCCCTTTGACCTGCAGTCCACAGAATTTTTCAATTTGAATTTATCTGAGCTCTCCCACATCCCTCAAATTCATTTTGCCCCACCATTGGAGTACTAGACCACATGCTAAAGTTCATTCCAATGCGGAGATAGTTAATGTAGCCCATGTGTAGAATCAGTCATTCTCAGGAGAGTTAAGTGTTTGCAGGACACACTGGCGTTGGAGAATTTATCTGTCGGATTCCAGGCCGGCTCCTGTGGAATGTTCCCTCTGGCAAGTTTCTGCCCTGCTCCAGTTTAATGATGTTGACATAACAATGGGTTATCAGGCCCCAAACAAGGAGAAATTACTCAAAATCCAATATAAAAAAACACACAGGCTGAAAGACAACAAGATTTGTGTTTATCAGCAGGGTCATTTGCTGGTGATCTTTTTGATATGAGTGAGCTATGTGATCACGCAGTTCCTGACGTGATAAAGTCCCTGGTGTATACATGACCCTAAGTTCAACTGTTGGGAGCAGGAAACTTCTTCATGTTAGCTTCAGCTTCTGTTCATTTGTTCTTCCCCTCTCTCTTCACCCTTCCACCCCACTCTCCTCCATCTCTTTTGCAGTTCGCTTGCTTTATGATCGATATTAGGGGCCCTCTCTTCAACCTATCCCATTGCCTATTAACTGGCCATCTGGGGAAGACCTCTCCTATCGGGGCTGGTAGACAGTGAAGTGAGCTGATGGGCACACCTTAGATTTGGATTTCCATGGCTGGCAGAGGTGGGCAGTTGAAGGGGGCCTCAGGATGCATGTGTCCACTGGAAGATTTTTACACACTTTAAAATAAACTGTGGCTATGGTTCACATCGATATAAAGGAGAAGCCTTTCTATAAGATGGTGTCAGGATCCGCCCACTGTGCCCATATGGGGTTCAGGTTGAGGGAACTGAAGGAAACCTCACTGGCTCCGTCCTGTTCGGGTTCAGCCTGCATGAGGGGGTTTAATGGTAGCCGGGACAATCCTAACAGAATTACCATCTTATCCCATGATTGTCTGGAGTTGGAATGTCTTGAATACATGATCCAAGTGTATGCTTCAAACTTCCCCAACCTCCCACTTTCAAAGTGTTTTGACGATGGATGAGAACCTCTAAGTGCTATGGGCATTTTACATTTTAGCTCCAAAATATATTTTTTGAAAGAGACTGAAAAAAGACTGCGGGGATAAATTCAGTCACTGTCTCGCAAAGCCCTATATGGGACCCATGGATTGTTGTGTCGAAAGAATGTCAGAGAAACTTCAAACAGAGAGTGGGATGTAACACGAAGAGATAATGAGAAGGATCCCCTTCTTGGCAGAAAGCCACTTCTTACAGACATTCTTATTGTTTATTGCCCTTTTCTAACATGTAAACAAAAGGAGTTTAAAAACCTGCAACTCTGGTCTGTGTGTACCAGTGGAATATAGTGTGTTAGTGGAAGAAGCTTTGCCAACTGAAGCACTCTTGTACAAGCCTGGGTTCAAGTATTAGTGTGCCATGAAGGTCAGTCAAAGAACCACAGACTGGACACCCCTGTGTTATAGGTAAATGCCTTCCTAACTCTGAGTACTAGAAACCAGCTAACCAATCAGCAGGTCAGAAGGAAACAGGATGTAAATGATACCAGCCAACCATTGTCAAAAAAACAGGACAAAAGGATTTCCATTAATCGCAAAATCAAGAATCCCCAAATCGAATGTTCAAGTATCAATCTTCCACTAACAATACTTCATGAATCACAAAGAGACTGATTTAAATATCTTTTACCTATTTTTGGATTCACTTATCTGTTATCAACGTGAGTTCTATTATTATTTGTTCTTGCATTTAGTAACTACTAAAGTGACTTGTCTGTTAACTTGTCCAGGACTGGTTAATTTGGCTCTTTTTAAGGCAAATTAACCAGTCTGCGAGAAAACAAAGGAGAGATCTTTTCGAAAGTATATTTGTTGTAACCCACCAATGAGATGCATGAATAAAGAGGGAGGGGCGGTTCATCCCTCAGCACCTAGCAACTCAACAATTTGGGGACCTGTCTCAAACTGGTGAGATGGTGGCATTGTGATAATGTCTCTGGGCTAGTAACCCACAGGTTAATGCTCATGCTAATGCTATGGGGCCAAGGGTTGAAATCCCAGCATGCCAGCTGTTGGGATTGAATTCAGTCAATTAATCTGGAATGGAAAGTTAGTCTCAGCGATGGGAACCATCAAACTATCAGCAGTTGCTGTAAAAACCCATCTGATTCACTAATGCCCTTGACAGAAGTAAATCTGCCATCCTTAATCGAACTGGTGTACATAGACTCCAGACTCACAGCAGTGTGATTAACACTCAACTGCCCTCTAAAAAGGCCTTGCAAGCTGCTCAGATTAAGGGCAATTAGGGATGGGCAATTATTGCTGGCATTGCCAGTGATGTCGTAATGAAGAATTGAAGGTCCTGCCCATGATGCATGGGTAGCAACACCACTTTGGAATCTTGTTCACATGACTACTTCTCATGGGTAGCTTTGATAGTGGGGAGGATATTACCTATAAAGGTAGGTCTTTATTTTCCTCTTTCTGACCAAGTCTCAGTTGTTTGTCACTGGACCAGGAGTGCTCCTTAGTTTGACTTTCCTGAACCTAGAGGTGTTTATGCCCTAAACTGTGATCATTCAAATATTTCCCGTCAGTGCAACCAGTTGGCTTGGTCCCTAACGCGGTAATGGACCTGGGGGATTCTTTAGCCAGAGGCTCAGCATTACAGCTTTTCTGGCTATCTGATTCCTGCGGCAGTGGGAACACCTAAGAAAGTCCCAGTCTCAGTGTGAACTCTGCATACAGTCACACTGTTTATCTGTGACTATTGATTTAGTGTTGAGAAAGTTAAGCTTCTGCTGGCTTTTTCAGGGTACTGGCTTGAAAGGTGGTGAGGTGCTTTCTATTGCTAATCCATGTCGGATTAGTAGGAGCCACAAATAACACTGACAATGTGAGGGATATGCTCACTACATAAGTATTTTAAAATACTTTGACTTAGCGGGTGCCTTAACCCTTGGACAGGAAATGAAGAATGTCACAGCACAGAGCGAAACAAATGAAATCAGAAGGAGCTTATACATGTACAGCGGCTTTTCACAACCTTGGGACATTCCAAATTGCTTTCATAACCAACAAAGAGTAGGCACTGTTGTAATGTAGGAAACTTGCACACAGGAAGCTCCCACAAACAGCAATGTGATCATGACCAGACCATCTGTTCTTATGATGTTGATTGAAGGATAAATATTGGCTGGGACACTGAGGAGAACTTCCCTGCTCCTCTTTCAAACAGTCCCAAGGGATCTTTTGCATCCAGCTTGATATGGATTTGACCATCACATCTTATTGCTGGCACCTTCACTAGTGCAGCACAGCACAGACTATGTGTTTAACAATCTTGAGTAGAGTGCTGAACAGATGACCTTCTGACTTATAATGAGATTGTTTCCACTGGGATAAGTCAGAAAGGGCATTGTTGATGTCAACCTACATCCCCAGTGCTGGCATTGTCACTGAGGCCAACTCCATACTGGATGACATCATGAAACTGAGCACAACTTAGGGATGAAATTGAATTGGTGACTACACTTCAGTGATCTTTCTTACTTGGCCATACTAACCATACTCAAACACATCCACCATTTAGTTTGAAGACCGTTATTTTCACTCTGCCTAACACACTTCTCACTGTGACACTCTGATGGACCCACATTCCTCACTGTAACACTCCAATATGCTCCATATCCGACACTGTAACACTCCCTGATACGCCCCACACCCCCCACTGTAATACACTCTGATATACCCCACATCTCTCACTGTAATACACTCTGATATACCCCACACACCTCACTGTAATATACTCTGAGGTACTCCACATCTCTCACTGTAATACACTCTGATATACCCCCCCTCGCTGTAAAGCACTCTGATATACCCCACACCCCTCACTGTAGTACACTCTGATATACTCCACATCTCTCACTGTAATATACTCTGATATACTCCACATCTCTCACTGTAATACACTCTAGTATGCTCTACACCTCTCTCTGTAACATTCCCTGATAACCCCACATCCCTCACTGTGACACTAACATCTTCAATCCCTTCACAGTAACATTCTGTGAGGGATGTGGGGACATCAGAGTGTTACAGCGAGCGATGTCAGTATATCAGAGTGTCACACTTTTCTTACACTGTCACACTCTGATATACTCCACATCCCTGACCGTAACACTCTGGTATAGCCCACACTTCTCACTGTAACAAACTGATAAACCTAACACTCCTTACTGTGACACTCTGATGTACCCCACGCCCCTCACTGTAACATTCTGATAGACCCTACAGCACTCTACAACACTCTTTACTGGACCAAGAGGAGTCATACTAGATCCAAAACATTAACCCTGCTTTCTCTCCACGGATACTGCCAGACCTGAATTTCTCTCACATTATCTGTGGTAGTCTCATTGTAACACTCTTGGATATACCCCTCATCTCCCATTATATCAATCTTGGATATACCCCACACCCCTCTTTGAAACATTTTCTAATATCCCCCCATGATGCAGAGCATTTAGTAAAAGTATTTAGAACATGATTTACTGTGCATCATTTTGCAGAGTACCCGAAGTCAGGAACGTCTGGTAAGGCAGCAAGGAGAGAGCTCGTCCAGCTCAAAATGTCCATGACATGGGAGCTGAAGTGCTTTTACTAAATTTGTTGAGAACAGGCAGTTTCCGGGGACAGATTTGGCATCAATTGCTCATCTGACTGTCCTGAGGAGTTGGTGTTAGACCTGCATCTTGAAATATTGCAATGGCTGGATATATCCACTTTCTGCAAGCAAATTAACTGTCATGTTACAATTGTGATTAAAGTTCAGTTGGATTCTGTGATATATTGATGTGCCTAAAAAAGTGTGAAACAAATTTAAGTTGTTTTTATTTCCATTGGCACCTGAAGTTTCAATTTTCCAGTCAGCTTCCTCTCCAACTATACGGCCAACCCCTGACCATTGCCAACCAGAACAAGTGATGAGGGGAATGCAGTCCCAGAACTTTGGCAAGGCTACCTCTTTTTCGGCATTATCCTTCTGATGGCTGAACAAGCCGTTTCTGGAGAGGAAAGTCTGTCACAAATGCTACAACTGAAGTTATCCCTTCGCGGTAATACAGACCGATCTCTTGTTGGCTTGCTCTGGAGCTTCTAAAACCACATGTCCTTGTTGTAGTCTATTGCAAGATCTGAGCATTTTGTTGCCTTATCATCTCAGCTGTCCAAGGTGTGTATGAAGTGAGTTCAATCATGGCTGCCAGTAATGAGTCCACATGTTAACCTTTTCTCTATGCAATACCCAACATTTGGTGGTGCACAACTCCCAGTAGACTTTACATTAATCATCTGCTAGATTTGCCGCATCATGATTGACATTGAGGCCTTCATTTTCTCTCCTGATGGTATTCTTGAGCACCTTGTTTTTTGGCACAGGCTTTCTTCTCATGTAGTGGGTACTGCAGATGCTGGAGATTAGACTCAAGACTAGAGTGGTGCTGGAAATGCACAGCAAGTCAGGCAGCATCTGATGTGCAGGAAAATCGACATTTCCGGCAGGAGCCCTTCATCAGGAATGGTGTTGTTTCACACTTTTTAGGCAAGTATTGATGAAGGGCTTCTGCCTGAAACGTCGATTTTCCTGCTCCTCGGATGCTGCCTGACCTTCTGTGCATTTCCAGCACCACTCTAATCTTTCTTCTCATGTAGCTTAGCCTGTGGCCATTTCCCATCCTGGACACATATCAATCCAAAGCCAATGAATCCTGATTTTTTTACTTGATTATCACTGATCTTTTGGCCTTAGGAATGACTATTTCATCAATGACAATTTCCATGCACTGCCAAGAATGGATGGCAGACTCCAGAGATGAAAGTTACAAGAAATAGGAGGTAGAGTAGACCAATATTTCCATCAAGCCCGTTCTGCCATTCATTAAGAATGGTCTTTGACTTCAACTCCATTTCCTCATCTGCTTCCCATATCCCTTGATTCCCTTAGAGTGCATGTATTCCAAACTTAAATAATGGGGCATTCAGTAATCTTTTGGTGGGGGGGAATTTTAAAGACTCACAACCCTTTGAGTGAAGAAATATCTCATGTCAGTTCTAAATTATTGCCCTTTTATTCTGAGATTCTGCTCCCCTGTTCTAGATTCCACCCCCGGGAAAACAACCTCTCAGCGTCAGCCCTAACAAGCCCCTTCCGCACTCTGAATATTTCAATGAAATTACCTCCGAGTCTTCTGAACTGCAGGGAATAATAAAAATTTTAAAAAACAGAAAGTGCTGGAAAAGCTTAGCAGCATCTGTGGAGAGAGGAAGCAGAGTTAGCGTTTCAAGTCTGATATAATTCTTCATCAGTACTTTCTGTGTTTATTTAGGGTTTCCGGCATCCACAATAGTTAGCTTTTATTCTGGAAAATATCAATCCAATTTCCTAAGGCTCTCATCGTAGGACAAACCCCTCATCCCAGGTGCCAATCTACTGAGCCTTCATAATGTTTTCAATGGCAGTAGAATATAGCCTTCTTTTAAATATTGAGAAAAGCTCAGTGTGATGGCACAACCTGTCCATTCGGACAAAAGGCTGCAGATAGCTAATAATGAGCTACTGACTGATCTGTGACTCAGCTTCTCACTGAATGCGACTACAAAATGCTGCAGAATTATCTATTGACTGGTCCTTTCAATATTGTTAATGCTGAGGGATTAGGGTAATTGTTTCCTGTAGTACAATCCCACCTATCCCCATCTCCAAATGCACACACACGCGCATGGACACACGCACCCTTACTGTATGTAAATATTTTAGTGCCTCTTTACCAAGATAAGGCAAGGTAGAGCAAGACATTGCAACACCAGCTGCTCTTGTGCAAGAGGTTCCATGGTTACCATCACGAACACAACAAGTTTCCTTCAGATTGTGACAAAATGGAAAGACACATGCCAATTAAAAGACACGTTTTACTTTGGGCTGGGTTAGAGGAAGTTGAAATTATTAATTTAATTTAATCTTATCTGCTGAGGATTGAGTGTGGTGCTGGAAAAGCACAGCTTTTCCTTCCTGATGAAGGGCTTATGCCCGAAACGTTGATTCTCCTGCTCCTCGGATGTTGCCTGACCAGCTGTGCTTTTCCAGCACCACACCCTTCCAGTCTGATCTCCGCCATCTGCAGTCCTCACTTTCTCCTACCTGCTGAGGATTGCCAACCCTCCAACAGAAACTACAACCATATTTATATAATCCAACAGCCACAACAACTTATATTTATATAGCACCTTTAATGTAGCACAACATCTCAAGGTGCTCCATAGCAGCAACTATTTGCATTTATATGACACCTTTAACATCGGAGAAGGTGGATTATCAGAAACAATTTGACGTGCATCATGTAAAGAGATGGTATAGACTCAAAGAGATTGGTTTAAGTAGTCTCTTAAAGGATAATGAAGTAGAAAAGAGATGGAAAGGTTTTGGGAAAGAATTCCTGTGCTTGGGATCCAGGCAGGTGAAGGCAGGACCATCAATGGCAGTGGGGAGGGGGGGAATGAAAATGTTGGATGTGAAACAAACCACCATTGAAGAATTGCTGAGATCTTGGAGGATTACAAGGCTGGGCGATTCTACAGAGATGATTCATGAAGGGACTCCAAAGCAAAGGTGAAATATTTTAAATTGTGACATTGTGGGATTCCAGGGTTGTTGCTGCAGCCTCCAGAGGTTAAGGACTAGCTTTGAGTTCTCTGCTGCAAGTAACGTCCCTAAAGCCTTTGTGCTGTCCTACTGGTATTCTCTAGGCATGCTTGAGTTCTGAGTCGAGCAGTTCTTCGGGAGTCTGGTGTCAGACATACGACCATCAGGTCTCCTTCTGAGGAGCTGGGTCTGAATAGTTAGCCCCCGGATGCTGAGCAAGTTGGGAGAGGACACTGCTCTTGGAATGCCTTTCTGCATTTGGAGGATCTTGTCAAGGCACCACTGATTCTCCAGTATTAGTGTACAGGAGCATAAAGATCATTGTTGCCTTGGAAACCATGATTGTCATCCTGTTTTGAGATGCTGGTCCTCAATTACTCTTTTCTTCAGCCAGCTGAAGACTGAACTAGTACATTGGGTGCAATGAATTGCAAAGCGTTTACAGGATGGTCAATCCATCCTGATGTTTGAACTCTGTATCTGTCTCCTCTTTTATCTCACTCAGTCAGGATATCTATCCTCCCTCATGTACTTATCTAGCCTTCCTTGAGTGAACCTCTGCCCTTTGCTTCACCCTTATTCTGTGGTAACAATAGTTGATGTCATCTATTTATCTTTGCCTCTGAATTCCTCCACTTGTTTACACACTTATTTTTTGGAAGTGTGTGCCTTCCCTATCCTTCCTAACAAAGTCTTACACTTAATTATATTGAAGTTCATTGGTCAATGACAACACCATTTTTCAAGTTTATTTGTGGATTCCTGAATCCTTATGCAGTCCACCTCTGCAATTATGACTCTCCCAACTTGGTGTTTTCTGCAACGTTTGAAATTGGCTATCAGTTCAAGTTGTTAAAGTAAATGGTGAACATGTGATCCTAGCACCAATCTCTGTGGAACACCACCTCCAGCCTTTTGCCAGTCAAAGTACCTACTTTAATCTCATACTTTCTGTTTTCTGTTTTATATCTATCCTGCTACTTCAGAATGTGCTCTATTTCAACATATTCTGAACTTATTCGCAAGTCTTTATGCAGTTTCCTAACACTGGTTCATTGCAATATAAATATATTGCATCTGCTTCATGACCCTTATCTATCCTTTCTGTCACTTCTTCGAAGAATTTTACAAGGATGGTCAAGAATGACCCCTTTTGGAGTGGATACCTTTTGCATTTTTCTAGAGCTAAGGATTCCATTATCATTTTTGCTACTGAGATTAAGTTAATTGACCAAAACTCTCTGGACCTTTTCTATGTCCTTTTTTTATACGTTACGTGTTAGTATTTTCCAGTCCACTGCCACAACTCTTTATCATATCGGTTCACTAAAATCTTTTAAGGACGGAAACTGCCTCTTTACCTGGTCTTTACATGTAACTCCAAACCCATAGCAATATGGTTGACTCTGAAGTGCACTCCGAGTAATTAGGGATCGGCAATAAGTATTGCCTAGCCAGTGATGCCCTCATCCCATGAATGAATAAAGAAAAAAATAATTCACCACCATCTCTTTGCAAACTGCTTTCAATATCCATGGGAGCAACCTTCAACACCAGGGATTCTATTCTGTCTCATTTTTGATTTGTTTATTGAATATAACCTCATTTTAAAAATCCTAAATAGCTTTACATTCTTTTAAATCGCTTCTTGCACCACAGTAGTATTCCTGTTAAATATCAAGGCACAATATTTATTTAAAATTTCACATTTCATGTTCATTTATCACAAGAATCTTTTGGTGACTACCTCGTCATGATTGTTCTTCTGTTTTACAACTGCATGTTGAATATTGCATCTCTATATGTTCCAGGGTAATAAAGCCCCAATATTGACTTAATGGACTGAATGGCTTTCTTCAGTACTGTTGTAACTCTGGCACTTACGACTATCTAATTTCATAGTTTCTCCTTGTGTTCTTAAATTATTTTTCATTGTTTCCGAACCTTTCTGCACTCTAGTTTTGTTATTCTTTTCTTGATTGGATCCCCACCACACCATTCAGCCAGTTTTGTTTTGTTTGTTGTTCATAATGTGTCATTACTAGCTCATGTGAACTTTGACTTTTTTTTAATGTCTCCCACTGCTGTCCTGTGGCTTTGCTTGTTTTTCTACTCATCATCTTGGTTTCCCAATACTGGGTACAACAGAAATTGCCATAATCTAATTCACTTTGTTTTTTTTTCAACAAACTCAACATAATTACCAGTCTTTCTCCTGGCCCCTAAGGATATGTTTCATCAACAAACTGTCTAATGAAAGGAATTTTGTTCTTTTTATCGGTCAGGGATGAATGAGAAGGCTGTGCCACAGATTGTACACCTTTCTCATACTGATTTCCAGCGGTTATTCAATTGTCATGGGAAAGGAGCAGCAACTGGTTGGAAGATACAACTGAGTGTTTTGGCTGTGGCTCAGTTGGTAACACTCTCATCTTTGCCTTCAAAATCTGGGTTTCAAGTCCCACACCAAGACTTGAGTGCATTAAACCCATTTAATGCTTTTCTGATGAGAACATTAAACTGTGTGCCTGTTCAGGTGGACGTAAACGATCCCACGGCATTATTTTGGAAATGAGGAGGGGAATTATTCCCAGAGTTCTGGCCAATATCTATTCCTCAACCAGCATCGCAAAAACAGATTATGTGGTTCTTATCACATTGTCAACCACATTCAGAATAAGAAATCCGTTGGTCGAATCCAGATGTTCGTCTCCGATGCTTGCTGACACAACCAAAGCAAAGGCAGGAAATGTTTTAGTCAAAACTGCTTTTTTTGTGTGTGTGAATATTGCATACATTTCCATTTCAAAACCCAAACTCAAGGACAAGCAGTTTCAGACCAGGCACAAGTCAGATGTAATCTAATCAGATCTTAGAGTTCTAAGGAGAGGTTATCGACCTGATCTGTCTGTTTTTCTCTCTCTCTTTCTGCAGATGCTACCCAAACTTGCTGAACGATTTCCAATATTTTCTGTTTTGATTTGAAGTTAGATGTCATGTTGTTCTCAACCACAATGTCCTTCGTTTCTAAGTCTCTCTGTCTTTGGAAGATTTACCCCTTCTAGCCCACGTTTAGTTTGCAAGTTTCCTCAGAGAAAGATGCAACATCTGAAAGCAAAATGGGAAATACAAACCATTCACAACCTCAGGAAGTACTCTAAAGCCAATACATTGGTCATGAAATTCCGATACTGTCACATTAACAGAAATGTAGCAGTTGATCTGTAGACCTTGCCACTAAATGGATAGTTGAGGGGAACTTGTAGGTGATGGTTTTTCCATCTGTATGCTGCACTTACCTTCCTAGATAGCATAGGTCACAGGTTTGGAGGGTGCTGTTGAAGGATCCTTGGTGACTTGCTGCAATGCATCTTGTAGATGGTACACACTGCTGTCAGCATGTGCCAGTGGTGAAGGGAGTGAGTGTTTAAGGTGGTGGAGGAGATGCCAATCAAACAGCCTGCCTTGTCCTAAATGATGTATAGATACTTAAGGAGCTTGACAGGGTAAATGCTGAGAGATGTTTTCCCCTCTGGGAGAGTCTAGGACCAGAGGGCATGGTCTCAGAATAAAGGGGCACCAATTTATGACTGAGATAAGGAGAAATTTCTTCTTTCAGAACATTGTAAGTCTTCAGAACTCCTTGCCACAGAGAACTCAGGGAGGGACAGAGTCCTTTATATGTTTAAGATTGAGATCTGTAGATTATTGATCAGTTGGGGAATCAAGGATTGCGGGGAAAGAACAGGAAAGTGGGTGTGAGGAATGTCGGGTCAGCTATGATCCTATTGAATGCCGGAGTAGACTAAAGGGGCTGAAAAACCTACTTGTGTTCCTATTTCTTATAGTCTTCAGTTCTTATTTGTGAATGTCTTTAGAACTGCATTCAGTCAGACAAATGGAACATATTCCATCACATTCCTGACTTGTGACTTGCAGATAATGCACAGGAGGCTGGAGATGAGTTACTTACCTCAGAATTCCCAGTCTCTGACTTGCTCTTGGTGCCTCAGTATTTATATCACTTGGCCAGCTTCATTTCCAGTCAATGGCAATTCCCAGAATGTTGATTGTGGGGGATTCAGTAAAGCCATTAAATGACATGAGGAGATGGTTAGATCATCTCTTGTTAGGGATGATCATTGCCTGGCACAAATGTTACTTATCACGCATCAGCCGAAGTTGGAGACAAAATGGGATAGGAAGGCTTGAGTGATCAAATAGATGGAGATGCTCATTTCACTCCTGAATAATGTTTATCTAAAACCTTGTCAATGCCACTACATGTACATTGAGATACGAATCTGGAGTCTCTCTGGGTTGCCAGGTTCCGAACATACACTATCCCTCAGAGTCATAGAGTCATACAGCATGGACACAGACCCTTTGGTTCAATCAGTCTATGCCGACCATAATCCCAAACTAAACTAGTCCCACCTGCCTGCTCCTGGGACATGTCCATCCAAACCTTTCCTTTCCATGTACTTATCCAAACCTCATTTAAATGTAATTGAACTCGCATCCACCACTTGCTCAGGAAGATCATTGCACACGTGAACTACCCTCTGAGTAAAAGATTTGCTCTTCATGTCTTTTTTAAATCTCTTTCCTCTCACCTTAAAAATATGTGCCTAGTCTTGAAATCCCCCAGCATAGAGAAAAGGCAACTACCTTTAACTCTATCTATACTCTTCACTATTTTATAAACTGCTAAAAGGTCACCTCTCAACCTCCTATGCTCCAGTGAAGTAAATTTTGGCCTATCCAGCAGGTCACTTGTTCCTAACCTCTAGGGAATGCCCTTCAACTAATGATGTACTATTTAAGCGGAGGTAATGACCTAGAGATATTATCACTAGACTATTAATCTAGGGACCCAAGTAATCATTGGGGGACCCAGGTTTGGATCCCTCCATGGTAGATGGTGAAATTTGAGTTCAATAAAAATCTGGAATTAATAGTTTAATGATGACCATGTAGCTATTGTCAATTGTTGGAAAAGCCCATCTGATTCACTGATGTCCTTTCGGGAGGGCAATCTGTTATCTTTACCTGGCCTGGCCTACATGTGACTCCAGATCCACAGCAATGTGATTGACTCTTACCTGCCCTCTGGCCAATTAGCGATAAGCAATAAATCATCATAATTTACATGAATCCTGTTATACCATAAAAAACCTGAATCAAATCAGGACACACTGAGGTGAGAGGATTGCCAAATTCTAAGTCTACTGAGGCATTATGGGTAACTATGGCATTGTCATTGGTGAATCACAGAAAAATATCTCAAATGTTTCCTGAAGTTTTGTTTTGTCTCTTTTCTGCTTCCATCCAGGGGTAACAGGAGGATGCGATTATATCTATGAATGGATTAGATGAGTGGATTTTATGTTCTGCACATACTATGCTGTGCTGGTGTCAACTTTGGTGCCAGGTCTAGGTTAAGTTGGCATGGCTGAGCTGTCTGAGCCACTGAGGAAGCTACAATTGTCTCCATTGCTGGAGATGATGGGAAGGAGGGAACTTCAAACCTGGCTGTTGCCTGAAAGGCAATGCATTGACCCCTGCTATAGGACACATAAACATTGTGTGAAAACACAGTAATATTTGATTGTGTAGTTTACCTTTGATGTGATGATGAGCTTCTAACCTCATATTTGTGCCATTACTCAGACAAGTAATGATACCAAACCACGTGCTCCCTCCTGTGTACCTTTATGCTGAGGTAGTGCATTTGTATTGTATCCTGCCTCAGTTACCTTAGACTTGGCTATTCCAACACGCTCCTGGCTGGTCTCCCACTCCCCTCACTCTGTAAGCCTGAGGTTATGCAAAATGTGACTGCTTGAGACTTGACTCACAGCAAATCCCCTTCCCCACTCAGACAAGCAAAATCCCAACTTTGAAATTCTCGCCCTTGTTTTCAAATCCTTCTGCGACCTCAATCCTCCCTACCTCTCCTATAGCCTCACAGTCCTTTTAAGTATCTATGCTCCATTGATTCTGGTCTCCTGTGCATCTCCACAATTTAACTCATAGAATCACAAAAACAATATGGCACTGAAGGAGGCCATTCAGCCCATCGTGCCTCCACTAGTTCTATTCCCTATTGTCAAGTGTTCTATTCCCGAATTATTCTACCATTGGTGGCCATGAATTCAGCTGCCTAGCCCTCAGGCTCTGGAAAATCCACTCTACATTTTTCTGTCCCTCTGCCTCACTTTTCACCTGAAAATCACTCTTCGAAAACTTCCATCTTTGACTGTGCTTTTGGCCTTATGTGTCTCAGTGACATGTTTTGTTTTAGGACACTCCTGTGAAGTGCCTTGGGATGTTTTGTGATGTTAAAGGTGCTAGATCAATGTATGAAGTGCCATGGGATGTTTTGTGATGTTAAAGGTTCTAGATCAATGTATGTAGTTGTTGTCATCAGATCCTGCTTAAGGTCATGCTTGAATATTCTGTCAGACAGTCCAGAGGCCAGTGGGCTCCACCACCAGATCCATCGCCCTCAGGAAACGGAGGAAATTTCCCCATGAAATGGAAATTTTCATAACTGCACTCAATACAAATGCACTACCTCACCATAAAGGTACACAGGAGGGAGCACGTGGTTTGGTATCATTTAGCCCGCAGCGCTTCTGTTCAATGTGAGGCCTTGGCAATTTTAAAAATAAACAGTTTGTCCAGACTGGGACTGGGAAACAACAAGTTCTCACAGAGTCACAAGGTTATGTCAAATGTGTCCTAAACCTTTCAGCATGTTGACTTCACACAGGGTTGCTATATATCCATCAGTGACAATCCAACTGGGACCCATTAGCTGCCAGAGTTTCTCAACAGCCTTCAAATGGACAATGAAGATTCATTGTTTGTCGCAGAAAGCTATAATAAGAATTATTGGACATCAAGATTAAAAAAAAGCAAAAGGAAAAGTTAAGCAAATTAATTGTGCCACAACGGAAGGCAACCACGAAAGTGTGCAGGATTCTGTCAAATAACTCAAGTTGCTGAGACTGGAAATCTGAAACAAGAAATCTCCCTGTAGGAGGAGTACATGTGGCCCCAGTGGATGGCAGTTTCAGCCCTGGGATGTGCAGGCCATGGATTCATAGCGCAGAGACACTCCACTTCCGACCCCCTGTGGTGTTGTACTGAGGGGTTGCTGCACTGTCAGAGATGATGTCAAACTGAGGGTCCTATCTGCCCTCTCAGGTGGGATTAAATCATCCCATAGTCACTACATTTGAAGAAAAACAGGGAGGGGATTTCTCCTCGGTGTTTTGTTTTCTCCCCCAGTTAAAATCACAAAAATAAATGATCTTTAATTCAGATAAATGCAAGGTGCTGCATTTTGGAAAAGCAAATCTTAGCAGGACGTAGACACTTAATGGTAAGGTCCTAGGGAGTGTTGCTGAACAAAGAGACCTTGGAGTGCAGGTTCATAGCTCCTTGATAGTGGAATCGCAGGTAGATAGGATAGTGAAGAAGGCGTTTGGTATGCTTTCCTTTATTGGTCAGAGTATTGAGTACAGGAGTTGGGAAGTCATGTTGCGGCTGTACAGGACATTAGTTAGGCCACTGTTGGAATATTGCTTGCAATTCTGGTCTCCTTCCTATCGGAAAGATGTTGTGAAACTTGAAAGGGTTCAGAAAAGATTTACAAGGATGTTGCCAGGGTTGGAGGATTTGAGCTATAGGGAAAGGCTGAACATGCTGGGGCTGTTTTCCCTGGAGTGTCGGAGGCTGAGGGGTGACCTTATAGAGGTTTACAAAATGATGAGGGACATGGATAGGATAAATAGACAAAGTCTTTTCCCTGGGGTCGGGGAGTCCAGAACTAGAGGGCATAGGTTTAGGGTGAGAGGGGAAAGATATAAACGAGACGTATGGGGCAACTTTTTCACGCAGAGGGTGGTACGTGTATTGGAATGAGCTGCCAGAGGAAGTGGTGGAGGCTGGTACAATTGCAACATTTAAGAGGCATTTGGATGGGTATATGAATAGGAAGGGTTTAGAGGGATATGGGCCGGGTGCTGGCAGGTGGGACTAGATTGGGTTGGGATATCTGGTCGGCATGGACAGGTTGGACCAAAGGGTCTGTTTCCATGCTGTACATCTCTATGACTCCATGATCATGATCGCATTACTCTTGGTGGGAGCTTGCAGGGCATAAATTGGCTATCCTGTTTCCCACATTACAGCAGTGGTTGCACTTCAACAAGTACTTTATTTGGTTGGAACATGCTTTGGGACATAGAATCCCTACAATGTGCAAGGACGCCATTCAGCCCATCAAGTCCATACCAACTCCCCCCAAAAGAGCATCCCATCCATACCCTATAACTCTGTATTTCCCATGGCTAATTTACACATCTCTGAACACTATGAGCAATTTAGCGTGGCTAATCCACCTAACCTGCACATCTTTGGACTGTGGGAAGAAAGTGGAGCATCTGGGGGAAACCCACGCAGACACTGGGAGAATGTGTGAACTCCACACAGACCAAGGCTGGAATTGAACCCAGGTCCCTGGCACTGTGAGGGGACTGTGCTAACCACTGAGCCACCATGCTGCTCTGTAGCTGTGACAAAGACTATAAAAATGCAAATTTTCCTTTCGAGCGAACACGCACATTCAGGGCTAAATCTTGCCTTTTTGTAATTGTTGCAAAATGACTGACAGTCAAGCCAGCAACCAGTGTCACATCTTTCTTCGTTATTATTTCCATTTACATTTTACACTTTCAACATCACCAACCTAATCAGCACCTTTAAAGTAGCAAAGTATCCTAAGGCTCTTCACTGGAATGTTGTCAGTCAAAATCACTTTGCTAGTGGTGGAGCAGTTAAGATCAGAGATGTTCAAGATCAGAATTACAATGATCTCAGAGATCTGTAAGGCAAGCTTCACCCTATGTGTTAGTTTGAGATTCCTCTGTCCACTACTTCTGTGGGTTAAATAACAGATGGATGAATTTCACGCGAATAAGTTGGGATCTTATTCAATAATGCAAACCTTCAATAAGTTCCAGACAAATGTATGTTAAACCAAAATTGAAAAATTAGCATCACGCAAACATATAGGATGATGTGGAGGAGCCGGTGTTGGACTGGGATAGACAAAGTTAAAACTCACACAACACCAGGTTATAGTCCAACAGGTTTATTTGGAAGCACTAGCTTTCGGAGTGCTGCTCCTTCATCAAGTGGCTATCCTCACACTACCTGATGAAGGAGCGACGCTCCGAAAACTAGTGCTTCCAAATAAACCTGTTGGACTATAACCTGGTGTTGGGTGATTTTAAACTTATTGGAAGCATCACATTTACATAGTGTCTTTCATGTCCTTGGGACTTCTCAATGCACTCCACAGTTCTGGAAGGATTTTACCTTAAGGAGTTCCTTTAGCAAACAATGGTGTCTTAAGTCAAGAGAGTGGTGCTGGAAAAACACAGCAGGTCAGGCAGCATCCGAAGAACAGGAGAATCGACATTTCGGGCATAAACCCTTTGCCCAAAACATCGATTCTCCTGCTCCTTGGATGCTGCCCGACCTGCTGTGCTTTTCCAGCACCACACTCTCAACTCTGATCTCCAGCATCTGCAGTCCTCACTTTCTCCGATGATGTCTTAAGCACAACCTACTATACTTATATAATTCAGACCGGATTAGAGAACAGTTTAGAATATCAAAAGAGTAAGACTGACCATTCAGGTCCTCCTCATTGTCTCAGTAACAATGTCTATTACTATCATGGAACTTGTACCTAGTTGCTAACATACAATAAACTCCAAACTTGTTTAAGATAAGGACCTCTTCTTCTTAGACCATCAAGTAGTTTATCTCTACCACACTAGATCAAGCAGACCCTGAAATGATAGTGGCAGCAAACCTACCCCATAGTTTACAGTTTAAGCAAACTCTTCTTTTAAAAGAAGTTAAAATAGGATCATAATTTCAAGGTTGTCAGCGTTATCTCAAGAGTCATAGTCTTAGAGATGTACAGCATGGAAACAGACCCTTCGGTCCAACCCATCCATGCCGACCAGATATCCCAACCCAATCTAGTCCCACCTGCCAGCACCCGGCCCATATCCCTCCAAACTCTTCCTATTCATATACCCATCCAAATGCCTCTTAAATGCTGCAATTGTACCAGCCTTCACCACTTCCTCTGGCAGCTCATTCCATACACGTACCACCCTCTGTATGAAAAAGCTGCCCCAAAAGAAGTTCTTTTAGAACCGAAACCTGCAACCCATTCTAAAAGATGAAAGACTTAACAACAATCCAGGTTTGTTCAACATATCATTTCAGTTGCTTGACACTGTAATCTTTTGCTATAAATTCTGCGTCTTACGGTCTTATGCTTCACAACCACCTGAGGAAGGAGCAGCGCCTCAAAAGCTAGTGCTTCTAAATTGGACTATAACCTGGTGTTGTGTGATTTTTAAATTAGTCCACCCCAGTCCAACACCGGCACCTCCACATCAAGATTGTCAGCAACAGTGCTAGGATTGAGATCAGGAGAAACTTCTTTACTCAGAGAGATTTTAGGATTTGGAATGCACTGCCTGGGAGAGTGGGGGAAATGGATTCCATAGAAGATTCCAAATGAGGGCTGGATATCTATTTCAAAGTGATGGATTTGAAGGGTTACGGACATAGGCTTGGAGAATGGGACGAGCTGGTAGCTCTTTTGGGAGTTGGTAAAGAGAAGTCGAATGGCCTTTTTTTGTACTTTTAATTGTCTATTGTTCTATGTTTCAACTTTTGAAATGCCTCCTGGAAAAGGGTTGCTTTAAGCACCCTTGTGATTATTCAAGTACTGGTGCCAAGTTCTTTTCAATGGGGTTTATCTGAAGGGGAATGGGACCCCAGTCCCAGTTTAGCAGGTTATAAATGCCCATTAAAATATCCATGATGATGTACCTTACTATAGAGTACAATACCCACTACATAATCTCTGCTTTAATTCTTATATTTCGTTCCTTTGTTCTTGGGATGTGACTGTTACTGGTGAGGCCAGCATTTGTTTTCCATCTGTAATTGAAACTTGAACTCAGTGGTTTGCTTGGCCATTTCAAAGGTAATTAAGAGTCAATTACATTTCTGTGGGTCTACTATTGACTCCCTACCATGTGGAAGCAGGCCATTCAGCCCATCAAGTCCACACCAACCCTCCAAAGAGCATCCCACCCAGACCCACACCATCTCTGTAACCCTGCAATTCCCATGGCTAATCCACCTAACCTGCACATCTTTTGGACTATGGGCAGAAACCAGAGCACTAGGAGGAAACCCACACAGACACGGGGTGAATGTGCAAACACCACACCAACAGTTATCCAAGAGTGAAATTCAAGCCAGGTCCCTGGCATTGTGAGGCTGGAGTGCTAACCTCTGTGTCACCATGTCAACCAAATCACATAAATGTTATCCATCAGGGACTGTATTTAAACATAGGTCAAATCTACATTATTAGTGAGAGTCTTATTTCAGTTAGCTACACTCCATGAAATTGACATCCCCCCCAGTTGATTTCTTTTTTTCTCTAATCAATCTGTTATTACACACCTCTGGAGCAGATGGGATTTGAACCTTGGCCTTCTGGCCCAGAGGTAGGGACACTATCACTGTGCCACAAGAACCCTATTCCACTGATTACTAGCTCTCCATAGCTATACACTCAATTAAACAGTAAGTAATATATCCATCAGCTATTCCCTAATTCTATTAGGTCTCATGCGTCCCTTCAGATCATACAGACGTAGGTTAGACAGGGTAAGAGTGACTAATTTCATTCTGTAATGGACATTACTGAGTCCGATGGGTTTTACAATAATTGATGATAGTAGTCATGATTAGTATCAATGTGACTAGCTCTCAAGTCCAGATTTTATTAATTGAATTTTAAGTTCCACAAGCTGCTACGGTGGAATTCAAATAATCTGCCCCTGTAGGATATTAGTCCAGTAACATTGCCACGAAGCCACTGTCTCACCTGAAGGTATGGTGCTGTTTTGCTTTTGTGTCTTGGGGAGGGTGCCCTGTAAACCCTTTAGTTGTCCA
Organism: Chiloscyllium plagiosum; assembly: GCF_037043375.1. Taxonomy (NCBI): domain Eukaryota; kingdom Metazoa; phylum Chordata; class Chondrichthyes; order Orectolobiformes; family Hemiscylliidae; genus Chiloscyllium; species Chiloscyllium plagiosum. Next base: position 12,105,705 of record NW_028270171.1, on the reverse strand, counting down.
TTGAGGTTACTCATGCCAAAAAGTCATAAGCAATTGGATAAATTTTTTGTGGACTTCTGCATTACCAGAAAACCCCTTAATTCTGCGAAAAGGACGATCTTTGCTGATTCCTGGAGGGATGCAGTAACCTCTTTGGCTGAAACACTCCATTTTAAGCCATTTCCTAATATTGTGTCTAATGAATCCTATGGTGACTGGGGTAAAGGATATATGGGTCAACATTTCGAAGTTGAAGGCACATTCTTGTGAATGGTATTTATAACTACTCATCACAACGGGATGGCTACAAGGTCGATACACTGTTGACGGAAACATGAGTATTCTTTCGGGGTATGGGGGAGGGAAACAATGTCAAATATTATTCTTAGTCTTTGTTATTCTTTTACAAGCTGAAAAGAAAGAGTCAGCAGTGCATTCCATTTCACTTCCTGGATTTGGACCTCAGTATTTATGTTCAGCAGACTGCCGACATTAAGATGCAAGGCTGGAAACACACGTGATGGTGATCTTATTAAGCACATAACATGTGCATATGAATGTCCCAAGATCCTTCACATTCTCCTGAGTCCTTTCTTTGCACTACAAGAAAAGCACAGCCAACACTACAAGATCCCACAAAGGGCAACATGGTAATGAGCAGGCAATCTGTTTTCGTGATGTTGGGGGATAGATAATCAGGTACAAAATGGAACTCCCGTCCTTGTCTTTAATGTTCTCCAACAGAGCACACCAGGCCTCAGTTTAAGGTCTTATTTTGAGACAGTTATAGTGTCAATGTATTCTTCATTCTTCTTCAATTCTGGCTGTGTACTAGGGCAGACAAAGCACATGCTTATGTCTCTTTCTGTAGATAGTGTTTTCTGAAACAGCCTACCAGCCTGTCACCAGAGGCTACAGCTTGAGTGAGGTCACCCAGGAGACTGGCGTGTTATGAATGCACCTTCCATAGTCATCAAGTAGCTGGACTAGAAGTCAAAACTGGACCCTTTGGCTGAGAGGTTGGAATGCAAGACTGCTGTGCCACGAAACCTCACCAATGTATTTTATACAGACACAGTGAATCTAAGGAATACCAGTGGAATAAGAGGATGCAATTGAAATGAGTGAAAGCATGTTAGAAAAACAATCTTCCTTATTGAATATATAATAACTTTAAAATTCACACACAAACAGCGAGGTATATGAAATGCAGAGGAGAATTGTAACAACAAGCATGAACTTGCAAAATGCAGTTATAGAGTCATAGAGATAGCACAGAAACAGACCTTTCAGTCCAACTAGTCCATGCCAACCAGATATTCTAAATTAATCTTGTCCCACTTTCCAGCACTTGACCCACATCCCTTTAAACCCTTCTTATTCATCTATACATCCAGATGCCTTTTAAACGTTGTAATTGTACCAGCCTCCACCACTTCTTCTGACAACTCATTCCATACACTCACCACCCTTTGCTTGAAAACGTTACCCCTTAGATGCCTTTTAGATCTTTCCCCTCTCTCCTTAAATCTATGCCCTCTAGTTTTGGACTACCTACCATAGGGAAAAGACCTTGTCTATTTACACAACACCAGGTTATAGTCCGACAGGTTTATTTGGAAACACTAGCTTTCGCAGCGCTGCTCCTTCATCAGGTAGGTGTGGAGAATAAGATCACCTGATGAAGGAGCAGCACTCCGAAAGCTAGTGTTTCCAATTAAACCTGTCGGACTATAACCTGGTGTTATGTGATTTTTAACTTTGTATCCCCCAGTCCAACACCGGCACCTCCAAATCGTATCTATTTACGTTATCCATGTCCTTCATGATTTTATACATCACTGTAAAGTCGCTCCAGTGAACATCAATATGGAGAATTATGAGGTGCTATATTTTGAATGGAAATGTACAAAATAAGTGCCTAAATGTGGTAGTGGAGCAGAGGGTCTTGCAGAGAGCAGACATATAAATCACTTTAGACCACACAGTTAGGATCTCAGTACTTTAAAATAAATAGAGAAGCAGAGAAGAAATTGCAAAAAGGATTTTACTTGGGCGATGCCAGAATTGAAAGGTTATAGATATACTAGGGAAGATAAATCAACCCTGAGAAATGTAAAAAGGCTGAGAGGCAACTATTTTTTCAGTCAGGGTAACTGGAGAGGTTTTAAGACGATGGAATTGTTTGATCAGGCAAATATAAAGTGAATGTCTCCATTCGTGGAGGAGACCAGCTAGGGTCTGTAACTATGAGATAGTCACAAATAGGGATTTCAAGAGAAATGTCTTGACCAGAGTGTGGTTTAGAATAATAAGAGCATAAGAAGCAGAAGTAGGAACAAGAATAGGCCATTTCAACCTTCAGCCCTGCTCTGTCATTCAAAAGACTGATTGAACTTTGACCTCAACTCCACTTTCCTATCCCATCCTCACCTTTTGATTTTGAGTGTCCAAGGTTATACCACTTTCAGACTTGAACATAATCATTGCTACTTAGGAGGCAACAGTCTAGTGGTATTGTCGCCAGACTATTAATTCAGAAACTCAGCGAATGTTCTGGGGACCCCGGTTTGAATCCCGATTGTGGAATTCAATATAGAAAAAAATCCGGAATTAAGAAACTACCCTTGAAATCATTGCCACATGTCAGGAAAAACCCATCTGGGTCACTGATGTCCGTCAGAGAAGGATATCTGTTGCCTTCTCTTGGTCTGCCCTACATGTCACTCCAGACCAATAACTTGACTCTTAACTGCCCTTTGAAGTGGCCTACCACGCCACTCAGTTATATCAATCACTACAAAGTCTCAACAAAGAAATGAAACTGGACAGATCACCTGGCATTGACCTAAGCACTGCAAAAGACAACAGCAGAAATGGCTCTTTTGAGCCTGTAATGTCCTCCTTACTAACATCTGGGAAGGGGAGGCTAGTGCCAAAGTTGAGAGAAGTTCCTGAAGAAGGGCTTATGCCCGAAACGTCGGTTCTCCTGTTCCCTGGATGCTGCCTGACCTGCTGCGCTTTTCCAGCAACACATTTTCAGCTCTGATCTCCAGCATCTGCAGACCTCACTTTCTCCCCAAAGTTGAGAGAGCTGTCTCTCAGACTGGTCAAGCAGCAGCCTGACACAGTCATACTTATGGAATTATACCTTATAGACAATGTCCCAGACAGCACCATCATGATCCCTGGATGTGTCCTATCCCACAGGCAGGACAGACCCAGCAGAAGTTGCAGCACAATGGTATATAGTCAGGAGGAAGTTGCCCTGGGAGTCTTCCACATTGATTCCCAATCCCATGAAGTCTCCTGGCGTCAAATTAAACATGGGCAGGGAAACCTCTTGCTGAGTACCACATTTCATCTTTTGTCGGCTGATAAATCAGTACACTTACGTGTTGAGCAACACTTGGAGGAAGGACTTGAAGGTGACAAGGTGCAAAATGTAGACCACAATGCCATTAGGGAGGGAATTTGTGGAGAGTTGGGCATTTATAATCATCGAATCCCTACACCATAGAAGCAAGCCATTCAGCCCATCAAGTCCACACCGACCCTCCAAAGAGCCCCAATCAGACCTTCCCCATCACCGTAACCTGCCTTTCCCATGGCTAATCCACCCAGCCTGCACATCCCAGCTTGGCCAATCCACCTAACCTGCACACCTTTGGACTGTGGGAGGAAACCCACACAGACACGGAGACAACATGAAAACTCCACACAGACAGTCACCCAAGGATGGAATTGAACCCAGGTTCCTGACACTGTGAGGCAGCAGTGCTAACCACTGAGCCACCATGCATTTAGATACAGATCACTGAGTTCGATAGTTCTGTTCTAGTGCTTATGCTCTGCATCAACTCCCCCACAGCCTACTTTTATTTCACTCCATTAACACATCCTTTCTCCCTTGTGTGTTTATCTAGCTTCCCCCAGGGACACTATTCACCTCAACTGCTCCTGTCGTAACAAGTTTCACATTCAAATCATTCTCTGGATGAAGAGGTTTCTCATGAATTCCAATTGGATTTTCAGTTTTAATATCTCTATGAAACCAATGATTCTCTATTCTAGGAAAAAATTAAGTGCCCCAGCCTATTCAATAATTCCTGTCAGTAATAAGCTTTCAGTTCTGGTGTCGTTCTGGTAAAGCGTTATGTGCAGCTTCCACAATGTTTTACATGAGTGAAATGAAGACTAGAGTCATGGACCAGGTTCAAGATCAGTGACTCTAGGCTTTTTAATTTGACTCCTCTTGCAAATGGTTTGGATGCATTTTTGTGGTGCTGTTAATCTGACTGCTGCTTTGAAAGATGTGTGAATCTGTGTCCTTGATTTCTAACCAGGTTTATCTTATTTAAATTCATATTTTCCAAGAGATATACAACTGCCTTCCACCCATTCCAAATATACCATCTTTTTTAAACCATTCATGGGGTATGGGCATCACTGGCAAGGTGACCACTTATTGCCCATCCCTAATGACCCTTGAGAAAGTGGGGGCATGCTATCTTCTTGAACTGCTGCAGTCATAGTATCTAAACTTTTTGTACATTCACAATACTGTTAGGAAGAGAGCTCAGGACCTTTGTCCCAGCCACATTGAAAGACAGCGAATGTAGTTCCAAGTCATGCTGGTGAGTAGCTTGGGAGAGGGGAAGCTTGGAGCCACTAGTATGCTCGTGTATCTGCTGCCCTTGGCCTTCTAGGTGATAGAAGCATTTGGAAGATGCTGAAAGGAACCTTGGCAAGAGGTTGCTTCTCAGCTTGTAGATTGAAATGCTGCCACTGTACATCAGTATGAAGGTGGTGGAAGGGATGTTAATCAAACAGGCTGCTTGGTCTTGGATGGTGCCAAGTTCTTTTGTGTGATGTTGGAGTTGCACTCACCCAGACACCTCATATTCTTTACTGAAACTCATTGACCAGTTTCAGAAGTGCTTGATGCTGTTAGCAAGAGCACAGGTATCTAGCGCAGCTATAGAGGATTACAGGCTTACTAGAAAGGAGTACAGAAATGGACTGAAGAGAGCCAGGAGGGGGCACTAGAAAAGCTTGGCAGGAAAGATTAGGGAGAACCCAAAGGCATTTTACTCATATGTGAGGAATAAGAGAATGATCAGGGAGAAGGTAGGGCTGGTCAGGGATAGCGTAGGGAACTTGTGCGTGGAGTCTGAGCAGATAGGGGAAGCCCTAAATAGGTTTTTTGCTTCAGTTTTCTCTAAGGAAAGGGACCTTGTTGTGAATGAGAACTTTGAGGAGCTGGGAGACAGGCTTGAACAGATCAAGATTGATAAAGTTGATGTGCTGGAAATTTTGGCAAACATTAAGATTGGTATAAGTCCCCAGGGCCAGACCAGATTTATCCTAGGCTGCTCCGGGAAGCGAGAAAGGAGGTTGCTACACCGCTGGTGAAGATCTTTGCTTCCTCAGTCTCCACGGAAATTGTACCAGAGGATTGGAGGGAGGCCAAATGTTGTTCCTCTTTTCAAGAAGGGGAATAGGGAAATCCCTGCTAATTACAGATCAGTCAGCCTTACATCTGTGGTCAGCAAGGTTTTGGAAAGAATTCTGAGGGATAAGGTTTATGACTATTTGGAAAAGCATAGAGTGATTAAAAGTAGTCAACATGGCTTTTTGAGAGGCAGGCTGTGCCTCACAAATCTTATTGAGTTCTTTGAAGAGGTGACGAGACAGGTCGACAAAGGTCAAGCAGTGGATGTGGGGTGTATATGGACTTCAGCAAGGCATTTGATAAGATTCCCCATGGTAAGCTCATTCATAAAGTCAGGAAGTATGGGATACAGGGAGATTTGGCTGTCTGGATTCAGAATTGGCTGGCTGACAGAAGGCAGAGAATGGTTGTAGATGGAAAGTATTCTGCCTGGAGGTCAGTGGTGAGTGGTGTCCAGCATGGGTCTGTTCTTGGGCCTCTGCTTTTTGTAGTTTCTATAAATGACTTGGATGAGGAGATTGAGGGGTGAGTTAGTAAATTTTCTGATGACACAAAGGTTGGAAGTGCCATTGATATTACCGAGGGCTATTGCAGACTGCAATGTGACATAGACAGGATGCAGAACTGGGCTGAGAAATGACAGATGGAGTTCAACCTGGATAAATGCAAAGTGATGCATTTTGGAAGGTCAAACTTGAATGCTGAATATAGGATTAAAGACAGGATTCTTGGCAGAGTGGAGGAACAGTGGGATCATGGTATTCAAGTGCATAGATCCCTCAAAGTTGCCACCCAAGTGGATAGGATTGTTAAGAAAGCATATGGTGTTTTGGTTTTCATTAACGGGGGATCGAGTTTAAGAGCCGCGAGGTTTTGCTGCAACTCTACAAGACCCTGGTGACCACACTGGGAATATTGTGTCCAGTTCTGGCCACCCTATTATAGGAAAGATATGGAGGCTTTGGAGAGGGTGCAAAGAAGGTTTACCAGGATGCTGCCTGTATTGGAGGGCTTGTTTTACAAAGAGAGGTTGACTAAGCTCGGACTTTTCTCTCTGGAGAGAAGGAGGAAGAGAGGTGATCTGATCGAGGTATACAAGGTAATGGGAGGCTTTGATAGAGTCAATAGCCAGAGATGTTTTCCCCAGGGCAGGATTGATTGGCACAAAGGGTCATAGTTTTAAGGTGTTAGGAGGTAGGAGACGTCAGAGGTAGGTTCTTTACACAGAGAGTTGTGAATGCATGGAATGCATTGCCAGAGGTGGTGGTAGAAGCAGAGCCATTAGGGACTTTTAAGCGACTGCTGGACATGCACATGAACAGCAGTGAATTGAGGGTTAGGTTATTTTATTTTAGATTAGGGATAATCCTCGGCATAACATTGTGGGCCAAAGGGCCTGTTCTGTGCTGTACTTTTCTATGTTCTATGTTTGAAATATTTAACACAGGACTGCAATACATGTAAAATGTGTAAGGTGTCAAAGAACTCAACTATAAATCGGCTGTCCATATTTGAGCTGTGAATCAGACAACCAGAACCTTTACCCACCTGCAGCATCAGAGCACAGCTGTCTTCACTTCCGCCCCTTTTGTGTTTGCATTGTTCTTGCCCACAATGCGCACTTTACCTTCAAGTTCATTTCCCCAAGTATGTCACTGCTTATTTTTTCCTGCTGTTCAACAGTGATCTCCCCAGCTGCCATGCATGCACTGTCTCAAGGCACGCTCGCTGTTTAACTCTGATCAGAGACACCCCTACCCCGTGGCATCTCTTGCAAACTGAGCTTTGCAAACACGTAATCAGATGGATGTGGAGTAGAAATTTACACAATGCATAATCCACTGTCCAGAAGCAAAAAACAGTAAAACTTGCGAATGACACAGACCTTTTAAGTATGATTGACCCACAATGCCTTTAAGCATATTTTTAAGGTGAGAGGAGAAGATTTGAAAACGACATGAAGGGCAACTTTTCCACGCAGAGTGGAATGATCTTCTAGAGGAAGTGATGGATGCAGGTACAGTTCCGACTTTTAAAAAGACATTTGGATAATTACATGAATAAGGAATGTTTGGAGGGGTCGGGGCCAAGCGCAGGCAGGTGGCACTAGTTTTAGTTTGGGATTATGGTTGGCCCGGACTGGTCGGCCAAAGGGTCTGCTTCTGTGCTGTATGATTCTATGGTCCCACCACAGTTTTGTATACCTCCACAACAGTGCTCCAGGAAGACCAGTAGATTCATTTGTAAGTATTACTGCTTTCTTATTCATTTTACCCTCACGTGGCCTACTCTATTACAGGTAATTCTAGTCACTGTTTTTCCAAAAGACATACATGTGTTCGTGAGGGTGCACAGAACCGGAATCAGTCTAAATATAAAGAGACTGGACTAGGAAGGAGATTCAAGATGTTGCATTTTTACAGAGGACCTTAGGGGCCAAGAGCCATAATTTCAGAGAAACCAAAGAAGTGCAGATGCTGGAAATCAGAAACAAAAACGGAAATTGCTAGAAAAACTCAGCAGGTCTGGCAGCATCTGTGCGGAGAAAGCAGAGTTCGTGTTTCAGGACCGGTGTCCACGGGTTCAGAACAGTTCTGAGGAAGAGTTACTGGACCTGAAATGTTAACTCTGCTTTCTCTCCACAGAAGCTGCCAGACCTGCTAAGTTTTTCCAACAATTTCTGTTTTTGTTGCTATATTTTCAGATTATTTTTAGTTCAGCACTTCTTGTTTTCTCTATTTCAGATTACTCTCAAAGCAAACCTTTACTCTTTGCATTCTAAAGAGCGCTGCCACACATCTGAGTCAAAATCATAATGGCCTGAATCTTAGATTTTTATTGGGTAAGTGTCAGTTCTTAGAATTTAAGGGGGGTTTCACTCTGTAAGGCAGAGTGTGGTTTCTTGATCCATCTTACCAAAAACCCCTCATTAATTACCTGCACTGCCCCTATGGTGCCCTTCTCATCTAATTCAAACCCCATTCTACCATGCACCAAATCCAGAAGAACTCATTCAGAATATCTTGGAATGGACCAGCATCCTTGTTACTAGCACCAACTTTTAAAGGTCATTGTAACATAGAAGGTAGCTGCAGGAGTAGTCCATTCGACTCTTCAAGCCTGCTGCCCCATTTAATATGATCATGGCTGATCATCAAACTCAATATCCTAATCCCACCCTCCCACCCCACCCCATCCCCATATCCCAGATCCCTTTAGGTACAAGAGCAGGGCGGCACAATGGCTCAGTGGTTGGCACTGCTGCCTCTGGTTTCCTCCCACAGTCCAAAGATGTGCAGGTCAGATGGATTGGCCATGCTAAATTGACCATAGTGTTAGGTGCATTAGTCAGAGGGAAATGGGTGTGGGTGGGTTACTCTTTGGAGGGTCGGTGTGGACTGGCTGGGCTGAAGGACCTGTTTCCACACTTTAGGGAATCTAATCTAATCTAGTTCCTTCTTGAAAACACAATGTTTTGGCCTCAACCACTTTCTGTGGCAGTGAATTCCCTAGGCTCCCCACTCTCTGAGTGAAGAAATTTCTCCTCATCTCAGTCCTAAAAGGTTTATCCCGTATCATTAAACAATGACCCCCTGGTTCTGGACTCCCCCACCATTGGGAACATCCTACCTGCGTTTACCCTGTCTAGTCCTGCTAGGATTTGATAGTCTTCTATGAAAACCCCCCACCCCACCCCATTGTTTTAAATTGCAGTGAAAGCAAATGTAACTGACTCAAAATTGTGCACACAGACAATCACTGTCAATCTGGAGCTGCTCAGCCATTTGCCCCAGATATGACAGAAAAGGGACAATTGAGTGAGAATCACACCTCAACACTTAGAACTTAGTTAAAAGATGCAGCAAGTTGTTCCTGACCTTGAAATAGGCCGTGCTGGACTTCCCATGCAATTCTGCCATATTTCTCCTCATTGCCATATCATTCAGGACCCATAGGTTCTGTGCAACATATCTGAACATGACACGATCACCTTTTTATTCCAATTTCGGCTTCTAATTATATCCCAGCTACACTCCATACACTACACTGGAAAACACTATGCTGAAATTTCACAACCAGTACACTGGATGTTCACTGCACTGAACACTTAATATAATGGACATTCTCTTCACTGGACATTCTCTGCATCTGATGCTTGCTATATTAGATGATCATTATACTGGACGTTCACTGGAGTGGACACTCAACAAACTGGACATTCAGTGGCCACCTTCTCTGGTACCTGAATGGACTAAGTGGACTTCTTCTTAAATTCTCTTATTTTAAGTTCTATTTAAGTAGATTTTGCCTTAAATTCTCTTTTTTGAAATTCTATTTTTATTATTATCTTATAGTGGAAGGACTGTTATTCTGAATTTTTTATTTCTTTATTTTTCTAATTTATTACTATGATTTTGTACTTTTGAAGGTCTGTAAACATGGGCTTTTCATTTGATTATTTTTCTAATATTTTTCCTAAGAATTTGTATTCAAGAATCTGTACCTCTGTACCTTTGTCACTAAGATGGCATCTTAAGTGACGACTTTTAAACTTTTCATGTACTCGTAGGCACATACAACAATAAAGCTAGTTCAGTTCAGTTCACCTTACCTTGTATAACCAGCACTCAATCTGGCCCCTTTGGTCATTTGGTAATGATGACGAGCACTGAACTCCCAGCCTGACATTGTTCTCCACGACCAAGTCCCTTTGATTGACACCCTCATGAGTGACCCAATAATGTAACGCCACATTGCCACTTAACTCTGGCTAGTTGGAGGCGGTAATTCATTCGAATACAACACTGTACCCAGAATCCTGGTTGCTCACGTCCTCTGTGATCTCTGTTCAGGTCATTTTTAAATGAAAGAGTCTCCTAGTGTCACTCCTGGGGAAGAGAATATCCTGCCTATTGTGGATGAGCTGGATGACGTTGCTAAACAATGCAAGACTGCATTGCTAAATCATGAGAGAAACCAGTCAAACTTGGAAATAGGTGATACTGAATTTAATTGGTCTTCCGTACATTAACAAGGAATTCTGATGGTCTTGGTGCCAGTAGGATAGTTTTTTAATGAATACAAACAGTCCTTCCTTGTTGATGTCTGCAGCCATTCTTTTTCTGTGGCAAGATATTTTCATAAATACAGAGGGCAGGGGTTGCATGATGGGAATTAAAAATGACCACAAAATTGTTACAGTGTCAAAAGAGACCATTTACAGAGTCTATTGTGTCTGCACTGGCTCTTCAAACAAGGTGGCCTTTTAAGACCCAAGCTAGAGTCCACAGCATGCATTTGCAAGTTACATTGTGAGGGCGTGTCTGGCAATTCTCAATTTTTTGAAGAGAAAATATGCCCGCTTCAGGTTCCACAATTGGGTAATAGGCCCTTCAAATTTCATCCTTAAATAACACCCCCATCCGCCACTTTCAAAATTCAGACCCTCCACCAGTGGCAGTAATGTACCATCTACAAAACCACACCACGTGCATGCACACCAAGAACAAGAAACTTGGCATCACCGCCAGCAGTAGCCAAGCCCACCCTGGCACCACAGTGAGAAAAGTTATCACTGCGGGGAAGTCGATCGTCAACTTATCGGACCAACCCTTCAACCGCAAGAGATTGAAGTTCTTAGCAGGGGTCTCAATTTCTGCCCCACTATCAAAATGGACCCCATGGTTCTTGGAGCAGACACGGAGGAATTCATCAGACGAATGAGACTCCGGGAATTCTTTCAAGATACCAGCAGTGATCCCAATGAGCCCACCGAGGAACCGGAACAGTCATCACGGGGAATCCGTGGAGGAGCGACCAAAGAAGAAGTCAATTTGGAGCCCACCGGAGGGCCGCTGTCCTGAGCTTGACATGTATGCTCAAACCGTCAGGAAATATATAAGATTAGATTAGATTAGATTACTTACAGGCCCTTCGGCCCAACAAGTCCACACCGACCCGCCGAAGCGCAACCCACCCATACCCCTACATTTACCCCTTTAACCTAACACTACGGGCAATTTAGCATGGCCAATTCACCTGACCCGCACATCTTTGTGACTGTGGGAGGAAACCGGAGCAACCGGAGGAAACCCACGCAGACACAGGGAGAATGTGCAAACTCCACACAGTCAGTCGCCTGAGTCGGGAATTGAACCCGGGTCTCTGGCGCTGTGAGGCAGCAGTGCTAACCACTGTGCCACAATTGGGTAATAGGCCAATGTCAGATTCATCAGCCACACCCACAAGGTAGAGTAGAACATTACCTGATCACAACGCAACGCCATCCATGCTCTCAAAACCAGTCACAACATTGTCATCAAACCCGCAGAAAAAGGAGAAGCCATCATCATTCAGATTGGAACAGATTACTGCAAGGAAGTATACCGACAACTGAACAACCAGGAACACTACAGGCAACTACCGGCTGATCCGACTAAAGAGCACACCCGTGAACTAAACACGTTGATCAGGACTTTCGATACAGTCCTTTAGAGTTCCCTACGCGCCCTCATCCCACGTACTTCTCGTGTAGGTGACTTCTACTGCCTTCCAAAGATACACAAAGCCAACACACCAGGATGCCCCATTTTATCAGGCAATGGGACCCTGTGTGAGAACCTCTCTGGCTATGTTGAAGGCATCTTGAAGCCCATTGTACAGGGGACCCCCAGCTTCTGTCGTGACACTACAGATTTCTTACAGAAACTCCGTACCCACGGACCAGTTGAACCGGGAACATTTCTTGTCACAATGGACATTTCAGCACTCTACACCAGCATCCCCCACAGTGATGGCATCGCTGCAACAGCCTCAGTACTCAACATTAACAACTGCCAATCTCCGAGCACCATCCTACAACTCATCTGCTTTATCCTCGACCACAACATTTTCACCTTTGACAACCAGTTCTTCATCCAGACACACGGAACAGCCATGGGGTCCAAATTTGCACATTAATATGCCAACATCTTCATGCACAGGTTCAAACAAGACTTCTTCTCTACGCAGGACCTCCAACCAACACTATACTCATTGATGACATTTTCTTTCTCTGGACCCGTGGCGAATAGTCACTGAAACAACTACACAGTGATATCAATGAGTTTCGTCCCACCATCAAACTTACCATGGACTACTGTCTACTATCTGTCTCATTCTTGGACACATGCATCTCCATCAAGGTTGGGCACCTCAGCACCTCCCTCTCCCGCAAACCCACGGATAACCTCACAATGCTACACTTCTCCAACTTCCACCCAAAACAGCCATCCCCTATGGACAAGCCCTATGCATGCATAGGATCTGTTCAGATGAGGAACGTGACAGATACCTGGAAGTACTCAAAGATGCCCTCATAAGAACAGGGCACAATGCTCAACTCATTGACCGCCAGTTCCGACATGCCACAACAAGGAACCTCCTCAGGAGACAGACACGTGCTGCAACCAACAGGGTACCCTTCGTTGTTCAGTATTTCCCAGGAACTGAAAAATTGCGCCATGTTCTCCGCAGCCTGCAACACTGTATCAATGAGGGTGAACACCTCACCAAGACCTTCCCCACACCTCCACTTTTCACCTTTAAACAACCGCCAAACCTCAAACAGATCATTGTTCGTAGCAAACTGCCCGGCTTTCAGGACAACACCATACAACCCTGCCATGATGGTCTCTGCAAGACGTGTCAGGGTGTCGACACGGGATAACACCATTAAGTGTGGGAACACCTCCCACCATGTACGTGGCAGGTACTCATTCGACTTAGCCAATGTTGTCTATCTCATACGCTGCAGGCAAGGATGCCCTGAGGCATGGTACACTGGCAAGATCAAACAGAGGCTACAGCAACAGTTGAATGGGCACCGCAAAACAATCAACAGATAGGAGAACATTCAGCGGTCCAGCACATTCTATCTCGGACCTTCGGGTGACCGTCCTCTAAGGCGGACTTCAGGACAGGCAGCAGCGAAAAGTGGCCGAGCAGAGGCTGATAGCTAAATTCGGTATCCATAGGGAGGGCCTCAACCAGGACGTTGGGTTCATGTCACACTACAGGTGACCCCACTGCACTACTGACAGACGCACACACACACAGACAGTCCTACAGACCTATACACTCACGCAGACCCTCTCTCAGACGCTCAGACATACACTCCCACACTCACCTTCTCACAGAGTTAAACCCCTTTTACATTCACACTTATACACACACTCTCTCACAGACACTCTTAACCCCCCCCCCAACACACACACACACGCTTATAGGGTGAATTTATACTTGCAGAATTACATTTTTCTTTGCTCAAAAACTGCATTAATCCATGTAAGATTCTGTAAATCCATTTTTTGAATTAAAATCAGTCTGACCATCATGGCACAGGCAATCTCACACAGGGCACCTCACACGTTAAATGCATTATTTGCGCCGACTTGACACCAATTGTTAAAGTTCACTTGAGAATGTAACTTTAAAAAAGTTCTACAATTTACATATGAAAGAACTGAAATCAACATGTTCGTTCTAAAAAATGAGAGACTTAATAAACAATCCAGGTCTTTTTCAATATATAATCTCAGTTACATTACACTATAAACTTTTGCTATAAATCCTGTGTTTTATACTCCACAACCACTTGATGAAGGAGCAGCACGCCGAAAGCTAGTGCTTCCAAATAAACTTGTTGGACTATAATCTGGTATTGTGTGATTTTTAACTATCTACAAGATGCACTGCAGCCTCTCACCAAGGCTCCTTATACAGTGCCTTCTAAAACTGTGCCCTCTACCAGCTAGAAGGACAAGGGCAGCAGATGTATTTATTTGAACACCTCTGCTTGCAAGCCACTTCCAAGCCACTCACCATCCTGACTTGGAATTACATTGCCGCTCCTTCAAAATCACTAGATCAGAATCCTGGATCTACCTCCCTAACAGCACTGTGGGTGTCCCAAAACCACATCGACTGCTACGGTTCAAGAAAGCAGCGCCCCTCCACCTTCTCAAGGACAGTTAGAGATGGGTAATAAATCTGAAGGAGGGCACCATGCCCGTTGAACAACTTATGATGATGACAACAGAGAAAATTCCATCCTGGGTGCAGAATCTACACTGAGGAACAAGAGGAAGGAATACTTCACATAAACTTAAAACGTGCTGTGAGGCATGTATCTGGGCTTGCTGCAGAGAAGAATTACAGGTTCCTGAGCATTTCAGTGACAGAGATGGAGAAACACATCTATTCTTTCCCACTGGCTGTACAATCGATCCCTATGGATTTCAGTTTTGTTTTTTTATAAAAACGGCTGATGCATGTTGTTGTTGTAGTAAGCCCTGACCTTGGGAAATATATTCCTGGACTCTTGGAATGACTTGGCTCAAGTTGACAGGAAATGCCTGTGGCTATTTAGACTGCATGAGCCACTGAAGTAAATATTTTCATTAATGTAGAGCGTATGGACATTATCAGTCATGGCTACTGTGTCTGATCTATTAAAGGGACAGTGTTCAACGACAGATGGGCAGGCCATGGCCAAGTGGTATTATCACTCAACTGTTAATCCAGAGATTAGCTAATGATCTGGGGAACCGGGTTCGAATTTGCTATGTCAAATGGGGGAATTTGAATTCATTAAAAAATCTGGGATTAAGAGTTGAATGAAGACCATGAGTCAATTGTTATAAAGATCCATCTGATTCACTAATCTTTTAGAGAGAGAAGCTGCCATCCTTACTGACATGTGACTCCAGACCCATAGCAACGTGATTGATTCTTAACTGTCCTCAGGGCAATAAATGCTGGCCTAGCCAGCGACTCCCAATTTAAAAACACTACCTCTACTGTATCCATTGAGACAAAGGGCCTGATATTTAGGCCTTGCTCTAGAGTGAATATTTCCAGAGGGTCGAGCACAAGAAATAGCATAGGTTTGTGTGCCAGCTTTCCAAGTATCATCCTGACCTCCAGTTTCCAGGAAGCAGGGATGAGATAGGTTCAGGGCAGGGCTCCCCATCCACACGTCCCAGAAGGAGAAAGCAGTAAAGCTACAAATGGTGCAGACTGATCTAATGTGCCTTGTATACCACAAAATGGAGCTCCAGTGCGACCAGTACATTTATTTCCAAGTATTACTTGCTTTTTATCATTTTTTTACCATCTGGGATGATTAGTTAAGGACCGCTTAAAATGCCAATTAATCAATGTCAACTTGGATAATTCAGCAGGGCGGGGCAATCGATGTCCAATTTACCAGCAGTGTGCCAACACCAATTATTAATTTTTCTAAACCCCTCTGGGGTACTGAGTTCAAATGTGATTGTGGGAAATGTTTTGATATAAATCCATAATTTCTTTTTCATTTAACTTGGGAAGCAATGGGACTGAAAGCTATTGAATTGCCATAAAAGCATAATCCAAAAATCCACCCCCACATGGTATGGTTCCAGACTTAAGTCCAACCCTGCACTCTCAACAAACAAGTTTGTTTTTACCATTGATTTCAATGGGAGTGTAAAATTGTGCATTGTATAAATTGAGCCAAGAGGCTTAGGTTAAAATTAGACTTTAATTGATAAAAAGCATATGTCATCAGTGCCAACTCAGATCAACCAGAGAGAGGTAATGAAAACTGGTTTTTAACATCCATGTTCCTATTAGAAGACATATCGTATGTGTTAACCCACCTTGAAACTGAAGTGAAGGTTTTTTCACAACTTACTATCACAGTAGAAAATTTGAAGAATTTGTTTCAAACCAAGTTAGATGCAGTCATTCACCACTCTTCTTTTACTCAATCCCAGGATGTGGGCCAGCTTTTATTGCCCATCTCCAACTGCCCTTGAGAAAGCAATGCTGAGTCACATTCTTGAACTGTGTAATCTGTGTGTCTGTCTGCCTGCTGTAGGTACACCCACAGTTTGTAGATAAGAAGCTCCAAGATCTTGACCTAGTGACAATGAAGGAACACTGATATAGCTCGACACAGGATGGTGCGTGATTTGGAGTTGAACTTGTGGTTAGTAATGTTTCCACGTGTCATTCTCAGTGATAGCGAGCAGACGTTTGAACATTGTTGCTGAAGAATCCATTGCAAGTTGCTCAATGTGTCTTGTATCTGATAACACACTGCCTCCACTGAGCATAGGTAGTGGAATAATGATGATAATGGCCAGATCATCTGTTTATTTTAAAGTGATGTTAGGTTATTGCAGAATTGGGGTTCAAAACTTGGGATGATATGTCATCCCAAGATGACGGCTTTTAATGTCTCATTTGTAAAATAACTTGTCAAATGCAAAATTCATATGAAGAAAGTAATTATTATTGCAACCTTTAAAAAATGGCCTGTCATCCCATATGGCACGCATTAATTGGGCATCAGAGTGAATGGCACAGTTTACTCAGTGGCCAGGACTCGATTAGTCAAGCAGATGGCCAGGTCACTGCTCCAAGTGGGGGATACTTAAGTTCAAATCCCACCACAGAAGCTGGTGAAATTTAAATTTATTAAATAAATATGGAAAAAAAATTGTTCTTGGTTATGGTCATCTTGGAAATATTCATCATTTGTTGTAAAAGAAAGCCATGTGGTACACTAGTGTTGCATTGTCAGAGCAGCAGTACTGAGGGAGTGCTGCATTGTCAGAATGGTAGTACTGAGGGAGTGCTGCATTGTCAGAATGGTAGTACTGAGGGAGTGCTGCATTGTCAGAATGGTAGTACTGAGGGAGTGCTGCATTGTCAGAATGGTAGTACTGAGGGAGTGCTGCATTGTCAGAATGGTAGTACTGAGGGAGTGCTGCATTGTCAGAATGGTAGTACTGAGGGAGTGCTGCATTGTCAGAATGGTAGTACTGAGGGAGTGCTGCATTATCAGAGCAGCAGTATTGAAGGCATTTTGCATTGTCAGAGTGATAGTACCGAGGGAGTGTTGCATTGTCAGAGCAGCAGTACCGAGGGAGTGCTGCATTGTCAGAGCAGCAGTAATGAGGGAGACAGAGAGGAGCTGTCTTTCAAATGAGATCTTAAATCAAGATTCTGTCTGCTTTCTCAGGTGGAAATCAAAATCTTATGGAACTGTTTCAAAGCAGAGTAGAGTCTCCCTGGCACCTTCAGTCAACATTACTCAACATGGTCTACTTGGTCATTGTCTCACTGTGGGAGCCTGCCACCTTTCCTACGCAACAGCAGAAATTAGACTACACTTCAGAAGGTACTTCAGTCACTCTGAAATGCTTTGGGGCATCCTGAACATAAGGAAGGCACTCTCAAGATGTAATCTTGTTCTATCCTAACATAGTATTTGGATTTGGAGGTGCTGGTGTTGGACTGGGGTGGACAAAGTTAAAAATCACACAACACCAGGTTATAGTCCCAATAACTAAACTTGTTGGACTATAACCTGGTGTTATGTGATTTTTAACTTTGTCCATGGTATTTGGAAACATTCACATAACTACAGTATGAAGCAAGGTTGCAGACAGGCAACTCATACCCAGAAGCAAACTAGAAATCGACTTTACTAAAAGCTGTGCTATGTAATGTTGGTTTGACCCTTAATAAAATTATTACTTTTATCATTTGGATGACAAATCACTACCTCCCAGTCCCTCCATCTCATCTCTGAGCAGTTCAGGAGCTTTACTAAACCTCCTCTAGAGTTACAAAGCAGCAGAAACAGGTTGTGTGATTTATACAGAAGATGTAAGCTAAAGAAGCTACAGGCTATTGTGGTGCAGTGGTAGTGGCCCCACCTTAAGAACCAAAAGAATCAGGTTCCAGAGGTCTGTAATACCGTCTCTGTGCAGGTTGATTAGAAAATATCTAAGCCAAAAAGAAAGTCACATACTTGTCTCAGAGAATTTCCTATTTGGCTTTGGTGGTACATCTTGCCACTGAGTCAGAAAGTTATGAGTGTAAGTCCCACAACAGCAGGGACCTAGACATCAAATTTCAGCTGAAGATCTCTGTGCAGTAGTGTAGATAGGTGAACCTGCAAGTCCCTCTAATACACTTAGCTCTACAGCTTAGCCTGTGTGTGGGTGGGAATAATGGTCCCTGCTCACAACTCTTCTTTTTAATGATTCGGAGATGCTGGTGTTGGACTGGGGTGGACAAAGTTAAAAATCACACAACACCAGGTTATAGTCCAACAGGTTTAATTGGAAGCACACTAGCTTTCGGAGCGACGCTCCTTCATCAGGTGATTGTGAAGACCCACCACCAAAATGGACCCGTTGGTTCTGGCAGCAGACACAGAGGAGTTCATCAGACGAATGAGACTCCGCGAATTCTTTCAAGGTGCTGGCAGTGATCCCACTGAGCCCACTGATGAACTAGAACAGTCATCACAGGGATCTGTAGAGGAGCAACCAAAGAAGGTGTCAACATAGACCCCACCAGAGGGCCGCTGTCCTGGGCTTGATATGTATGCTCAAACTGTCAGGAAATATATAAATGCCAGATTCATCAGCCGTACCCATAAGGTAGAGCAAAACATCGCCCGTTCCCAATGCAATGCCATCTAGGCTCTCAAAACCAATCACAACATTGTCATCAAACCAGCAGATAAAGGAGGAGCCGTTGTCATTCAGAATAGAACAGATTACTGCAAGGAAGTATACCGACAATTATTTTTCGACATTCACCTGATGACGGAGCGTCGCTCCGAAAGCTAGTGTGCTTCCAATTAAACCTGTTGGACTATAACCTGGTGTTGTGTGATTTTTAACTTCTTTTTAATGGTTTATTGTTTGTTGATAAACTTACTGACAAGAGTACTCTTCTCCCCTTCCAGATTAAATTAGCATTTACAATTAAACTTACAAATATCAATACCCTGCTCCTGTATTGAAATTAAATCAGTATCAAACGAGTTGTGTAAGGTCTTCAGGATCCTGGAGCAGCATTGTGATGATGGCATGGAGCTCGCACATCACTGAGCATAGATACTACAGTGTGGGCGGAATTAGCACACTCAGGGAGAAGACCAACAGACTCTAATAGATTAGATTACTTACAGTGTGGAAACAGGCCCTTCGGCCCAACAAGTCCACACCGACCCACCGAAGCGTAACCCACCCATTCCCGTACATTTACCCCTTTACCTAACACTACGGGCAATTTAGCATGGCCAATTCACCTGACGTGCACATCTTTGGACTGTGGGAGGAAACCGGAGCACCCGGAGGAAACCCACGCAGACATGGGGAGAATGTGCAAACTCCACACAGTCAGTCACCTGAGGCAGGAATTGAACCCGGGTCTCTGGGGCTGTGAGGCAGCAGTGCTAACCACTGTGCCACCGTGCCGCCCACTGGAAGACTGGAAGACTCGCATTTCCCTCTTGTACTTCATTTGCTACCATTAACTTTTTTTTTAAATACCTCAAATCACAAAGATTAATGCAAGGAAAAGCCTCCCCAGAACTCATGTCTTCTCACCTCTTCATCTGTCTGTGTACATATATAGTGAGTGTTTCAGTCCAAATCATATTGATCTTGGTCTGGAGGAGTCTGCAGTTATGAAGGAAGGCCAGGAATGGACAGCTTAGCTCATGGACCCACAGTTCTCAATGGAAGGAGCAACTGGGAGGAGGATTGTATGTTATCAGCCAAATCTGAGGTATATTCAGGTAACCCAAGGCGTAACAATCAAGTCCAAGGTACTTAGGTCTGAATTGAATAAGGTTTGGACAGAAACATGAGGTTTTGCCTGTGGGTTTTTCAATGAAGGTTTATTTCCTAATAAATCATGGTGACTTTGTATTTGGATGGGGAGCTGAGGTTAAGTTGTGGATGGGACAAACCAATTAAGATGTTGTCATTTGGACTTGCTTAGAGGTTTTGGAGGAGGGTATTAGGAGGATTATTTTGATAAACAAGTTTGTCGTTGAGTCAAATATTGTGCCTGTTTCATTTTGTTCTTCATACAATTCTAATGCCCTTGATCCATTTTTAAGGGCTCAATGAGAATGGGAACCACTTAGATGACGAGTCAGTTGGAAAATCACTGAGTGTCTAAATTAGGTTTTTTCATGACAAATACCGGGAGGCAAAATTTGGCAATGTCTTACAATTATCAATCACAAACAGCTTTTCCTTTTAAACATTGGCTTCTTAAGTTGATTTTGCCAGTACCCTCTTCCAGCAGGTCTCCATCCCATGTGAGCTGGCAGCATCCGGAATTAGTTCCTTACACACATGCTCTGTAGTTCTTGCTATTTTAATGAGAATGAACTAATAATCAATTGCTCACTAATTTATTGAAAACAGTAAAACACATTATAAGTAATGAAGCAAACATAATAGCAATTGATTTCTGTCAGTGCAGCTTGCAGACCCACAATAGACTATCAGACAGAGTCACAATATTGTATCTTAAACAGCAAGTTGAATACTTAAAAGTTTAACCCTCTTAAGTGTAAGGTACACATACAATTGCTATTATTACAGTAAAGCCTTCACTTTACATTCACTGAGATACTTCTAACCACTGTTCTAAAATAGCATATATAGCAGCTAATCTACATATAGCAAAGTTGAAAACAGCAACCAGCTTTTGTGATGTTGGTTAAGGATTAAAAACTGGCCCAGAGGGTAGCACTCCCCTGATCTTCTTCAAAAGGCATCTTAAGCGACCATTCACAGCTCATTGAGCCCAGGAGTAGAGGAGAACTTCATGACTCAGAATACTCAACTTGGCAGCTTGTGGCCTATCTCAGCCTGGTCTCTCAGTGGTATTTTGGTTGGTCTCTCGATGGCTCATGGCAGTGCCTTGGCTCTGCGTGTGAGTGAATCCCGCCCAGGCATGTTCCCATGAGGAGATCGGGGAGGTGGCAGTTTCAGCAGCAGCGAAGGTATCTGTGCCACCAGAGGCAAGAACAGACAGCAGAGCAAGGAAAGCGGGGGACTCATCAAAGGCTATTGAACTTTTAATTTATTCCTTTATTTTCCTAGTTTAAACTACAAAAGACTGTAATGTAAACTATTAACTTTTTTTCTTCATTTTTCTTCTATTCTATAAAGTAATGTTTAACTTCTTCTCTTACTACCTTGTACCTAAGTTTTTGTGTACCTAGGTACCTTGGTACCTAAAATGGCATGTGGCGACATTATACACTTTTGACAGTCCTCCTGTACTCCGTGACAATAAAAAGCTAAAATCTGAAAAATGTTCTGTCTGCATCTGGAGTAATGTGTGCAGCTTTGCTCACCAGATTTCGAGAAGGATGTACTTACATTAAGAGAATGCAAAGTAAAAAGTCACCATCTTGGTCATGGAGTGAAAGGGTTGTCCTATGATAAAAGCCCGAGTAAATTGGGCCTTTGTTATCCGGAGTTTGGAAAATTGAGAAGTGATCTCGTTGGAAAATATTTGATTCTGAAGGGGCTCAGCAGAGTGGATGCTGAGAGATCATTTCCATTAATCAGGGAATCAATGGAAATGTAGTGTCAGGTTAAGGGATCTACCATTTAGGACTGCGATGAGGAGAAATTACTTCAGTCAAAATTCAAAGAATCTTTGGAATTCTCTGCCCTGGAGGTTTGTGATGCTCCATCTCTGCATACATTGTGGACTGGGATAAACAGATTTTTTGAACTCTGGAGGAATCAAAATACTTGGGAAGTGAATGGGAAATGGAAGCCCAAAATTAGCTATTAAATGGCAAGGCAGGCTCAATGGGCTGAATAATCCACTCCTGCCCTTGTTTCTTGAATTCTTGAACTTTAATGATTTAACAAATTATTAGTTTGCTGGTTTAATGCTGATTTTTCTTCAGTATCTAGGGTCAAGCAAATTTTCAACTGTTGGAGTTGGAACTCATTGGAAAATAGGTTGGGAGGCACAGTTTTGTTAACTTTGGTCAGAGTGAATGGAACAGAGAAGGGTAAAGGAGGAGAAGGAAGGATAAAGACTACAGTGTTGGTGAATTAGCAGGATATTTCTGCAATCCACTAGGCTGTGTCATGAGAACAGAAGCCTCCAAATAGCAATCGTACAAACAGGATATTGAGGCACAAGACGTGTTGAAAGTCAGGACTGTGGTAGAGAAAGAGAGAGATCAGCTCAACCATGTGAAAAAGATAGCAAGCTGTGACTTTAAAAAGCAAACCACTCAGACCTTAGAATAAACAGAACGCGCTGACTCAAGCTGTGTCGGGCAGTCCCATGGAGTTCCTGTTTATTCGTGATGCAGTCTACTTCATTGTTCTCTGTACACCTGCGAGCCGTATACAGCACATAAAAAAAATCTGAAAAGAAATAGTAGCAAGCTGAATGCTGACTGTACAGTTTGATAAATTTGGCAACAAATTTAATCCAATAGCGCACTGACCATCAGATCCCCAATAACCCCCAGTGCCCACTTCACGGTTTTCCATAAAGAAAGGTCATAGAGTCATACAGCACAGAAACAGAGCCTTCAGTCCAACTTGTCCATGTCCCTAAATTAATCTAGTCCCGTTTGCCGGCATTTGGCCCACAAGCCTCTAAACCCATCCAGATGCCTTTTGGATGTTGTACTTGTGCCAACCTCCACAACTTCCTCTGGCAGTTCATTCTATACATACACCATCCTCTGTGTGAAAAGGTTGACCCTGAGGTCCCTTTTATATCTTTCCCCTCTTATTTTAGACCTGTGCCCCCTACACTGGGGAAAAGACCTTGGCTATTCACCCTCTTGATTTTATAAACTTCTTTAAGGTGTTGTCCAGCTTAGAATTTCTAATGATGAATTGAACTAAAGTCTTAAGATCCATACTTCCCAACAATAACAACCTGTTGCAACATTCAAGTAAACATGGGAACAGAGGAGAGAAGCGCAGGAGTTAGATTGTTCTGCTGCTCATGGCTGCTCCACCATTCTGCTGGATCATGGTTGATCTTCTCAAAGCCATTTCCCCACATTATCCCCTTATCCCGTAATATTTTTAATATCTGGGAATCTTGCTACCTTAAACAGACTCAATCAGATCATCTCTTATTTTTTTCAGATTACAGGCCCAGTTTCCTCAATCTCTCCTTGTAGGACAGGCCAGTCATCCCAGGAATCAGTCTGGTGAACTGCTTCTCTGGTAAGTATATGCTGCCTTGGATAAAGAGATTAAAACTGTAAACTGTACACCATGCACCAGATGCGGTCTCACCAAGGTGCTATACAAAACATACAAATAAGAAATTATTCTAATATCTCCTTAAAAAATAATTTAGGTTTCACTGCTTCAGTAGAAAAATTAAAGAGTTTCAGTTGTAGTACAGCCAAATTCATCTGCAGACTGAATAGCTTGCCCACTGGGTGGCACAGTGGCTCAGTGGTTAGCACAGCTGCCTCACAGCACCACGGTCCCAGGTTCGATTCCAGCCTTGGGTGACTGTGTGGAGTTTGCATGTTCTCCCTGTGTCTGCGTGGGTTTCCTCCAGGTGCTCTAGTTTCCTCCTGCAGTCCAAAGATGTGCAGGTTAGGTGAATTAGCCATGCTAAATTGCCCATAGTGTTAGGTTCATTAGTCAGAGGGAAATGGGTCGGGGTGGGTTACCCTTTGGAGGGTCGGTGTGGGTTTGTTGGGCCGAAGGGCCTGTTTCCACACTGTAGATAATCTAATATAATCTCACTGGCTTTCAGTTATGATGTCAGGGTCACTGCTAGTCTAACATGCTCCTGGCTAGTCTGCCACAATCTATCCTCTGTAAAATCGAGTTTGTCTAAAACACTGCTGCCTCTGTCTTCAGCAATTCCTATTCCTCTACTAACCCTATGCTCCGTGTCCTACATTGGCTTCCAGTCATTTAAATTCTCATCCTTGTTTTCAAACCCCTCCAAGGCATCAATCATCCTTATCCCTGTAATTTCCTCCAACCCTATAACCTTTCTGAGATATCTGCACTTACTCTAATTCTGGCACATTCCCAACCTTAATTGCTTCACCATTGATTGGCCATGTCTTTAGTTGCCTTAGTTGCATGCAAGCTCTAGAATTCCCTCCCTACAGCTCTTCATTTCTCAACCTCGTTTTCATCCTTAACCAAGCTTTTGGCCATAATATCTCTTTATGGGCTCATTGTCATATTTTGTCTTAAAGGTTTCTTGTAAAGTGCCTTGGGATATTCCATTCCACTAAAAGCACTCTATATAGAAACATAGAAACAGAAGTAGGCCGTTCAGCCCTTTGAGCCTGCTCCACCATTCAATATGATCATGGTTCGTCATTCAACTCAGTATTCTGTTCCCACTTTCTCCCCACACCCTAGACATATATTTGGTACCTTCCTGAAAACATTCAATGTTTGGCCTCAACTGTTTTCTGTGATATCAAATTTCACAGGTGCCCCACTCTCTGGGTGAAGACATTTGTCCTCATCTCAGTTGTAAATGGCCTACCCCATATCCTTAGTATGCGACCCCTGGTTCTGGACTGCCTGGTATTCAGGAATATCCTTCCTACATTTACCCTGTTGAATCCTAATAGAATTTTATAGTTTTCTATAAGATTGTTCACACCCTCATTCTTCTAACTCCAGACCAATCCAGACTGTCTTCATACATCTGCCCTACCATCCCAGGAATCAGTTTGGTTAATTTCTTTTACTTATTCACAGGATAAGGGCATCACTGGATAACCAGCATTTATTGCCCATTCCTAATTGCCCAGAGGGCAGTTAAGAGTCAACCACATTTTGTGCGTCTGAAGTCACATGTAGGCCAGAACAGGTAAGGAAGGCAGAACTAGAGGGCATAGGTTTAAGGTGAGAGGGGAAAGATATAAAAGGGACCTAAGGGACAACTTTTTCAGACAGAGGGTGGTACGTGTATGGAATGAGCTGCCAGAGGAAGTGCTGGAGGCTGGTACAATTGCAAGATTTAAAAGGCCTTTGGATGGGTATATGAATAGGAAGGGTTTGGAGGGATATGGGCCAGGTGCTGGTAGATGGGACTAGATTTGGTTGGGATATCTGGTCGGCATGGACGGGTTGGACAAAAGGGTTTGTTTCCATTCTGTACATCTCTATGACTCTCAGGACATTAGTGAACCAGATAGGTTTTTCCAACAATCAGCAATGGATTCCTGGCCATCACAGGCTCTTGATTCCAGATATTTATTGAATTCAATTCCACCATTTGCCGTGGCAGGATTCAAACCCAGATCCCCAGAACATTACATGGGTCTCTGCGTTAAGGGTCTTTTGGAGTAAATGTTAAACTGTCTGCTCTCTCATTCATGGGATGTGGCCATCACTGGCTAGCATTTATTGTCCACCCTTAATTAAGGGCCAACCACATTGCTATGGGTCTGGGAATACATGTAGGCCACACAGGTAAGGATGACAGTTTCATTTTTCCTGACAATTGACAATGGCTTTATGGTCATTGTTAGACTTTTTAATTCCAGAGTTTTCATTGAATCCAAATTCCACCATCTGCCATATTTGGATTCTAACCCAGGTCCGCAGATCATTACCAAGGCCTTGAGATTAATACTTTAATGACAAGACCACAAGGCCTAGTCCAAACTCTCAAACGATTAAATATATTATACACTTTTATAATACTTGGTCATATGCTGCCTTTGATGGCAAGAGCAATCACCTTCATTTCTCTCTTGAGTTCAGCTCTTTCATCCATTATTAGCCCATGTAGTGAGGTTCGGAGCTGAATGGGCCTTGTGGAATCCTTGTGCGGCATGGTGACTCAACTGTTAGCACTGCTGCCTCACAGTACCATGGACCTGGGTTCAATTCCAGTCTCACACAACTGTTCTCCTCCGTGTCTGTGCGTGTTTCTGCCGGGTGCTCCAGTTTCTTCTCACAGTTCAAAGGTGTGCAAGTTAGGTGGAGTGGACATGCTAAGTTAGCCGTGGTGTTCAGGGATGTGTAGGTTAGGTGTATTACCTATGAAAAATGCAGGGTCACAGGGGTAGAGTCAGGGGATGGGTCTGGGCGGGATACTCTTCAAAGAGTTGGTGTGGACTTGATGGGCTGAATGGCCTGTTTCCACACTGTGGGAGTTCTATTTTAAAAAAGGACTCAAACTGACAATCAGTGAACAGATTACTATTGAGTAAAATCTGCTTGTTAATGCAGTCAATTATATTTTCCATTACTTTACTGATGACCAAGAGTAAATTGTCAGGAGCAGTAATTGGCTGGGTTGGTTTTGTTCTAGCTTTTGTGTCCAAGACATGCATGAGCAAATTTCCACACTCTCTGGAATGTTTCCAGGATTCATAGCCTTTGCAGTATCCAGCACCTTTCTTCATTTCACAAAATGTGACTCAAGTTGATTGAAGGCTGGAATCTATGAAGCTGAGGACCATAGAAAGAGACTGAACTGGATCATCCACTTTGCACTTCGTGCTAAAGATGCTTGAACCTTGTCTAGTGCTGTTCTCCCCCATCATTGAGAATAGGGATATTTATGGAACCTCCTCGTGTCGTTTAATTGTCCACCCAATTCACCCAGTTCTGCACAAGGCAGGACTGCAGAGATCTGATCCATTGACTATGGAACTGCTTAGTTCTATTCATCACATGTGGTTTGGAAAGCAAGTTTCCTGTGTTGTAACTTTACCAACCTGACACCTCACCCTAGTGCTACACAGTGCATTCCCTTCTGCACTCTTCATTGAATTATGATGGTTCAGTTGATAAAGCATTTGCAAAACAGCAGTACAGATAAAAGGTGAGGCTAAAGGTTGGGGCGACACGGTGGCTCAGTGGTTAGCACTGCTGCCTTACAGCACCAGGGTCCTGGGTTCAATTCCAGCCTTGGGCGACTGTCTGGGTGGAGTTTGCACATTCTCCCCGTGTCTGCGTGGGTTTCCTCCGGGTGCTCCGGTTTCCTCCCACAGTCCAAAGATGTGCAGGTTAGGGTGGATTGGCCATGCTAAATTTCCCATAGTGTTAGGTGCATTAGTCAGAGGGAAATGGGTCTGGGTGGGTTACTTTTCGGAGGGTCGGTGTGGACTTGTTGGGCCAAAGGGCCTGTTTCCACACTGGAAGGAACCTAATCTAAAAGAATCTAATCTAATCTAAAAAAATGGAGAAGCCAAGTGGCAGGAGATTCCAGGCCATGTTGGGGGCTACTAGGATGATATACAATCTTAACATTAGAGCTGAGCACATTTGTGAAAGGAAAATGGGAGCTGTATCTTCACTCAAGGGTAGAGAAAATCTGAGGTCTTCTTCCAAAGAGCAAGCTTGGGATATAAGAGCAAATTGCAAAGAGAGTGGAAAGGGAAGGGAAGGGAAGTGAATGAGAACGAATATGAGAGGTGGAAGATAATGAGGCGCAACGTGAAGATATTGTCTTTGGCAGGAGAAAAAGATAGAAAAGCAGAATATTTTTTGTGAGAGGATGCTCTTCAGAAGGATTAGGTACATGAAGCTTGTACATGAAGCTCAGAAAATTAACATGTAGATAAATAAAGCAATTAAGCAAGACATAAGGATAGCAGCCTGCATTACAAAGGGATTGGAGTGCAAGAGTGAGGAGGTGGCTAGCTCAGGACAAATCAACCCTTTTGAGAAAGAATTGAAGAGCAAAATATGATGTATTTTACAGATGTAGCATAGATTTGCGACCCTCACAACACTGACTAGTGTTTACATAGCAAAAGTACATACCCAGTTCTGTTAAACCTCAATAGCAGTGCCAATTCCCGATTCCAGTTTCGCTGACTTCTGGTAACTGCCACTATTAACTAGCCAAGAAAAATTCTGTTCATTTTCTTGCCAAAAAAACAAAATTCCCCCTAGTTCCTTCACTCCCCTGCTCAAAGGAAGTGACCCCTGGGTTGGGGGTGGATTTCAGTTCCATATGTGACAGCAGTATCCTGGTGCCTCACGTACACAGACATTAATCAGATAAAGCAGTGTTGACAAGATATTCAACCATGAAGGCTTAGAACCAAGCCCAATCCTGTCTTCACTCAAGTAGGCGCCCACACAGATATTCTATTGAGTGTTACTAAATAACCTGCTTGATTTGGTTCCGCTTTTCTTAAGCCCAGGAGCCTTAGATGCAAATTGTAACACCTCTGTTCCTGATTGCTACACACTGTAGGCACAACCAGTCTGTGGCCGTTCAATCCATCTGGGAGCCATTGAGCTAACAGCAGATTATAAAATGTGTGTTACATTTTGGTTCATGAGGGTTCTGGACATTGTAGGTAGGGAGAAAACATATTCTAGATTAAAGTGGTGCTGGAAAAGCGCAGCAGGTCAGGCAGCATCCGAGGAGCAGGAAAACATACTCTATTGACTGAAGCATTACAAAACCAGAGGACTCGGAATTGATTGGCAGCAGAAGCAGTGGAAACGTGAGGAAAGCAGTTTTCACACAGTGAGTGGCGAAAGTCTGGAATATGCTACCTGAGAATACAGAGGAAATTGTATGAAAATTAGCTTTCAAAGAGAATTAGACGTATGTGGGAAGAGAAAGAAAACTGCAGCATAGGAAAAAGGACCACGGAATGGGACTGGCTGAGTTACACTTACAGAGAAATGTCATGGACAGGATGGGCTGAATGGTCCTCTTTGCTGAAACCATTGATTCTAATAAAATGTCTTACTACACCAAGATGATTCATGACCTTTTAAACTGAGCAATCACCCTCACTGAGTTCAGTTTTCTTCTTCAGAGGGAAAGCTATAGCTCAAGTTCGTTAGATGGGTCAGTGTTTGTTCAATGTGTGCAGGAGAGTTTCCTGACACAATATGTAGACAGGCCAACAAGAGGTGAGGCCATACTGGATTTGGTTCTGGGTAACGAACCAGGCCAGGTGTTAGAATTAGAGGTAGGTGAGCACTTTGGGGATAGTGACCATAATTCGGTGATTTTTACACTCGTGATGGAGAGGGATAAGTGTGTACTACAGGGCAAGAATTATAGCTGGGGTAAGGGAAATTATGATGCGGTGAGGCATGACTTAGGATGTGTGGCTTGGAAAAGTAGACTCCAAGGCAAGAGTGTAACTGATATGTGGAACTTGTTCAAGGGGCAACTATTGAGTGTCCTTGATAATTATGTACCTGTCAGGCAGGAAGGAAAGGGTCGTGCGAGGGAGCCGTGGTTTAATAAGGAATTGGAATCCCTTGTTAAATGGAAGAGGGCGGCCTATCTCAAGATGAGACGTGAAGGTTCAATTGGGGCGATTGAGAATTATAGGGTAGCCAGGAAGGACCTGAAGGGAGAGCTAAAAGCAGCAAGGAGGGGACATGAAAGGTCCTTAGTAGATAGGATTAGGGAAAACCCTAAGGCTTTCTATAGGTATGTTAGGAATAAAAGAATGACTAGGGTAGGAATAGGTCCAGTCAAGGATAGTAGGGGGAAGTTGCGTGTGGAGGCGGAAGAGATTGGGGAGACACTGAATGAATACTTTTCTTCAGTATTTACTCAGGAACAGGGCATTGTTGTCGATGAGAATACTGAGGCACAAATAAGTAGAATGGATGGCTTTGAGGTATGTAGAGAAGAGGTGTTGGAAATCCTGGAAAAGGTGAAAATAGATAAGTCCCCTGGGTCTGATGGCATTTATCCTAGGATTCTCTGGGAAGCAAGGGAGGAGATTGCAGAGCCATTGGCCTTGATTTTTATGTCCTCTTTGTCTACAGGAGTAGTCCCAGAAGACTGGAGGATAGCAAATGTGGTTCCCTTGTTCAAAAAGGGGAGTAGGGATAGCCCTAGTAACTATAGGCCGGTGAGTCTCACTTCTGTTGTGGGCAAAGTCTTAGAGAGAATTGTAAGGGATAGGATTTATGCACATCTCGATAGGAATAATGTGATCAAGGATAGTCAGCATGGTTTTGTGAAGGGCAAGTCGTGCCTCACAAACCTTATTGAATTCTTTGAAAAGGTGACGAAGGAGGTTGATGAGGGGAAAGCGGTAGATGTGGTATATATGGATTTTAGTAAGGCGTTTGATAAGGTTCCCCATGGTAGGCTACTGCAGAAAATACGGAGATATGGCATTGAGGGTGAGTTAGAGGTTTGGATTAGGAATTGGCTGGATGGAAGAAGACAGAGGGTAGTAGTTGATGGCAAAGTTTCTTCATGGAGTGCCGTCACTAGCGGTGTTCCGCAAGGATCTGTTTTGGGACCATTGCTGTTTGTCATTTTTATAAATGACCTGGAAGAGGGGTTAGAAGGTTGGGTGAGCAAGTTTGCGGATGATACGAAAGTCGGAGGAGTTGTTGACAGTGAGGAAGCATGTGGCAGGTTACAGCAGGATATAGAGAAGCTGCAGAGCTGGGCAGAAAGGTGGCAGATGGAATTCAATGTAGCTAAGTGCGAGGTGATTCACTTTGGGAAGAATAACAAAAAGATGGGGTACTGGGCTAATGGTCGGATACTTGGTAGTGTGGATGAGCAGAGGGATCTTGGTGTCCATGTACACAGATCTCTGAAAGTTGCCACCCAGGTAAATAGTGCGGTGAGGAAGGCATATGGCGTACTGGCTTTTATTGGTAGAGGAATTGAGTTCCGGAGTCCTGAGGTCATGATGCAGTTGTATAAGACTCTGGTACGGCCGCATCTGGAATATTGTGTGCAGTTTTGGTCGCCATACTATAGGAAGGATGTGGAGGCATTGGAACGGGTGCAGAGGAGGTTTACCAGGATGTTGCCTGGTATGGAAGGAAAACCGTATGAGGAAAGTCTGAGGCACTTGGGGCTGTTTTCACTAGAGAAAAGAAGGTTTAGGGGTGACTTGATTGAGGTGTACAAGATGATTAGGGGGTTAGATAGGGTCGACAGTATGAACCTTTTCCCGCGTATGGAGTCGGGTATTACAAGGGGGCATAGCTTTAAATTAAGGGGGGGTAGATATAGGACTGATGTTAGGGGTAGGTTCTTCACTCAGCGAGTCGTTAGTTCATGGAATGCCCTGCCAGTAACAGTGGTGGACTCTCCCTCTTTATGGGCATTTAAGAGGGCATTGGATAGGTATATGGAGGATAGTGGGTTAGTGTAGTTTAGGTGGGCTTGGATCGGCGCAACATCGAGGGCCCAAGGGCCTGTACTGCGCTGTATTCTTCTATGTTCTATAAAACTGGCCATTTGGATACAGAACTGGCTCAAAGGTAGAAGACAGAGGGTGGTGGTGGAGTTTTTTTTACAGAATGGAGGCCTGTGACCAGTGGAGTGCCACAAGGATCGGTGCTGGGTCCACTACTTTTCATCATTTCCATAAATAATTTGGATGTGAGCATAAGAGGTACAGTTGGTAAATTTGCAGATGACACTAAAATTGGAGGTGTAGTGGACAGCGAAGAGGGTTACCTCAAATTACAATAGGATCTTGATCAGATGGGCCAATGGGCTGAGAAGTGGCAGATGGAGTTTAATTCAGATAAATGCAAAGTGCTGCATTTTGGGAAAGCAAATCTTAGCAGGACATATACACTTCATGATAAGGTCCTAGGGAGTGTTGCTGAACAAAGAGACCTTGGAGTGCAGATTCATAGCTCCTTGAAAGTAGAGTCACAGGTAGTAAGGATAGTGAAGAAGGCATTTGGTATGCTTTCCTTTATTGGTCAGAGTATTGAGTACAGGAGTTGGGAGGTCATGTTTCAGCTGTACAGGACATTGGTTAGACCATTTTTGGAATATTGCATGCAATTCTGGTCTCCTTCCTATCGGAAGGATGTTGTGAAACTTCAAAGGGTTCAGAAAAGATTTACAAGGATGTTGTCAAGGTTGGAGGATTTGACATATAGGGAGATGTTGAATAGGCTGGGGCTGTTTTCCCTGGAGCGTCGGAGGCTGAAGAGTGACCTTATACAGGTTTATAAAATTATAAGGGGCATGGATAGGATAAATAGACAAAGTCTTTTCCCTGGGGTGGGAGAGTCCAGAACTAGAGGGCATAGGTTTCGGGTGAGAGGGAAAAGATATAAAAGGGACCTAAGGGGGCAACTTTTTCACACAGAGGGTGGTACGTGTATGGAATGAGCTGCCAGAGGAAGTGGTGGAGGCAAGCATGATTGCAACATTTAAAAGGCATCTAGATAGGTATATGAATTGGAAGGGTTTAGAGGGATATGGGCCGGGTGCTGGCAGGTGGGACTAGATTGGGTTGGGATATCTGATTGGCATGGATGAGTTGGACTGAAGGGTCTGTTTCCGTGCTGCACCTCTCTATGACTCTAAATAAGGAGACAAATAGACCGTAACAGGTGTGGTCACCCCGACACTGTTTACACTTGGTTTACTTTTGTCCATTCCTCTTGCAATGATGTTAGATTTTGGGGGATTGTTACCACAGTTACCCTAATATAGGCAGTCAAACATTTTTTGGACATTTTAAGATCTTTTTTTAAGTTTGTTAAGAAGCAGCGGTTTGGATATGATACGTTAATTAGGTAAAGAAAGGTATACAACCTGTGACAACTGAGAATGGTTCACCAATGCCCTGGGACAGCCAGTTGGCACAGAATGTGTCAAGGAGAAAGTGAGGACTGCAAATTCTGAAGAGTCAGAGTCAAGGGTGTGGTGCTGGAAAAGCACAGCAGGTCAGGCAGCTTCCGAGGAGCAGGAGAGTCGATGTTTCGGGCACAAGCCCTTCATCAGGAATGTGTCGACCTCTAAATTAAAGTTGTGAAGGTTGCATTGTCTAAAAAAGTGTTGGGGAAATCTTCAAGGGCTCTTCTCTCAACCTCTACTGGTCCATCGTCCATCTGAAAGAGATCAAAGACTGGCCCCTAATACTGAACTCTTGTTGATTTGCCACTATTCCAGTGCTTGGTAGTTTACATTCACTCATTCTAATCCTCTAGGCAATGGACACGGGACAGGTACTTATGATGTCAGAGTGACCATTCTCTGCTTGCCCACCTTCATTGAAAGATAGTCATCATTTTCTCTAAGAACAACATTTCTTATTTTCCCAAACTGATGACAGGTACCTATGATGGCAGAACAGTACTTGACATCAATTCAATGGAATATAGTGACCTTCGTGATTCTTTCAACCTTTCTTCTACCTTCCTTTTGTCTTTATTTATGAGAAATTTATGTTTGAGGAAAGCTACTTACTACAGTAGCAGCTATCTCATGAGGTCTAGTTGCAAACGAAATATTAGAAAATTCAATTTTAAAGGGATCCTAATTTTCAACAATAAGGGACAATTTGGCCTTCTTATAATTAACCATGGCTGCATGCATAATTTTTATCAGTCATGTACAAGGACACCCAGATCCCTTTGTACTGCAATACTATAGAGATACATGTAATGGTAAACTTACTGAACAAGCCATCCAGAGGCTTAAGACATTGTTCAGGGCATGGAAGGTGGAATTTAAATTCAAATAATAAAATCTGGAATAGAAGATCATTTGAAACTATCAGCTGTAATAATAACAGAAAGTGCTGGAGAAACTCAATGCATCTAGCAGCATCTGTGGAGAGAGCAAAACAGAGTTAAGGTTTCAAGTCTGGCTATTTCTCTTGTTCAGTCAAAGGAAAATACTGCAGATGTCAGAAATCTGAAACAAACAGAAAAGGAGCTGGAGAAACTCAGCAGGTCTGGCAGCAACTGTGGCGAGAGAAAGCGAGTTAATGTTTCGAGACCAATATAACTCTTCTTCAAAAATTGAAAGAGGTCGCAAAGCCTTGGCTTTTTCAACTTTTTTTAAAATGAAATATCAGCTGGTTCACTTAGTGCCATTTTGGGAAGGAAATCTGCCATACTTACCTGGTCTGGCCTACATGTGCCTACTGCCCTCCTGTATCCAACTCCGTTTTGAAGGTAGTTAGAGATTGGTGTGGGATTGTGTTCAAATAATGACCAAAATTTGTGAGTGGTGAAAATAGTCTCCTTTATTCAGCAATCACAGCATAAGTTTGAGACAGCATTTGAATCCTGAAACACAGTTCTTACAACAGCCCCTTTATACACAGTTCTGACATATAGTAAAATTCCATTACTATGGTGTTACATTGTTTTATTTATAATACACAAAGGTTTGAAAGGTTTCTGTCCTGGGAGACAGGAAATGGGTTAAAATATGTGCTGAATGCTGGCTGCTACTTCTGATGGGATTAAGAGTGTCTATCCGGTCTGCTTGCATAATTAAGAGGTGTTAGTCCTTTTGGCTTTTAAGTTAGTAAATGGTAGTAAAAATACTTGGTCTCTATGCTCTAAATAAGTTAAAAATTGTACCTATACTTAGTAAAAGAAGAAAGGATATTAAACTGATTCCCGCAGCTGGGTTGTGTGATTTGTTTACTATTTGCCAATGTGAGTTTTATTCATCCTGCAATTTCATGGCAGCGCTGTTTTGTCAGTTAGTTTCTTAAAGGGATAATGGCCGAGTTAAAAGGCATTTAACAGGTACATGCTAATTAGGGAATCTATTCAGGTCCAGGAGATGGTTGGTAAGGGCTGATTAGTATTATAATGTTTCATGGAGACTTGATGTTCAGTACACTACACTTATTCAGAGGTAAATGCTGCTTGTAGCAAGGGGTGATAAGGTGTAAAAATGCAGTAACAAATAGCGAGCTGATGAGTGAGTTAATATAAGATAACCTATAACACAATATCTCACACTGGTAACAAATGCTGGCGTTGCCAGTGAAGCCCACATCCTGCTGAAAAAAATAAGAAAAATGATAGAATTACAAAGAATCAACTGCTTGATTTGCTGCTGTTGACCTATGCCACCAATGTATGTTTAGTGAACCTGTTTCCATTTCAATTGAATTGCTAAACGCAAGCTTGAGTACGTTCCAACATGCCAGAAATAATGTGGTGACTCATCTCAATTTTGTTTATTATTTCATTGATCAGAGTCCCAGAAATCAAGTTTCCTGAATTACTTTCCCAAACAAAAGTTCATGCCTTTCGAAATTCCCCAGTTATATTTCTGGTTGAAAATGAAATTCCCCAGCTTTCAAATTCCCACGATTTATACGTTGATAAATTGTGAATTAACCGTGCGCCAAGTGTTAGTTTTTGAATGGTCCGAGTTTGGCCCCAGCAGAGCAACTAAGGACATCTGCCGTGAATTGAACTTCCACCCCATTCAGCTCAAAATAATATTGCCCACAGAGTTTCAGAAAGTCGCAGCGAAGGAAGCTAGGCATTTGGGATCCTCTGGTGATGGGTGCCACAACAGAGTGTCAAAATGACCACAAAGGGGTTGGTAAAGGCACGTGGGAAAGGCTGAGATAGAGGATCAGTTAACATAGGCAATTTCGTGGTCAAATCAGTTCCAGGAAAAGAAGGAAAGAGTGGTTTTATAATTATTCTTCGATTGAATATATGTGTCGCTGGCAAGGCCAGCCTTTGTTGCCCGTCCCTAATTGTCTTTGAACTGAAAGGCTTGCTCATCCATTTCAAAGAGCAGTTAAGAACCATTCACATTGTTGTGGGTCTAGAGTCACATGCAGCCCAGACCAGATAAGGATGGCAGATTTCCTTCCCGACAGGATTGTAGTGAAGTAGATGGGTTTTTACAACAGTCGAAAAATGTGGCACTGGAAAAGCACAGCCAGTCAGGCAGCATCCAAGGAGCAGGAGAGTTGATGTTTTGAGC
The DNA here is from genome assembly GCF_037043375.1 of Chiloscyllium plagiosum. NCBI lineage: Eukaryota > Metazoa > Chordata > Chondrichthyes > Orectolobiformes > Hemiscylliidae > Chiloscyllium > Chiloscyllium plagiosum. The sequence goes on along the minus strand of NW_028270171.1, from coordinate 12,069,737 downwards.
ATAAGCATTCCTGATGAAGAGCTTATGCTCGAAACATCGACTCTCCTACTCCTCAGATGTTGCCTGACCAGCTGTGCTTTTCCAGCATCACATTGTTCCACTCTGATCTCCAGCATCTGCAGTCCTCACTTTCTATGGGTTTTTACAACAATCAATAACTACTGAGGCTCTCTTTATTCTCCCAGATTTATTAGTTGATCTAAAATTCAATTACCTATCATGGTGGGATTGGAGCCCTCACCCTACGACAGAATGGAACAATTTTTGGCTTGGTGTGATTTGCATTGATTTTTTTTTGGAAAGGTTTTTACCATGAGGTCCAGGAAGTTTTCTCACCAGATCTTACCAAATCCATATTATTAACTATCTACCCTGCCCCTATGGCATCAGCCACATCCAATTCCAGCCCCATCTTACCATGAGACATTCCCAGAACATCTCACCACTCAGCAGATATCTGCCAGAGGATTGACATCCTTGCACTCATGCCACTTTTGAAAGGCCCCCGTCACCAAGACTACCCTAGGCAATCTGGTGTTGCTCTTCATCAGCAACGACATGATACAGCAGTCTGAAAGACACTCCACTCACAACACATACAACCCCATTCACACTTCCTAGCTGCTATTTAACCACCACACCACACCACACAGTTTACCTGTCTGTAGCTGCGTCACATCTGACTCTCCAGGTCACTGCTACCCTGTCCCCAGAGCCTACTCTTGTCATTGTCCAAGAGGGGAATGTCACATTTGGGCAAGCAATCAGACAGCTCCAAAACATGAGCTTTTAGTTAACAGCCACCAAACGGGAACACAAAGAGAACTAATTGAGACTATGGCTCATCCTCGACAATACAAATCAAATACTGGCAGCATGACCAATGACTGTTGTATGTTCATGGTGGTCTGCTGCACCAAGTTCTCATTGATTGGAACCTGGTTTGGCTTCTAGCACCCAACACAACAGAGCTTTTTCATGCACAAGGACAGCTTCCTCCTCCCCTTTGTCTTCATCCCCCTCCCCCTTGAAAGACTGCATCCATTCTCTCACTTCTTCAGCATCCAACACATCCCCTCATTGCCCACTCAGATTGTGTAGTGCACAGCACCACCAGCATCGTGCAGCACACTCTGTTCAGACTATACTGGAGGGTTCTCACCCCTAGACCGGTCGAAGTAGCTGAACTGTATCTTCAACAACCCCATTGAATGTTCCATCACTGCCCTGGTTGAGGAGTGGGCAGCATTGTATCTGCGCTCTGTATCAGTCATGGGGTTACCCAATGCTGTCGTGAGCCATGATCGCAGTGACCCCAGTGACCAGCCCTGGAAGGCTCCTGGACCCTCAAATGCACCATATACACAAGAGTGCTCCAGGATGGAGGAGGTATGGCAGCTGCCAGGATAGCAGGCACACACCCTTAGATCACACACTACCTGAATAGTAATAATGGACTGGAACCCATTCCTACTGATGAATTCCTCAATATGGTGATGTGGCCCTCTCAGTGTGCGCAGTTGATGGCCCCCTGCACCCAGGGAAATCTGCTATGTTCCTGAATCCCACTACTCAGGCTGCAGGTCTGATCTGACCACAAAGTGAACCAGCATAGAGGAACTTGGGCACTATCCTGATACGTTTGTGGGAATGCAATTGAGAGATGCCCGGACAGAGGCAGGAACAGAGCAATTCAAAGTGGCTGTTTCCCCTGAGAGAGGATGGCCTCCCACTCCTGCAGCCCTCAGGTCTAACTTTAGCATCTGGCACAGTTCTGTCACAGTGTCCTGGTACATATGAAGCCTGGCAGCACTGTGTCTCACTCATCCCCAGAAAATAGTGATGGGGACATAAGAATTTGGGCCTCCGTGAATCCTGAGGGGCTCTGCTGCAGTGACTTCCCTGAGCTGGTTGCTCCTCTTCCTCTGCTGCTCCTGGGCTTGCTGTGACCCTGGACCCCCTGCATCCACCTTCACCTTCTAAGGAAGGCAGGCACAATGACCAACATCCCACCAGCTGCAGGGAACACGACACTTGGTGGAAATGACCTACATTCGGACCAAGAGGTGTTCTTATGTCTCAAAAGGCAGGTGGGACTAGTTTAGTTTGGGATTCTGGTTGGACCGAAAGGTCCATTTCCATGCTGTACGACTCTATAACCATCAAGGGTAGCATATCCTGTGATGAGGGCTGAGCACACCCCTTCTTACAATGAGACATGCTGCATAATGAGAGCCCTGTATCATAGAATATAGTGTGGAAGCAGGCCATTCTCCCATACCAACCCTCCAAAGAGCATTCCACTCAATCCACCTAATCTGTACATCCTAGGACTAGGGGGAGGAAGCCAGAGCACCCAGAGAAAACCCACACAGACATAGGGAAAATATGCAAACTGCACATAGACGGTCACCCAAGGCTGGAATCGAACCTGGGTCCCTGGCACTGTGAGGCAACAGTGCTAACCACTGAGCCACCATGCTCCCCTTGTCGCCAACATTCATCCAGCTTAAGCCTCAGCTTTTGCACCAACTTGGTGACAGTGTTGCTTCGGCTGAGTGACCAACACATTACATCAAAAGGGATTAGTTGCTGTATTCTCACCTTTCCCATTCCAGACCCTCATCAACCATTCCACTTTTCATTGCGTTCAGTTCCAATCATCATTAAAATTACCTGAAACATGATGAAATAATGGGTTCCGCCTCCCATTCATAGAGATGTACAGCTCAGAAACAGACCCTTCAGTTCAACTTGTCTACCCGACCAGATATATTAAGTTAATTTAATACTATTTGCCAACACTTTGCCCATATCCCTCAAAACCCTTTCTATTCATGTACCCATCCAATGCCTTTTAAATGTTGTAATTGTACCAGCCTCCACCACCTTCCCTGGCAGCTCACTCCAAACATGCACCACCCTTTGTGTGAAAAAGTTGCCCTTTAGTTCCCTTTTAAATCTTTCCCCTCTCACCTTAAAGCTATGCCCTCTAATTCTGGACCCCTCCACCCGAGGGAAAAGACCTTTAGAATCATAATGTCATACAGCATGGAAACCTTTGGTCTAATTTGTCCATGCCAGCCAAGTTTTCCAAACTAAACTAGTCCTATTTTCAGGCCTTTGGCCCATATCCTTCTCGAATTTTACCCAAACTGTTCAAATGTCTTTTAGATGTTGTAACTGTACCTGCATCTACCATTTCCTCTGGCAGTTCATTGCACACACGAACCAACGTCTGTGTGAAAAATTTGCCCCTCAAGTACCTTTTAAATATTTCTCATCTCACCTTAAAAATAGGCCCTCTAGTTTTGAGCTCCTCTTCCCTCGGGAAAAGACCTTTGCTATTCACCTTATCATGATTTTATAAGCATCTATAAGGTTTTTGGAAGTTACATGAATAACGAGTCACCTTTGGTCAGCATGGTCTCTTTTTAAGTCATTGCTGTTAACTTTAGCATCATTGAGATGTCAATGTTCAATTTGAAAGTACCAATAGCATGGTGCAAATCAACATTGACCATCATCTGACCCTTAAGCACCTTCACTCTGCAAGCATAGCAAATGGTCAATGAAACGTTTGCAAATTAAATGTTGCAATTAAAGGTAACAACCTTTGAAGGTCTGAGTTCATTTATCCATAGATAACAATGAGTGGCATTAATCTCTTTCTTATTTGAACGTAGAACAAATTATCTTGTGGAACTATTTTGAGGAAGAGGAAGCCAAGTTCTTTTCAGAGTCCTTGCCACCACTGATCCTTCAACAAGCATGATTCAGAGATGCCAGTGTTGGACTGGGGTGTACAAAGTTAAAAATCACACAACACCAGGTTATAGTCCAACAGGTTTAATTGGAAGCACACTAGCTTTCGGAGCAACGCTCCTTCATCAGGTGATTGTGGAGGGCTCGATCGTAACACAGAATTTATAGCAAAAATTTGCAGTGTGATGTAACTGAAATTATACATTGAAGAATTGATTGTCTGTTAAGTCTTTCATCTGTTAGAATACAGTGATAGTTTCACTCCTTTCATGTGTGAATCACAAAACCCTTTTTTCAAAAACTGCATACATTCATGTGGAACTCTGAGCTCAAAAACTGAATGAATTTATGTAAAACTCTGTGATCTCACTTTTTAGATTAGAATCAATCTAAACATCAGGTCATAGACAGAGAACACAAGGGGCTAACACCTTCAACATATTTTCTAGCTATCACCATTGTTAACAGCTAACCCGAGAATGCAACTTTTAAAAAAAGGGTTTTGTGATTTACACATGAAAGAAGTGAAACTATCACTGTATTCTAACAGATGAAAGGCTTAACAGACAATCAATTCTTCAGTGTATAATTTCAGTTACATCACACTGCAAATTTTTGCTATAAATTCTGTGTTACGATCGAGCCCTCCACAATCACCTGATGAAGGAGCGTCGCTCCGAAAGCTAGTGTGCTTCCAATTAAACCTGTTGGACTATAACCTGGTGTTGTGTGATTTTTAACTTCAACAAGCATGTAAGCAAAAAATGGTCAGATCAATAACAACATCATATTAGTGAGAGCTTGCTGTGTAATTTACAGCAGTGAACTCGTCTTCTCTCTTATGTAGCACTAATGAGGCAGCAATGCACACATTTCAATCCAACTGTGGTAGATTATTTCTCCAGAAACAGGTCACCAGAGTTCATAGTTTGTGTGGCTCTGCTGTAAATATATCATGGATGGTCAGAACATTCGCCCACTCATACTGCCTACCACAGAGGTATCACAAGGATTTCCAACAGTCAACTTGTTTGGCCACCTTCTTTGGCTACCGGGAGAGGCGCTGGCTGACTGGTATTATCGCTGGGCTGTTAATCTAGTGTACCAGATAATAACCTGGCTATGAATTCTACTTTGGCAGGTGATGGAATTTGAATTCAATGTAAATCTGGAATAAAGTGTCTATAATGATGACCATGAGTCCGTTGCCGATTGTAGGGAAAAATTCATTACTAATCTCCTTTAGGGAGGCAATATTATCTATTAACCCAGAGACCTAGATAATGTTCATGGCAGATGGTGGAATTTTAATTCAATAAATATCTGGAACTAAGAGTCTATTGATGACCATGAATCCATTGCTGATTGTTGGAAAAAAACATCTGGTTCACAAATGTCGTTTAGGGAAGGAAACTGCTGGCCTACATGTGACTCCAGAACCACAGCAATGTGGTTGACTCTTAACTGCCCATTGGGCAATTAGGGATAAGGAAATAAATGCTGGTTTAGCCAGTGATGCCCTTATCCCATGAATAAATTTTTAAAAAGGTCCTGAAGTGTGACTCAAGCCCAGAATTTTTAACTCAGGAGCAGAAACCTTGCTCCCTACTCCAGAAGACTTCGCTTACAACGGTGACTATGGCGCTTTAAAATACCGAAACAGAGTTTGTACCTACCCACATCACAGAAGCGTAGCAACAAACTGATACTCATTACCAGGCATGCACTGGGGACCAGCTAATAAAGAGGCACTTTGTGCCTTTTGAAAATCTAAACATGTTCCAATAACCAGAAAAATGTTCAGGAGAAATAGTTTGGTCAATTAGTAAACATAATTTGTCAATGATTTCAGAAAAACCCAAATTTCTATGATGTGTCTACATGAACTGAATCTTCTAGACTGGGCGTGGGACTGCTTTAGTTTGGGGATTATGTTTCGCATGGAGCGAAGGCTCTGTTTCCATGCTGTGTGACTCTATGACTTTACCTATTATTTACTTACCTCTGCTACTTAACTCTGTGATCTGCCTGTATTGCTCGCAAGACAAAGCTTTTCACTGTGCCTCGGTACACGTGACAATAAATTCAATTCAATTCATTGGGATACTGGCTGAAACACATATTGAGTAAAATATGATGATTCAATTTTTTTGTGTCAGGTATGCACATGTTTATGGGTGAAAGGAAACAGTTCATTCCTTTTGCTACAAAATGTGATTGTGTGTGCATCTCTTGTATCCAGTCTAGATATATCTGGTTAAAAGGAGAACAACGATTCACTTCTGTATGGTACTGTACAACAGCGTGACAGCTCCTTTGAGTGTTCATTCAGCTCTTTGGTATCTCAGGAATTCCTGCTTACCTCACAAATCAGGTATTCCTTTAAATCTATTCTTTACAATTGGAGAGGAAGGATGCATCAACCCACTGTACCTATACCAGCCAACAACAGGATAGTGGGGGGCAAGAGTTTAACCATTGTCAAAAGGCAACCACTTTCAATAGATTGACCAAATAATAATTAGCAATTAGGGAACAATATTTATAGCTGAAATAAAGGAAAAACTAAAAATGCTTAAAAACACAGAGCAATTCCTTTATTATTTGAAAGAAACAAATACATTTAAAGAGAAGATATTTCATCATAACTAGCAAATGTTGCAAGGAATGTTTCACATCGGAAGATCCACAATTCAGCAACAAGCGAGAAACCACTTTTTATTTATTTATTTATTTTGTGGAATGTGGGTGTCACTGGCTGGGCCCAGCATTTACTGCCTGTCCCTAGTTGCCCCTTGAGAAGGTGGAGGTGAGCTGCCTTCTTGAACCGCTGAAATACATCTGCTGTGGGTTGACTCACAATGCCCTGAGGGAGGGAATTCCGGAATTTTAACCCAGTGACAGTGAAGCAACAGCTATACATTCCCAAATCAAGATGGTGAGTGACTTGGAGGGGAACTTGAAGGTGGAGGCATTCCCATATATCTGCTGCCCTTGTCTTTCTAGATGGAAGTGGTTGTGGGTTAAAACATTGGTGTCTGAGGCTCTTTGGTCAATTTCTGCAGTGCATCTTGTAGATGGTACACGCTGCTGCTACTGAGTGTCAGTGGTGGAGGGAGTGGATACTTGTGGGTGCAGTGCCAATCTAGCAGATTGTTTAGTTCTGGATGGTGTCAAGTTTCTTGAGTGTTGTTGGGGCTGCACCCATCCAGACAAATGGGGAGTATTCCATCAAACTCCTGACTTGTACCTTGCAGATGGTGGATAGGCTTTGGGGTGTCAGAAAGTGAGTTACTCACCGTGGTATTCCTAACCTCTAACCTGCTCTTGTAGCAATTGCATTTATATGGTGAGTCCAGTTGAGTTTTTGATCAATGATAACTCTGAAGATGTTGATACTATATGAAAGCAGAGTATAGATTAGGTTAAGATATCTGGTCAGCATGGACAAGGTGGACCAAAGGGTCTGTTTCCGTGCTGTACATCTCTATGACTCTACGACACTATAAGTCCACACCGACCCTATGAAGTGCATTCCACCCATACCCACACCCCCCCTACCCTCTTACACTGCATTTCCCAAAGCTAATCCATCTAGCCTGCATAGCCGTGGACACTATGGACAACTTATTATGGACAATCCACATCATCTGCACATCTTTGACTGGGCAAGGAAATCCACACTGACACGGGGAGAATGTGCAAACTCCACACAGTTACCTGAGGCTGGAATCAAACCCAGGTTCCTGGTGCTGTGAGACAACAGTGCTAACCACTGAGCCACCGTAAATATTTAATACAATCACAGAAAATACTCAGCAGGTCTGGCATAAGCTGTCGGGAGAGAAACAGAATTAATGTTTTGTGTCCAAATGGACTTCTTCAGTAAAAGCAAAATACTGTGAAAGTTGGAAATCTGAAACAAATACAAAAGTTGCTGGAGAAACTCAGCAGGTCTGGCAGGATCTATGGAGAAAGAAACAGAGTTCAAGTCCAGACTGACCTTTCTTCAGAACTGACAGAGACAAGAACAGAGAGTCTCTATAGTTTGGACCTACCTAGAACATAGAACATTACAGCGCAGTACAGGCCCTTCGGCCCTTGATGTTGTGCCGACCTGTGGATCCAATCTGAAGCCCATCTATCCAACAATATTCCATTTTCAACCATGTGTTTATCCAATGACCATCTAAATGCCCATAAAGTTGGCGAGCCTACTACTGTTGCAGGCAGTGTGTTCCAAGCCCCTACTACTCTCTGAGTAAAGAAACTATCTTTGACATCTGTCTTATGTTAATCACCTCTCAATTTAAGGACACCCCGTCCTTAAAAATTTAATTATGTTTAAAATCAAAAGGGTAACATCTGGCTTAAGGCTGGCAACAGTGAAATGTCACAGGAACACCTTCAATAAATATATTTTCAGTCGTAATTTCTGGGTCTTGTAACATTTTTATTTGTCATGACCAACCAGTTTAATTTGCTACACATAGGGTCATGTGTGGAAGGATTACACAAGATTTTCAATTAATGTAGGGTTAAGAATATCACAATTGCCATGTTTCTGTTTTTTTTTCTTTCTTTGGTCTCTTCAAATTCCTGTTTAAAGTGACACAGGCAGATGCTGGGAAGATTGTAAGTTCAGCAGGGTTGCTGACAATACAACAAAACCAGACAATCAGTCATGGAATTGGCCAGACAGATGCAATTTGACAATCTCAAATGTGCAGTTTTGCATGTTTTGCAGAGCTAAGGATAATAAAAATGCAATGAAAGCAGAGCAGAGGGCCCAGGAACAACAGCAGATGTTCAGTAAAGGTGTAGCCAAAGAATTATTATGTTGATTTACCATCTCATGCAAAGGTTAGCATCTCTGATAATGCATCACTCCCTCAGTACAGCTCTGGATTTCAGCCTATGGTAAACATTCAGGTCCCAGAACACAGAAGGGGTGGCTTGGTGGCTCAGTGGTTAGCATTGCTGCCTCACAGCACCAGAGTCCCAGGTTCGATTCCAACATCCGGTGACTGTGTGGAGTTTACACATTCTCCCTGTGTCTGCGTGGGTTTCCTACGGGTGCTCTGGTTTCCTCCCACAATCCAAAGATGTGCAATTCAGGTGAATTGGCCATGCTAAATTGCCCATAGTGTTAGGTTCATTAGTCAGAGGGAAGTGGGTCTGGGTGGGTTACTCTTTGGAGGGTTGCTGTGAACTTGTTGGTCTGAAGGGCCTGTTTCCACACTGTAGGGAATCTAAACATCAGATCCTATTAAAAGTCAAAGCAGGCTCAAGGGGAGAAAAGACATATTCCTGTTCCTATTTTAGATTAGATCACTTACATTTTAGATTAGATTACTTACAGTGTGGAAACAGGCCCTTCGGCCCAACAAGTCCACACCACCCCGCCGAAGCGCAACCCACCCATACCCCTACATTTACCCCTTATCTAACACTACGGGCAATTTAGCATGGCCAATTCACCTGACGTGCACATCTTTGGACTGTGGGAGGAAACCGGAGCACCCGGAGGAAACCCACGCAGACACGGGGAGAACGTGCAAACTCCACACAGTCAGTCGCCTGAGGCGGGAATTGAACCCGGGTCTCTGGTGCTGTGAGGCAGCAGTGCTAACCACTGTGCCACCGTGCCACCCACCATTTTTTATCATCTTATAACATGCAGACTGCTCATTCAGTCCATGTTTGCCATTGTTATGGGTATTGGTATCCTGGCCTACACAGCTCTTGACCTCTGAAAGGAATTTTTAAAAATGGACAAATAGGCGCAATCGCATTGTCACAGAATCCTTACAATGTGGAAGCAGGCCATTCAGCCCATTATGTGATCTATATGGACTTCAGTAAGGCATTTGACAAGGTTCCCCATGGGAGACTGGTTAGCAAGGTTAGATCTCATGGAATACAGGGAGAACTAACCATTTGGATGCAGAACTGGCTCAAAGGTGGAAGACAAAGGGTGGTGGTGGAGGGTTGTTTTTCAGACCGGAGGCCTGTGACCAGTGGATCGGTGCTGGGCCCTCTACTTTTTGTCATTTATATAAATGATTTGGATGCGAGCATAAGAAGCATAGTTAGTAAGTTTGCAGATGACACCAAAATTGGAGGTGTAATGGACAGCAAAGAAGATTTCCTCAGATGACAATGGGATCTTGATCAGATGGGCCAATGGGCTGAGAAGTGGCAGATGGAGTTTAATTTAGATAAATGTGAGGTGTTCCTTTTTGGGAAAGCAAATCTTAGCAGGACTCATACACTCAATGGCAAAGTCCTAGGGAGTATTGCTGAACAAAGAGACCTTGGAGTGCAGGTTCATAGCTCCTTGAAAGTGGAGTGGCAGGTTGTTAGGATAGTGAAGGTGGTGTTTGGTATGCTTTCCTTTATTGGTCAGAGTATTGAGTACTGGAGTTGGGAGGTTATGTTGCAGCTGTACAGGGCATTGGTTAGGCAGCTTTTGGAATATTGCATGCAATTTTGGTCTCCTTCCTATTGGAAAGATGTTGTGAAACTTGAAAGGGTTCAGAAAAGATTTACAAGGATGTTGCCAGAGTTGGAGGATTTGAGCTATAGGGAGAGGTTGAATAGGCTGGGGCTGTTTTCCCTGGAGCGTCGGAGGCTGAGGGGTGACCTTATAGAGGTTTATAAAATCATGAGGGGCTTGGATAGGATAAATAGACAGTCTTTTCCCTGGGGTGAGGGTGTCCAGAACTAGAGGGCATAGGTTTCAGGTAAGAGGGGAAAGATATAAAAGAGACCTAAGGGACAACTTTTTCATGCAGAGGGTAGTGCGTGTATGGAATGAGCTGCCAGAGGAAGTGGTGGAGGCTGGTACAATGGCAACATTTAAGAGGCATTTGGATGGGTATATGAATAGGAAGGGTTTGGAGGGATATGGGCCGGGTGCTGGCAGGTGGGACTAGATTGGGTTGGGATATCTGGTCGGCATGGACGGGTTGGACCAAAGAGTCTGTTTCCGTGCTGTACATCTCTATGACTTTCTGACTCTAAGTCCACATTGACCCTCTGAAAAGCATTCCGCCGAGACCCACCCCCTCCCTGTAACCCTACATTTCCCATGACTAATTGACCTAACCTGGTGAATTAAATCTTTGTAAGAGGAATCCGGAGCACCCAGATGAAAGTCATGCAGAAGCAGGAAGAATGTGCAAACTCCACACAGTCACCAGAGGATGGAATCAAACCTGGGACCCTATTGCCATGAGGCCCGAAACGTCGAATCTCCTGTTCCCTGGATGCTGCCTGACCTGCTGTGCTGTTCCAGCAATAAAGTTTCAACTAACCACTGAGCCACCATGCTGCCCAACCCTGATCTCCAGATCCTTTCAAACTTTTCCCTTTATCCAGTTTTTACCTTGAAAATGGCCATAATTACTGTCACAAACTCTGACCCCAGCAGCAAACATCACAGCCCCAATTTTCCGTCAAGTACTTGCCCCGAGCTAAGCATTGATGCATGGGGAAAGGTTCCCCCCCCAAACATACATCATGAACAGAGTGGAAATTCAGGCAGGAACTCTTAACTCTTTTCTTTGGAAGGCTGAGCTTGGAATATTAAGGTAATTACAACAACAACTTGCATAATTTTACACTTTTAATCTAGCAAAACATCTCTTGGTATTTCACAGAGAATTGTCAAACTTAAAATAAAGCAAACCAGGTAAGGAGATAAATAGAACTGTGTTAGCGATAACTGGTTTAATGAAGACTAAAAGCTTGATCAAGATTGCAAGTTTCAAGAAGCATAGAGTCATAGATTCATAGAGATGTACAGCACTGAAACAGACCCTTCGGTCCAACTTGTCCAGGCTGACCAGATATCCCAACCCAATCTAGTCCTACCTGCCAGCACCCAACCCATATCCCTCCAAACCCTTCCTATTCATATACCCATCCAGGTGCCTTTTAAATGTTGCAATTGCAAGTTTTAAGAAGCATCTTAAGGAGTAGAGGAAGAAGGGGAAACGATGAGGTTTAGAAAACTATTATTCGAGGGAGACAAAGACGTTGGGGTACTACCTCTGGACTAGTAACCCAGACACACCACCTGTGATCTGGGGACATGGGTTCAAATTTTTCCACAGCAGTGAATAAGTCTGGAATATAAAACTGGCCTCAGTACTGTGACCATGGTTCACTAATGGCCCTGTAGAGGAAGGAAATCTGCCTTCCTTACCTGGTCTGGCCTACATGTGACTCCAGGGCCAAGGACAATGTGGATGATTCTGAACTGCTCCCCCCCACCCCCCTTCCCGCTACCCCTAGCAAGCCACGCAGTTCAGGAGCCATTCGGAATGAGAAACAAGTGCTGGCTTTGCCATTTCCCATGAAAGAACAATACAATAGTTCGGGATTTGGGGGCGGCACAGTGGCACAGTGGTTAGCACTGCTGCCTCACAGCACCAGAGACCCGGGTTCAATTCCCGACTCAGGTGACTGACTGTGTGGAGTTTGCACATTCTCCCCGTGTCTGCGTGGGTTTCCTCCGGGTGCTCCGGTTTCCTCCCACAGTCCAAAGATGTGCAGGTCAGGTGAATTGGCCATGCTAAATTGCCCGTAGTGTTAGGTTAAAGGGGTAAATGTAGGGATATGGGTGGGTTGCGCTTCGGCGGGTCGGTGTGAACTGGTTGGGCTGAAGGGCCTGTTTCCACACTGTAATGTAATCTAATCTCATCTAATCTAAAAAAAATGTCCAGGGTCATTACAACTCAAGGTAAACCAGAAATTACTGGAAAAGCTCAGCAGGTCTGGCAGCATCTGTGGAGAGAAATCAGAGTTAATGTTTCAAGTCGAGTGACCCTTCCTGTCGCAAAGACTAGGGTTGGTGGAGTACAGGGCTGTTTGACTGAAGGAGGTTGCAAAGATAGGGAGAGGGGGGACCATGGAGACAGAAAGGATTTACCTTCCCTGGCAGAGGGGACAGCATGTCTGACAGTTGTTAAAAGTGCTGTATGAATGCAAGACTTTTCTAAATTTCCTCTGCGCTGTCTCCAAGGCTTTGTCATCCTCACATTCTAATTGTTGTTGCACAGCACACACAAGTGGCAAAAGGGAATTAGCTTCCCCCGCTGAGTTGTCTCACAGCTCATGTGTGACTCACTGTCAGCTGCCCAAAGGCACCAGTTCACGCTGAGCAGTCAACTGACTTACCTTCGAACCTGCCAGTGCTTGCTGTGTGAGACGTGTGATTTTGAATGTAGCTCGAGGAGGAATAAAAACACAAATGTCTTCAGAAGAGCAGCTACACGGGAGAATGAACTTCTTAAAACACAGCCTCCTTAACGAAAATACCACAGTGTGGGCTTAATGTCATCCAATTACCACAGGAACCTTAGCACATCACCCCCTGGTGAGATTAATGATGGGAACTGCAGGATTCTGTGGGGTTCTGTGTTCCACCTACTCAGTTCTGGGCTCTATGCCTTTCACCACATCGATGTTCAGTTTAGCAGCATTCTTGTTTTTAGCTCAGACTTTCATTGATTCAAGTGGCATTCATTTGAACTTAAAATCCAATTTAACTTTCCCAGTGCAGTATTGAAGGAAGGCTGTACGATTTGGGGGTGCCTCAGGCAGAGCTGGACAATAAAGCTGGTCCAAAGATGTGCACGTCAGGTGAATTGGCCATGCCAAATTGCCCATAGTGTTAGGTGCATTAGTCAGAGGGGAAATGAGTCTGGGTGGGTTACTCTTCGGAGGGTCAGTGTGGACTGGTTGGGCCAAAGGGCCTGTTTCCACACTGTAGAGAATCTAATCTAATCTAATAAACCCCATGGATACAAATTCACTGTGGGGCTGGGCAGTTAATTGCCTTGCCCCTCCACACCCCAGCATCACCAACAAAGCACTATTACTAGTAGACAAGACTGGCCATCATCGCAATACTATTTGTGGGATCTTGCTGTGCAGCACTCAGCTCTCATGTTTCCTTCATTGAAATGGTGGATGCCTTTCGAAAAGTACCTCCTTAGTTGTAAAGTCCATTGGGATGTCCTGAGGGTGTAACGGTTGCTATACAAATGCATGTTCTTTATCTCTTCTTCCTCTTTTCACCCATTGGCGTCCAGACTGGAGGTGGGGGGGGGGGGGGGGGGGGTTAGCTGCGGTGTGGCATCTGTTCAATTTCCTTCTCAGCACTGACTTAGTGACTTGAGGTGTCTTTAGATGAGGGGAAGCAGTGGGAGGGCAGGGTTGGGGTGAAGGGGAATCAGTCAGGGTTTGTGGTCCTCCCTGGTTGGGTGGGGGGGTGGTGGGGAAGTGACTGCATGAAGGTTTCGTGATCCTGCCACAGTGGAATAGCCAGTCTGCATGGGGCCACGTGTAAAAATAGCCAATTGGGGGAAAACTGGTTGGACCTGGATCCCCTGACACCAGAGTGAGTCAGCTCCTTCGAGGAGATGACGGGAGTTAGGTGTTTGAAGTTAAAAATCGTATAACACCAGGTTATTGTCCAACAGGTTTATTTGGAAGCACTAGCTTTCAGAGCGCTGCTCCTTCATCAAGTGGTTGTGGAGAATAAGAATCTGGTGTTCTGTGATTTTTAACTTTGTGTACCCCAGTCCAAATCATAGGTTTCTGAATGCAGCCACTTTGAGACAGGAGTTTTGTTATTCAGTGAGATGCTGTCTTAGCCACGTTACAGAGATAGATGGCTTGATTTCCCTGACAAAACACACTGCAGTTGCAGAAGTGGGGCAGGTGATTTTTGGGGGTGTCTGGTGTGGGGTGGTCAGGTAATACCTGCTTTTTCGTTACTCGCAGCTAATCCTAGGGTTCAGGATATGGCAGGGGGGTGACAGACAGCGTGATGACCTTATTCAATCGGAGTTAAATAAACCCAACTCTGCCTGGAAACCATCCCAGATCCATTCATCACTCATTTGCAAACATTACATTTTCACTTTCATCCATCCCACCACTCTTCCACCAGACAGTAATTCCCAACGGACATCACCACATTTAAAGGGCCCTCAGGAATGCGGTCGTGTGCTAAACGTGTTTCATTTGAGTTTTTAACTCGCCCACCCTCCACCAATCCCGTTCCCACGCCATCATCGTTTTTTCTTCCGGTTCTCATCGCCACCCGCTGGAGCCCTCGAAAGTATTTGCAAGGCTCCCCACTGATTTAACACTGGGAAAAGTGCTAGGAACGAGCTTTATCATCGAAGTTTGAGGGAGATCATTTCTGGAAGCAGGGATGTGTTTTCTTCTTAAGCTACTGCACGTTAAAAGAGGTCGCACCATTTTACTTTGTTCATTTGACATTGGCAACATTTGTTGTCCATTCACAATTGTCCTTGAGAAGGTGATGGTGAGCTGTGTTCTTGAACTGCTGCGGTCCATATGCTGTAGGTACTCCCTGAAAGCTGTTAGGGAAGAGCTTCAGGATTCTGATCCAGTGACAATGAAGGAATAACGTAATTCCAGGTGATGAATGATGTAATTCCAGGTCAGGACAATAGAGAGATGAGACGAGAGTGAAGGTAAATTTGTCATTTTCAGGTTTGCAAGCTGTTAACTAGATTAGATTCCCTACAGTATGGAAACAGGCCCTTCAGCCCAACAAGTCCACACTGACCATCTGAAGAGTAACTCACCCAGACCCATTCTCCTACCCTATATTTACCCCTGACTAATGCGCCTAACACCACGGGGAATTTAACGTGGCCAATTCACCTGATCCGCTCACCTTTGGATTGTGGGAGGAGACCGGAGCACCCAGAGGATACCTACACAGACACAGGGAGAATGTGCAAACTCCACACAGCCGAGGTTGGAATCAAACCCAGGTCCCTGGTGTTGTGAGGCAGCAGTGCTAACCACTGAGCCACTGTGTGGTGTGCAGCATGGATCAGTGCTGGATCCGCCAATATTTGCAATCACTTTCATGACTTTCAAAGGGACTGAATCTTTGGTCAAAAGTAGGAAAGCAATCGTCGTTGAGAGGGGATGAAGAGTCTCCAGAGAATTTAGACAAGCTCAAGTCCAATATACCTCTACTTCAGAATTAAAAGTATTCAAGACTTAAAGAATTAGCTCTGTTTCCCTCTCCACAAAATGCTGCCTGATCTGCTGAGTTTCTCCAGCATTTTATGTTTTTATTTCTGTTTGCCAGCATCCACAGTATTTTGCTTCTGTTTTGAAGTACTATCAATATCTTTGTTCTCCTTATTTATGACAAGATATAATTACATCTGAAGCAGGTCAGAGCAGAGTCACTCAAATGATTCTTGGGATGAAGGGAATGAATGAATGAATGCTTGTTCAGGTTAAGATTAGAGTTTATACCCTATTGAAATTAATAAATGTGGGTCGTGATCTGATTGAAACATTAAAAATCACACAACACCAGGTTATAGTCCAACAACTTTATTTGAAAGTACAAGCTTTCAAAACACTGTTCCTTCATCAGGTAGCTAACTAGCTACCTGATGAAGGAGCAGCACTCCGAAAGCTAGTGCTTCCAAATAAACCTGCTGGACTATACCCTGGTGTGTGATTTTTAACTTTGTCCACCCCAATCCAACACCAGCACCTCCTCATCATGATTGAAACGTGTAATGTTCTGAGTGGGCTTGCAGGGTAGATATTGAGAGAATGTTTCCCCTTGTTGGAAAGTAGCATCAGGGGACACAGTTTAAAAATTAGGTGCCTACCATTTAAGATTGAGATAAGGAAAACTCTTTTCTCTCAGGGCTTTTAACCTGTAGAATTCTATTCTTCAGTGGAAGCTGGGTTATTGAGGATATTGCTGAAAATGTGTTGCTGGAAAAGCGCAGCAGATCAGGCAGCATCCAAGGAGCAGGAGAATCGACGTTTCGGGCATGAGCCCTTCTTCAGGAATGAGGAAAGTGTGTCCAGCAGGCTAAGATAAAGGGTAGGGAGGAGGGACTTGGGAGAGGGGCGTTGGAAATGCGATAGGTGGAAGGAGGTCAAGGTGAGGGTGATAGGCCGGAGTGGGGGAGGGGGCGGAGAGGTCAGGAAGAAGATTGCAGGTTAGGAAGGTGGTGCTGAGTTCGAGGGATTTGACTGAGACAAGGTGGGAGGAGGGGAAATGAGGAAACTGGAGAAACCTGAGTTCATCCCTTGTGGTTGGAGGGTTCCTAGGCGGAAGATGAGGCGCTCTTCCTCCAACCGTGGTGTTGCTATGGTCTGGTGATGGAGGAGTCCAAGGACCTGCATGTCCTTGGTGGAGTGGGAGGGGGAGTTGAAGTGTTGAGCCACGGGGTGGTTGGGTTGGTTTGTCCGGGTATCCCAGAGATGTTCTCTGAGAATATTTTAACCTCCTTATTGAGGATATTCGATGGTTAACTCAACTGGTTTTTGATTGACAGGGACGTCAAGGGTTATGGGTGTGGCAAACAGAAATGTGGATGTTGAGGCCACAAACAGATGTTTTCACGTAGCAGAATGGGCCAAAGGGTTGGGTCCTGCTCCTCACTCTTGCTTTCTTGTGTACTACATATAAGATAGGAATGTGCAAGTGATGCCATTCTGGTGTGTTTGCTGACTATGAATGTCTAGGGGGTAGAGGTTCTGGATTTGGAATACAGAATTTACCTTCCACAATCGAGCCCTCCACAATCGAGCCCTCCACAATCACCTGATGAAGGAGCGTCGCTCCGAAAGCTAGTATGCTTCCAATTAAACTTGTTGGACTATAACCTGGTGTTGTGTGATTTTGAACTTTGTACACCCCAGTCCAACACCGGCATCTCTGAATCTGGATTTGGAAGGTATTGTTGAAGGAGCTTTGGTGTGTTACTGAGGTGTGTCTTATGGATGGTACACAATGCTGCCACCAATCGTCAGGGAATGAGGGAGTGAATGTTTTGTGTGGCGCTGATCAAGAGGGCTGATTGGACAGCATCAAACTTCCTGAGAGTTCTTAGGAAGCTGCACTCATCATGAAAAATGGAGTGTATTCCCTTACACTCCTGATGTGCGGCGTATGGATGATAGACAGGCACTGCAGGAGTCTGGAAATGTATTACGCAGTGCTGGATGGACTAGCTAAATAAATATTGCAGTTACATGAACAGGTCATGTGTCAGCTTGAAGTTTGACAACATCCAGGACAAAGCTGCCCACCTGATTGGCACCACATCCACAAACATTCAATCCCTCCACTGCTGACACTCGGTAGCAGCAGTGTGCACCATCTACAAGATGCACTGCATTTACCAAGGTTCCTAGACAGCACCTTCCAAACCCACAGCCACAACCATCTTTAGAACTTATTTCTACTTTTGTAAGATTTTGTACCTGGGTGGCAATATTGTACACCTTTCACTGTATTCTTGCATCTCATACTTGAGTACACGTGACAATAAAACCTAAATCTAAGTCAAAATCTAAATCTAGAAGGACAGGGAAACAATTACGTGTGAATACCACCACCTGCAAGCTGCCTTCCAAATCACTCGAAATTCTGATTTGAACTGTTCCTTCATTGTTACTGGGTCATAATCCTGGGACACCCTCCTTAACAACACTGTGGCTCCTACTGCATTAAATGGCCTGCAGTGGTTCAAGAAGACAGCTCACTATCACCCCCTCAGGAGCAACTAGAGATGTTCAATAAATGCTGGTCAACATTCTATGAATAAATGAAAAATCAATTCACAGTCCCTGAGTCCTCGTTTTCACTCAG
The DNA here is from genome assembly GCF_037043375.1 of Chiloscyllium plagiosum. Taxonomy (NCBI): domain Eukaryota; kingdom Metazoa; phylum Chordata; class Chondrichthyes; order Orectolobiformes; family Hemiscylliidae; genus Chiloscyllium; species Chiloscyllium plagiosum. Next base: position 12,051,283 of record NW_028270171.1, on the reverse strand, counting down.
ACCCTCTCTCTCTTCCAATTTTTCTCACCCTCTCTCTCCAGTACTCTCTGTCTCTCTCTCTCAGCAGTTTCACGTTTCACTCATTTTCTGTTTATTAACGTTATGTTTAAAGTAAACACAAAACATTATTTACTTACAATCAAACTGTCATAAAAACTCAGATATGTAATACAACTGCATTCATTGGCAGGAATTCAGACTGTAATGTACGCATAACTCCAGTTTCTCACAAGAGCATTGCTTAAAGGCAAAAATATTAAACGTTATTTAACGATATTAAACAGGATATTAAACGTAGTCTCCAGTTATCCCAAAGGACTTATACTTTGAATGCCCTCCAAATAATTTCTGCAATTGCATCTTTGTTTCTCCAATATCTGACTTAAAATTCTTCGATTTCCTTTGTAGTCAACATGATTATCACTTTCTTCGATGTCAGATTAATTTTAGATTTGTTTTGTATTCTCCTTTGCACTTGATAAGTTGCACAAATGTTTTTAAATTACATACTTGCTCTTTAATCATGTCAAATAGGTTTAAATGTCTGGTTGATTAAAAGGATAAAACAGTTGAAAGGAAGGGCTTAGGTCAAAAGAATTCGAGTCATGCATGAGGTCAAGAGCAATGAAGTTTCACAGTGGACATAGAATGAAAACATGAGAAACAAGAGTGTTTAGGCAATAGGCCATTCGGCCCTTTGAGTCTGCTCAAACATTAAATATAATCAAGGCTAATTTTCTACTTCAAGTCCACCTTTGCCTCCAATCCCCAACTCCCTCTGTTAATGAAATAACTCTACAGAGGCTGGTATCCCATCACCAAGTGCCACTTTATTTACACATGGATAGTCCTTGACACTGGTTCAGCCTCCTCAGAACCAGCTCTCAGAACTCCAACAGTCCTGATTGGACCAGATTAACACCCCCAATCAGGGAACTCATATTCTATAAGGTCCAAATGGCTGACCTTGTTACAATCACTACAGCTAGACCTGCTGAACATTTCCAGCTTTACAAGGTCTGATGCTTGGATGAAAACTGACTGATTATGTTGGGAGAGTTAATACACACTTGCATTAAAATTTAGATTTCCATGCCAGTGTAACATTTTTCTTTATTGTTTTTAGTTCCTTGCTTGTATTTTCTTAACAAACAAACAAGGTACCTGAAACGAATTTCATTATGTAACTTTCTGTGTAGACAAGGAAGAGAAAGTGTAAACTTTCTAAAAGATTCTGTTACACTTTGGTCTCATGATAGTCTTTAACTCACCGTGACCTCTTCAGGTGTAGACACCTTGAAGTAGTTTTACTATTTGATTCGCTGCCGTTTCTCTTCAGGTATAAAGATGTTCTCTTCTTCCCTCCAAAAGGATTTCTATTTGTCTCTTTCACCTTGTTCACCTGAGATGTTTTCTGTAATTTGTTTTCATTTCTGGCCTTTATTCTGTGAATCACACTTGCTGTTAACACCTGCTCTAAATCCATGTGTTGTCACTTCTCTCCAACCATTTCCAGTCCCTTTGCCTTTTGTTCTGTGATTCCCAATCTCTCCCATTCCCAAACCTTCACTGACTATCCCTTCTGTTGTGTACAAAATTATGAGAGGTATAAACAGGGTAGGTAGGAGGAACCTTTTCTCCTTAGTGAAGATGCGGAGGTGCCGGTGTTGGACTGGGGTGTACAAAGTTAAAAATCACACAACACCAGATTATAGTCCAACAGGTTTATTTGGAAGGACTAGCTTTCAGAGCGCTGCTCCTTCATCGAGTAACTGTGGACTAAGATCATCCTGCCCACAGCTACCTGGTGAGGGGGCAGCACTCTGAAAGCTAGTACTTCAAAATAAACCTGTTGGACTATCTCTTCAGTAAAGGGATCAATAACCGTGGGTGTAGAATTTAGCAAAGAGCAAGAAATTTAGAGGGGACTTAAGGAAGACTTTTCTCCCCTAGTGGGTGGTAGGTATCTACACTTCAAGGAAAATGGATTGTTCCACCCATGGAGAAAATGCAGAGGCAGTGGGGCTGGCTGAATTGCCCTTGCTTACAGCCAACACAGGCATAGTGTACTGAATGGTCTCCTTCTGTGCTATGAAATTCTGTGACTCCGTTCTGTATTCAATATGTCCTCACAGGACAACCCTCCCCATCCTGGAATCATTTTAGTAAATGTTTTCTGTGTTCTCTTGAAGTGATTATGTCCTTCTTTAGGAGCACAAACTGTCCCAGCCTCACACTCTTTCATTATTTTTGAGGGATGAGGGCATCGCTGGCTGAGCCCAGTGTTTATTGTCTATCCATAATTGTCCTTGAGAAGGTGGTGATGAGCTGCCTTCCTGAACCACTGCAGTCCACCTGCTCTGGATTGATCCACAATGGCCTGAGGGAGGGAATTCCAGGATTTTGACCCAGCAATACTTAAGGAATGGCAATACATTTCCAAGTCAGGATGGTGAGTGACTTCGAGGGGAACTTGCAGGGGGTGGTGCTCCCATGTATCTGCTGCCCTTGTCCTTCCACATAGAAGTGGCCGTGGGTTTGGAAGTTGCTGTCTGAGGACCTTTGGTGAATTTCTGCAGTGCATCTTGTAGGTTTTAGACGCTGCTGTTACTGAGCGTTGGTGATGGATGGTGTTGATGTTTGTGGACATGGTTCCAATCAAGTGGGCTGCTTTGTCCTGGATGGTCCTTGTGTATTGTTGGAGCTGCCCCCATCCAGGCAAGTCTGGAGTATTCCATCACAGTCCTGACATGTGCCTTGTAGATGATGGACAGGCTTTGGGGAGATAGGATTGATTAGTCCTGAGGGCTGATCAGTTCTGTATTCCTACTGGTCTTGATATTCAATTCGATTCACCTTGACTGTCAGTCAAACAAGCCTCAATATTCAATATTTTTATGCTTCTAATGAAATGTTCAAAGAAACTGGAAAGAAGTTGCATATTCTTTTTGATGCTTTTATGATATTTTTCTTGGGAATTTGCTCACATCGCTGCCCTGGAGAAAAATCTTTGATTCCTGGAGAGATCAGGACAAACCAGGACTTTAGCAGTGATGTTTCATTTAATTTATGTCTAATTTCAGTTTATGTCTAACATTGAAACCATGCGTTTAAGGTAAGAAAGCAAAAATTCAAAGGAGATGCGAGGGGCAAGTTTCTGACACAAAAGAGTGCCTGGAATGTGCTCCCAGGGGTGGTGCTGGATACGAAAGGGGTTTTTAAAGGGGTTTTTAAATAAGCACGAGAGTAAGCAAGGAATGGATATGGAACATGGGCAGCAGAAGATATTACTATAACTTGGCTTCATGTTCAGCAGAACATCATGGGCTGAAGGGCCTGTTCCTGTGCTGTATTGTTCCAGGTTCTAATTCAATGGGCTGAAGGCCAAGGTGGAGGTAAGGCCTGAGCAGGGCTGATGTGGTGTAGGGGTGATGTACATGTATCCAAGAGATGGGCGGGCGCGGTTAAGGGGAGTGTGTATAAGTGGGCTCTTATATGAGAACCCAAATTAATGGGCATGGGCATCTAGGAAATGCTTGAGACTAAATTGAGCAGGTTTTGGAAGTGAGGACAGCAGACATCAGAAAGCATGTTTGAAGTAAGGAGGGAACAGCGAAGTTGAGGCCAAGGGAAATGGCAGAGGAGGCTGATGCGGTCTGGATTCTGTCCTTTTATCTTTCCCCAGCATGTGATTAGTCTTATGAAAAGAGATTGAGCAATACAGGCCTAGAGTTCAGAAGAATGAGAGGAAATCGAATTGAGAATATGTATAAGGAGATTAACAAAATAACTATAGAGTAGATGTTTCTTCTTGTGAGACAAACTAGAACAAGAATCTAGTTTTAGGATAAGGTGTTAGAGACAAAAGTAGCAGATTAAAGACAGAAACAAGGAGAAATTACTTCTCTCAAATGTCATGAATCTGTGGAATTCACTCCCCCAGAGTGTGGTGGATGCCAGGACATTCAGTAAACTTAAGCTGGAAATAGAGAGCTTTTTAATTAGTATCAGGTTAAAGGTTATGGAGAGCAGGCAGGAAAGTGGAGTTGAGATGCAGATGAGATCAACAACCATCGTATTGAACAGCAGAGCAGGCTCAAGCGGCTGGAATGGCTTGCTCCTGCTCCTAGTTCTTAGGACTAGTTCTGCTGACTAGTTCAACATTGATTGCCCTAGAAAAGATGGTGATGAGCCGCTTTTTAGATTAGATTAGATTAGATTACTTACAGTGTGGAAACAGGCCCTTCAGCCCAACAAGTCCACACCGACCCGCCAAAGCGCAGCCCACCCATACCCCTAACAACACTACGGGCAATTTAGCATGGCCAATTCACTTAACCTGCACATCTTGAACTATTGCAGTCTGTCTGGTGGAGGGACGCTATTGGGAAGGAGTTCTAGGATTTTGACCGAACAACACAAAAGGGACAGCGACATATTTCGAAGCCAGGATGGTGAATGGCTTGGAGGGAAACTTGCAGATGATGATGTTCCCATTTATCTGCTGCCCTTGCCCTTTTAGAAAAAAGTGATCGTGGCTTTGGAAGCTCCTGCCTGAGGAGTCTTGGTGAATTTTTGCCATGTGTCTTGGAGAGGCTGCACAATGCAGCTACGGAGCATTGGTGGTGGAGGGACTGAACTTGGCCCCTCCATCGCCCTGAACAACAACAGCCCAGGCTCTGCCCCCAGCCCCTACTCCAGCACAGTGGTACCTCCCCACCACCCCCTACCTTTGCACAGCAGCCCCTCCACCAATCCTCACACACAGCACCACCCCCCCACCCACCGACCCATATACAGTGGCCTATCCCCAACCTCACACACAACCCCTCCCCTAACTGTCACAGACAACCCCTCCCCCAATTGTCACACACAACCCCTCCACCAACCCTCACACAGCAGCCCCTCCCTCAACCTTCACACACAGTCCCTCCCCCAACCTTCACTCACAGCCCCTCACCCAACCTTCACACCCAGACCCTCCCCAACCCTCACACAGCAGCCCCTCCCTCAACCCTCATACAGCCCTTCTCCCAACCTTCACACACAGCCCCTCCCCTAACCTTCACAAACAGCCTCTCACCCAACCTTCACACAGCTGCCCCTCCCCCAACTGTCACACACAACCCCTCCCTCAACCCTCACATAGCTGCCCTGTCCCACAATATGAACCCAGAAGGATTTCCCTAGATTCCCCAGGTCTGGTTAAGGGACTCTGATGAAACCCCCACCTCCACTCTCAATATACCCCTCCTCCCCACCCCATCGCAGACTCTAATTGGATTTAGCTGAAATGAGAGCTTGGTCAGGAAGAGCAAAGTTGTTGAAAGATAGGATGAGTATGTGTGTGATTTAAGAGTGATAGAGTCTTACAGATGTACAGCACAGAAACAGAACCTTCGGTCCAACTCATCCATGCCGACCAGATATCCTAAGCTAATCTAGTCCCACTTGCCAGCACCCGGCCCATATCCATCCAAACCCTTCCTATTCACATACCCATCCAGATGCCTTTTAAATGCTGTAATTGTACCAGCCTCCACCACTTCCTCTGGCAGCTCATTCCATACACGCACCACCCTCTGTGAGAAAAGGTTGTCCAGTAGATCCATTTTATATCCTTCCTCTCTCACCCTAAACCTATGCTCTCTAGTTCTAGACTCCCCCATCCTGGGGAAAAGACCTTGTCTATTTTTCCTATCCATGCCCCTCATGATTTTAAAAACCTCTGTAAAGTAACCTGTCAGCCTCCAACGCTCTGTTTTCTGATTCTTTTTGTTTTGGTTTATTATGACCCAAATGTTATAATTTAGGTTTTATAGGGGCCTGACATGGCTGGGATTTGATTGGAGAGGATTTTGTTTGCAGAAACATATTTGGATAGAAGTTTTATTTGAAGAAGTTTGATTGGGTAGTATATTTTATTTCCAAAAACTGGGGATATTGGGCTGAGAGCAATAGAATATAGAATATAGAACAGTACAGCACAGTACAGGCCCTTCGGCCCACAATGTTTTGCCAAGCATTTATCTTTATGTAAGATCAATCTAACCTACATACCCCTCAATTTACTGCCATCCATGTGCTTGTCCAGCACTCGCTTGAATTTTCCTAATGTCCCCAACTCTATGACCACTGTTGGCAGTGCATTCCATGCACCCACCACTCTCTGCTTAAAGAACCTACCTCTGACATCTCCCCTGTACCTTCCTCCAATCACCTTAAAATTATGGCCTCTCATGACAGCCATTTCTACTCTGGGGAAAAGTCTCTGGCTATCTACTCTATCTATGCCCCTCATTACCTTGTATAGGTCTATCAAGTCACCTCTCTTCCTTCTTCTCTCCTACATGAAAAGCCCTACCTAACTCAAGCTCTCTTCATAAGACAAGCCCTCCAATCCAGGCAGCATCCTGGTAAATCTCCTCTGCAGCCTGTCTAAAGCATCTACATCATGCCTATAATGAGGTGGTGAGAACTGGACACAATATTCCAAGTGGTCTAACCAGGATTTTATAGAGCTGCAGCAAAACCTTGCGGCTCTTATAGACAATAGACAATAGGTGCAGGAGTAGGCCATTCTGCCCTTCAAGCCTGCACTACCATTCATTATGATCGTGGCTGATCATCCTCAATCAGTATCTTGTTCCTGCCTTATCTCCATAAACCTTGATTCCATTATCCTTGAGAGCTCTATCCAACTCTTTCTTAAACGAATCCAGAGACTGGGCCTCCACTGCTTTCTGGGGCAGAGCATTCCACACACCCACCATTCTCTGGGTGAAGAAGTTTCTCCTCATCTCTGTCCTAAATGGCCTTCCCCTTATTTTTAAGCTGTGTCCTCTGGTTTGGGACTCACCCATCAGCGGAAACATGTTTCCTGCCTCCAGAGTGTCCAATCCTTTAATAATCTTTTACGTCTCAATCAGATCCCCTCTCAGTCTTCTAAACTCAAGGGTATACAAGCCCAGTCGCTCCAATCTTTCAACATAAGATAGTCCCGCAATTCCAGGAATTGACCTCGTGAACCTATGCTGCACTCCCTCAATAGCCAGAATGTCTTTCCTCAAATTTGGAGACCAGAACTGCACACAATATTCCAGATGGGGTCTCACCTGGGCCCTGTATAGCTGCAGAAGAACAAGAGGGATTGCTTCTATACTCAATCCCTCTTGTTATGAAGGCCAGCATGCTATTAGCTTTCTTCACTACCTGCTGTACCTGCATGCTTGCCTTCATTGACTGGTGTACAAGAACACCAGTCAATGAAGGCGGCACGGTGGCACAGTGGTTAGCACTGCTGCCTCGCAGCGCCAGAGACCCGGGTTCAATTCCTGCCTCAGGCGACTGACTGTGTGGAGTTTGCACATTCTCCCCGTGTCTGCGTGGGTTTCCTCCGGGTGCTCCGGTTTCCTCCCACAGTCCACAGTCAGGTGAATTGGCCATGTTAAATTGTCCGTAGTGTTAGGTAAGGGGTAAATGTAGGGGTATGGGTGGGTTGCGCTTCGGCGGGTCGGTGTGGACTTGTTGGGCCGAAGGGCCTGTTTCCACACTGTAAAGTAATCTAATCTAATCTAAAACACCCAGATCTCTTTGTACTGCCCCTTTACCTAACTTGACTCCATTTAGGTAGTAATCTGCCTTCCTGTTCTGGCCACCAAAGTGGGTAAGCATACATTTATCCACATTAAACTGCATCTGCCATGCATATGTCCACTCACCTCACCTGTCCAGGTCACCCTGTAATCTCCTAACATCCTCCTCACATTTCACCCTGCCACCCAGCTTTGTATAATCAGCAAATTTGCTAATGTTACTATTAATATCATCTTCTATATCATTAATATATATTGTAAAAAACTGCGGTCCCAGCACTGATCCCTGCGGTACCCCACTGGTCACCGCCTGCCATTCCGAAAGGGAGCCGTTTATCACTACTCTTTGTTTCCTGTCAGCCAACCAATTTTCAATCCAAGTCAGTACTTTGCCTCCAATACCATGCGTCCTAATTTTGCTCACTAACCTCCTATGTGGGACTTTATCAAAGGCTTTCTGAAAGTCCAGGTACACTACATCCACTAAATCTCCCTTGTCCATCTTCAGAGTTACATCCCCAAAAAATTCCAGAAGATTAGTCAAGCATGATTCAATCCTCTGTTAATGAAAGCCAAAACACCATACGCCTTTTTAACAACCCTATCAACTTGGGTAGCAACTTTAAGGGATCTATGTACATGGATCCCAAATTCCTGCTATTCCTCCACACTGCCAAGAATCCTGTCTTTAACCATGTATTCAGCATTCAAATTCGACTTCCCAAAATGAATCACTTCGCATTTATCCAGGTTGATCTCCATCTGCCACTTCTCAGTCCAGCTCTGCATCCTGTCAATGTCTTGTTGTAGCCTGCAATAGCCCTCGACACTATATACAACACCACTTTGTGTCATCGGCAAATTTATTAACCCGCCCTTTGATTTCTCCATCCAAGTCATTTATAGAAGACTACAAAGAGCAGAGACCCATGCACAGATCCCTCCGGGACACCACTGGTCACCGGCCTTCAGGCAGAATACTTTCCATCCACTACCACTTGCTGTCTTCTTTTGGCCAGCCAATTCTGTATCCAGCCAGCCAAATTTCCCTCGGAGAAAGTGAGGACCGCAGATGCTGGAGAACAGAGTGGAAGAGTGTGATGCTGGAAAAGCACAGCAGGTCAGTCAGCATAAGCCCTTCATCAGGAATGAGGCTTGTTGGCTGGGATCTGAGACATAAATGGGAGGGGGGTGGGGCTGGGGGATATGTAGCTGGGACTGCGATAGGTAGATGAAGGTGGGGGTGAAGGTGATAGGTCAGAGAAGAGGGTGGAGCATTTGGGGGAAAGGAAGATGGACAGATTCAAGGGGGTGGTGCCAACTTGGAAGGTTGAGACTGGGATAAGGTGCGGGAGGGCAAAGGGGGAACTATGAAATCCACATTGATCCCATGTGGTTGTAGGGTCCCAAGGCAGAAGATGATGCATTCTTCCTCCAGGCTTAGGGTGGTTAGGGTTTCTTGATGGAGGAGGCCCAGGACCTCATGTCCTTGATGGAGTTGGAGGGGGGAGTTAAAGTGCTCAGCCACGGGGTGGTGGGGTGGGTTGGTGTGGGTGTCCCAGAGATGTTCTCTGAAATGATCCGCAAGTTGGCGTCCTGTCTCTCCACTGTCGAGGAGACCACATTGTGGATGCAACGGATGCAGTAGATGATGTGCGTGGAAGCACAGGTACATTTCTGTCGGATGTGGAAGGATCCTTTGGGGCCTTGGACAGAGGTGAGGGGGGAGGTGTGGGAGCAGGTTTTGCACTTCCTGCCGTGGCAGAGGAAGGTGCCTGGAGGGGAGGGTGGATTGGCCAAATTTCCCTGTATCTCATACTTCCTAACTTTCTGATTAATCCCATACCTTCTAACTTTCTGAAGGAGGCCATTTGGCCCTTCAAGCATTTTCCCCCAGTTAATGAGATCATTGCCTTATCTCCCCTCTCAATAACCCAAATTAGGTAGCATTCTAGAACCATGTTCCATTTAAGCAAGAGTCCTTGTGATGCACTTCAAATCCAAAGTCTAGTGAGCTGGAGGATATGGGCAACTCAGGAAGGTGTGTAAGGAACTAATCAGTTCAGATCATGCAAACCTGGAGTATAACATCATGACAATGTCAAGTTAGTGAGAAGATGATGTAAATTAGTGAACAGTTAGGAAACATTCTTAGCAGAAATATACTTCAGACATTTCACCAGGCAAGGTATTAGATTGAGAAAAGCAGAACAGAAAATGCAATTGATGTTGAGCAGAACTCTAGACTCCTGTAATTCCGGGCCCTGGCACATTCCCATCTGGTGGCCATGCCTTTAAATGATCCATCTTCATAAACTCTGGAATTCTGTTCTCAAACCTCTTCAGTTCATCTTCTCCTGAAAGACACTCCTTAAAAAACTCTCCTTTGGCTCAGAGTCAAGTTTCACTCCTCTTGTTTATACTCCTGTGAGGTGTCTCAGGGTGCTTGGCAACATTAATGGTGCTTTATAAATGCAAGTTGTTGATTTAATTAAAGGATGTGTTTCATGGGGTCAGAGGCTTCTTTGTGAATTGATTATTTGTTTCTGTTTTTCTGTGTCTGAACATTTTGTCTCTCTGCGGATTACAACTTGTCGCCACTGAGGTTAAGGGACGTTTCTGAGTGTGCCATTTACAAGAGAAGCCTCCATCGTTGACTGAAGGCTGACCAAAGGTTGGAATGTCTAACTGTGCCACAGACAGTGTGGCCACACTGCGTCCCAAGGTTCTGCTTCTGACCTCTAACCTATTCTCATTCCTGATGAAGGGCTTATGCCCGAAATGTCGATTCTCCTGCTTCATTGATACTGCCTGACCTGCTGTGCTTTTCCAACACCACAGTCTCAATTCTGACCTCTGACCTACAATCAAATCAACATGGGCGGGGCCAGGCCAAATCACAACATGGAGAATGCAGTGAGCTAGTCATGGTCCAGTAGGATGAGGCTAGAGGGACTGAATAGACTACTGGTCTTCCTACAATGTCCTTGCAGGCTGACCAATAGCTACTGTCCACATTTCATACATTGCAGGCACCCATAGTATTGTACCTTTCAAACAAGGAAGGGGAAGAGAACTACTAAACCTGAAATAAAACTAAAATTCAGGTAGTATCCTTAATGCAGTAAAACATCCCAAGGTGATCGACAATAGCATTATCAAACACAATTTGATGCCAAAGCAGAAGAAGACCATATGAACCAGGAACATTTGGCTCCTCCAAGTCTGCTCTGCAATTGAACAGGATCATGGCTGATCCAACATTCCTCACGTCCACCTTTATGACATTTCTCCATATCCGTCAAACCCCTAACTGATCAAAGATCCATCGATCTTAGCCGTAAATGTGTACGAGGACTTCGCTCCCTTAACTCTCTGAGGCAAGGTGTTCTCAAGACCCACAACCCTCTGAGAGAAGAACTTCCTCCTCAGCTCAGTCTTAAACCAGAAATATCAGAACGGGTGACCTAAAGCTCGGCCGAAGTTTGGTATTCTGAGGAGCATCTCAAAGGAGGAGAAGGGGGTGGAGAGATTAAGCAAGGTTCTCTAGAGTTTAGGGACTAGACAGCTGAATACTGATGAAGCAGTGAATCAATTGAGGAAGGATACTCAAGAGGCCAGGAAGAGTGCAGTGAGGGCTGTAAAATGGAGGAGGTTGCAAAATTAATGAGATGTGGATGAGGCTAGGGAGGGATTTCAAAATAGGGCTGCACATTTTAAAATGAAAGCATTGTCTGACTGAGACCAAAAGTAGATTGGTAAACACGAGGGGTGTTGGTGATTGGGATTAATTGAAGATAAGATAGGGGGCAACAGAGGAGAAATGGGGGAGGTGGGATTTAGAAATTTGCCTAAAATGGAATGCAATAAATCTCAAGGGAAGTGACTCATTCAGCTGGCCACCAGCCTGCTGGGCGCCGGTCTTGGAAGGACAGTTTGTGTCTCCTGAATGTTTGCACGATTTGACAAGGCCAGATGGAATTTAATTCTGGAATCTGCCAAGAGACTCCGATCAAACCACAAGTGAAGGGGGCCACTCATTCTTGGTTGCACAGAGTAAATAAAACATTTATTTGCTTGAAATATTAATACTGGCCTCTCGAAATACAAATGCTTACTGTCAGATGGGTTAAAGTGTTTCTTGTCATAATATTTGGAACATTAGGAAAAGGGAATATTTCACTCAGCGAAGGTAAATGGCACAGTGGCTCAGTGGTTAGCACTGCTGCCTCATAGCACCAGGGACTAGGGTTCAATTCCACCCTCGGCTCACTGTCTGTGTGGAGTTTGCATGTTCTCTCTGTGTGGATTTCCTCCCACAGTCGCAAGATGTGCAGGTTAGGTGAATTGGCCATGCTAAATTGCTTATAGTGTGTAAGTAAGTGGATTAGCCATGGGAAATGTAGGGATTGGGGAAGGATCTGGGTGGTATGGTCTCCAAAGGGTCAGTGTGGCCTCAATAGGCCGAATGGCTTGATTCCACACAGTAGGGCTTCTATTCTAAAAGGAACTTGATTAAGGAACCAACTGAATGCTGGAGATGGGGGATTCAGCTGCTTGCAATGGAAATCTGGGAAAATTATTTAAATTAGCTTGCTGTCCCAATCAAGCCTTCCAGGTGATCCACATTCCACCCCACTTTTGGGAACTGTTCTCACCAGTGAGGAGCCATTCCAACGTGACTCCCTGTCACCTCCCAGCTCACCCAGTAAACGTTGGCCAGCAATCAAGCACTCTCGCATCAGGTTCAGTGCAGGGTGAGGAATGAGGAGAGAAGTAGGACAAAGTTAAAAGTCAAACAGCACCAGGTTCTAGTCCAACAGGTTTATTTGGAAGAACAATCGTTCACAGCGCTGCTCCTTTGTCAAGTAGCTAGTGGCACCTCCACGAGAGGAATAGGACGTACAAACTCTGTCAGCCACCCCTCAAGTCACTGCAATGCTTAGGAACAGTGTGGCTTCATTGTTTATCTAGCTTTCCTGGACTAATCCTGTATCCCATTCTGTTTGACTCCATCTCTGGAAAGTGCCTCCTCCTGCAGCACCGTAATCCTTGGTCCATTTCCTCCCCCTCTCAGCCTGGAGCCACTTTGTAATTATTGTTAAATTGCAGCTGAATTTTGCAATCTCTATAGACCCATGTGAAGCACCAACTGGATTCAGGCTCCTAAACTACACAGGGAAGTAGTCACTTTACTGATGCAGAACTCAAACCTTGCTGTTAAAAAAAAAATATTGTCAAGGCTTCAGCATCAAGACAGATGAAAGAATGCCAAATTTCATAGAGAACAACAATTTATACTGCAAAAGGGTGCTCACTTGTTGGCAAATTGACTGAAATTAATCGGTGCATTGTCATGGTGAATGCAACAAGAAACTGTTGTGCCCCATGCCATCCTTAGTTCAAAAAGACACAATACCTGGACATGTTCCTTTCTCCTGCAGAGGACAGGTCCCTACATATGAATTACTGTAACTTCTAGTAAGCATCAGTGAGCTATGTTGCAAGCCTGAAAGATAATTTTAAATATAATCCTTAGCACACTAGGGATTGTTCAGCAAGCATTGGCAAATGCAGAATCACTTCTAACATGAGACTTTACACTTTGCAAGTATGGGCTTGTCATGATGGTTAGCATGGCCTATCAAATAAAGGAAACTTCTTCCCATTGATCCTGATTGGATTTGAGCAGAAGACCCGGTGTTGGGTGGTCACTATCTAATTCCTTGTCCTATCTAACGCTCCTGAAGCTCATTTAAACTTATTTTAATGGAGAGTTTTTGTGAGATTTTTTGGCATATTCCTTCGGGTGAGGGAGCTCCAACCTGATATTTACTGTCTTGAGTTATGATGGAATGGTAGCTGGTCTGAAAGGGTTATATACCAAGGAGAGGTCACTGACTCCAATTTGTAACTCAATTTTTTTCTGGTTTCTTTCTTTATTCCTTTATTACTCTGATGTTTGGATAATCGAGGTTGTACTATAGATGAGGTGTGCTTGGCAGGATAGCAGCCGTTCCTTATTTAAGTTGGCAGTACCCTGCAGCTGGTTGGCAATCTGGTGTGAGGTGGGAATATGGTGGTAGAGGACATGTTAACAAGGATATCTCTTTATAATTTGTTTGTGGGATGTGGGCGCCGCTGGCTGGGCCAGTGATACGTGGAATATTTGTTGCTTGTGGCTGTAAACACACAACCTATCGGTGCTTGTCATTACATTGTCCAAGAGGGAGTTCACAGGAAATCATATCAAACTCATTTTCCTTTTCTTAAAGCTGTTCACCACATGCAATAGAACATTTGTATGAGTTTGTGTAAGTTTGCCGGTGGAGCATGTTCAGAATTGTGTTGTATGTTATTTTAGCAGAATTCTCTGTTGTTTTTTGGCTCCCTCACCACCAAAGCCACATAATAGGAGGTATTGAGTTAAACTCCTCCAGGGTCTATAACCTGCAGCTGCCTTTGTATCTCCAGGTTGTGAAAGTCAAAGTCCAGGTACCTCAGTTGAACTTGAACTTTAGATTTCTTTCCTCTTCTTGTCCTTGTTTGAACTAGTTCTCCCCAATGTGTTGGCAGCTGACATAACAAAATGGCGACTTGAGAGACCCGCAACCTAGCAGGATAACACATATAGGAACACCAGAAACTTCTAGGATAGAACTTACCCACCAATGAGGTCAAGGATGGGTGCTTGGAAAATGCAGCAGGTGGTCTGCTTGTTGTGTAACTGCCCCTGAACTGTCTCCCATTTCACAAGGGGCACTAAACAGCCTGCTCACCTTTGGGCCATTTGAGGTCCGTAAGTGGCCAAATTGGTCACTTTGTTGGGTCATTCCACTGCTCACCAACCTGGGGTTGGTCTGTGCCATGTGGGTAAACTAGCAATTTTAGTTGCTTCCCTATCCCACCACCACCAAGACCACACAGCCTTTTATCTTCCCCTTCTTTGCCTCTCAAACCGCATTCCCCAGTCCTTTCAGAACCAGGCCTCGCCGATGCCTTCGGCCTGGCCTCTTCTCTGAGTTCTGGCTGCAGTCCCAGTGGTAGCCACCACTCAGCTGCTGGCGCTACTGAGCTGCCAGCCAATTGGATTGGCTGGCCAATGTCTGACATGGGAGTTCCGCCCCAGATGGGGGCAGTGTTCTTGTGCAGCACAGCTGCAGGGCAACTGGGATCGGTGGCAGAGTGAGAAAAGCCACAATCCGAAAACTCCGACCGCAAATCAAGCCTTTCTCAAGCACAGAATGTCCCTTACAACTTCACGCTCGGTTACCTGTCAACTCCAGCTCTTGGTATCACCCTCACCTCTGAGTCAGGAGCTACCAGACGTAAGTCACACCACAGGTTCAATCCTTGACACACCAATGCAGTGCTGCGTGAGTGCCGAAGTGTTGACAGTGTTAGTGTTTGGAGGAAATGCTAATCAGGGGCTCACCTACTGGGCTGGAGTGAAAGAGAAAATGTACATACAATTGTACAGAAGCGTTAGGGATTTATCCTCTGTCTGTTTTTCATTAATTCCTCAGTCAATGTCATAAAAAGACAGGTTATTTGGTTATTCTCAATTTGTTTACATGGGAGGGAGCTTGCTGTGCACCAAACTGCCTGTAATGTTTCCTACATTTCAACAGTGATGAGACCTTGTAGTTTATTGTCTGTAGTGGGGAGGCAATGGCTGAGAGGTGTTATCACAGGACTGTCAATCCAGGGGAGCTGGGCTCAAATCCCGCCCATGGCAGATGGTGGAATTTGAATTCAATAAAAATCTGGAATTAAGAGTCCAATGATGGCTGTGAATCGATTGTCAGAAAAGCCCATCTGGTTCATGAATGTTCTTTAGGAAGGTAACTGTCATCCTTACCTGGTCTGGCCTAGATGTGACTCCAGACCCACAGCAATGGGATTGACTCTTAACTGTCCTCTGGGCAATAAATGCTGGCCCAGCCAGTGACAGCCTCATTCTGTGAATAAATTTTTAAAATGCTCTGAGACCATAAAACATAGGGCATAAGTTGGCCATTCATCCCATCGAGATTGCTCCTCCTTTCAGTGAGATCATGGCTGATCTGATAATCCTCGATTGCACTTTGAGATGATTGATGTTTGTGAAAATGCAAGTCTTTCTTCATTTTACGCCATTTTGAAACAATTGGTCACCATTGCAGGAAGCAGAGTAGTCAGTTTGCACGTAGTCAGTTCCCACAACCATCAATGAGGTTAAAAGCTACATCAGTTGTTCTCCCAAGTCTTGGTACAAGGATAAATATTGGCGAGGACCACGAGGGGCACATAACTAATCCTATGATGTTAGTTTGAAGGAGAGCGAGGGAGTTATCCAGTGTCTCTTTTCTCATCCCTCATTGAACATCATAAGAAACAGATTACCTGGTCTCAAGTTATCTACATGGGAGCTTGTTGTACATCAGCTGGCTGCCTTGTGTCCCACATTATAATAGTGACTAAAAAGTACTTCATTTGTCCTGAAGAATTTTTGACACATTCTGTGATCATGACAGGTGCTACGGAAATGCGAATCTTTATTATTTTCTTTCTCTCCTAGCACATGCCTTGTCTGTTGCATTACCAACTCCAGTCAGATGCAATCCATCACAGGACCTCTAGCTCCTTCAGCCTCCCTACACAATTTATTAATTTACTAATACAACAAAAGAATTTCATTTTTTTGCAATCCTGGGGCGGCACAGTGGCTCAGTAGTTAGCACTGCTGCCTCACAGAACCAGGGTCCCAGGTTCGATCCCAGCCTCGGGCGACTGTCTGTGTGGAGTTTGCACATTCTCCCCGTGTCCGTGTGGGTCCCCTCCTGGTGCTCCGGTTTCCTCCCATAGTCCAAAGATGTGCAAATCAGGTGAATTGGCCATGCTAAATTGCCCATAATGCTAGGTGCATTAGTCAGAGGGAAAGGGGTCTGGGTGGGTCACCCTTCAGAGGATCAGTGTGGACTGGTTGGGCCAAAGGGCCTATTTCCACACTGTAGGGAATCTAATAAATCTAATAAAAATCTATTCTTGTGACAGTGTCCTGGAGATTAAACTCCAGTTCCTTGTGTCTCCTGGAGGGGTGCCAATCCAACTTGTATGTGTCTTGTTCCACATGATTTACAAATAAGAGGTGCAAAGAATCGTGATGAATCATTTCCTCATTGGCGCCAAGTGGCTCTTGACATTCACCAGTATCAAGTAAACCATCTCAATAAATGCAATTTGCTAAATAATTCTGAGGAACATATAATCAACAGAAATCCTGTGTTTATTGTTGGAAATTGTGGTACTTTCCACTTAGCACAGGCTCTGTTAGGATTCCTAGAAGTTGTTCAAAATGAATTAATGTTTAAAACCTTTTGGCAAACTGCTGATGGAAGATAATTAATTCCCAAGTGCAATATTTCCAGTCACAGGTATCAGGACATCAGCATCATTCATTACCAGATCCATGGCTAGTCATAAAGTCATAGAGATATACAGCATGGAAACAGACCCTTCGGTTCTACCCGTCCATGCCGACCAGATATCCCAACCCAATCTATTCCCACCTGCCAGCACCCGGCCCATATCCATCCAAACCCTTCCCATTCATATACCCATCCAAACGCCTCTTAAATGTTGTAATTGTACCAGCCTCCACCACTTCCTCTGGCAGCTCATTCCATACACGTACCACTCTCTGCATGAAAAAGTTGCCCCGTAGGTTTCTTTTATATCTTTTCCCTCTCAACCTAAACCTATGCCCTCTAGTTCTGGACTCCCCCACCTCAGAGAAAAGACTTTGCCTATTTACCATATCCATGCCCCTCATAATTTTGTAAACATCTATAAGGTCACCCCTCAGCCTCCGACGCTCCAGGGAAATTCAGCCTCTCCCTATAGCTCAAATCCTCCAACCCTGGCAACATCCTTGTAAATCTTTTCTGAACCCTTTCAAGTTTCACAACATCTTTCTGATAGGAAGGAGACCAGAATTGTACACAATATTCCAACAGTGGCCTAACCAGTACAGCCTGTACAGCCGCAACATGACCTCCCAATGCCTGTACTCAATACTCTGACCAATAAAGCAAGTGTCAAAGACCAAAGAGACCTGGGAGTTCAGGTACATAGTTCTTTGAAATTTGCATCACATGTAGGCAGGGTTGTTAAGAAGATGCTTAGCACACTTGCCTTCATTGCTCAGACCTTTTGAGTATAGGAGTTGGAATGTCATGTTGAGATCAAGGGTCTTTTCCCTATGGTGGGAGAGTTCAAAACTAAGTGGCATATTTTTAAGTTGAGAGGATAGAGATACAGTTACAACATTTAAAAGTTAAATATCACACTGTACCCGGTTATAGTCCAACAGGTTTATTTGGAAGCACACTAGCTTTCGGAGCACCGTTCTTTCATCAGATGGTTGTGGAGTATCAGATCGTAAGACACAGAATTTATAGCAAAACTTCACAGTGTGATGTAACTGAAATGATATATTGATATATTGATACTTGTAGAATTACATTTTATTTTGCTCAAAAACTGCATGAATCCATGTAAAATTCTGTAAATCCATTTTTTAGATTAGAATCAGTCTGACCATCGTGGCACAGACAGTCTCACACAGGGCACCTCACACCTTCAATACATTACTTGGGCTGACATGACACCAGTTCACTTGAGAATGTAACATTTAAAAAAGTTCTGCGAGTTACATATAAAAGAACTGAAACCAACATGGTCATTCTAAAAGATGAGAGACTATCACACTGTAAGTTTTGCTATAACTTCTGTGTCTTATGATCTTATACTCCACAACCACCTGATGAAGGAGCAGTGCTCCAAAAACTAGTGCTTCCAAATAAACCTGTTGGACTACAATCTGGTGTTGTGTGATTTTTAAATTTGTACACCCCAGTCCAACACCGGCATCTCCAAATCATAAAACATTTTAAAAGATATTTGGATAAGTTCATGAATGAGAAAGGTTTGGAGGGATATGGGCCAAGTGCGGGCAAGTGGGATTAGTTTAGTTTGGGAACATGGTCAGTGTGGATTGGGTTGAACTGATGGGTCTATTTCCATGTTATATGAGTCTATAACTCTATGACACTCCTCCTCCATCCTAACTTTGTCATTTTATTCTCTCTTTCATTTCTCTGTTGCACAAATCCGAAAGGGAAGTGGTGATGTTGCTGTAAGAGCACTGGATTAATAATCTTAAACGCAAAGATAATGTCTGGAGACCCAGCTTCAAGTCCTGTGATGATAGATAGTGAAAATTGAATAATGTTTTTAAAAAAACTCTGGAATATAAAGGTAGCCCAGTGGTAACTACAATTCTAGAATCATAGAGTCATAGAGATCTGCAGCATTGGAGACAGATCCTTTGGCCCAACTCGCCCATGCCGACCAGATAGTCTAAATTAATCTGGTCCCATTTCACAACATTTGACCCATATCTCTCTAAAACCTTCCTATTCATGTACCTGTTCAAATGCCTTTTAAATTTTGTAATTTTGTTCACCTTCCATCACTTCCTCTGGCAGCTTATTCCATACACACACCACCCTCTGTGTGAAAATGTTACCCCTTAGCTCCCTTTTAAATCTTTCCCCTCTCACCTTAAACCTATCACCTCTAGATTAGATTACTTTACAGTGTGGAGACAGGCCCTACGGCCCAACAAATCCACACCGACCCGCCGAAGCGCAACCCACCCAGACCCATTCCCCTACATTTACCCCTTCCCTAATGCTATGGGCAATTTAGCCTGGCCAATTCACCTAAATTGCACATTTTTGGACTGTGGGAGGAAACCGGAGCACCCGGAAGAAACCCACACAGACACGGGGAGAATGTGCAAACTCCACACAGTCAGTCGCCTGAGACCTCTAGTTCTGGGCTTCTCTACCCCAGGGAAAATACTTCTCCTATTCACCCTATCCATGCCCCTTATGATTTCATAAACTTCCATAAGGTCACCCCTCAGCCTCTGATGCTCCAGGCAAGATAGCCCCAGCCTATTCAGCTGTTTCATATAACTCATACCGTCCAAAACTGGCAACATCCTTGAAAATCTTTTCTGAAACCCTTTCAAGTTTCATAATATTTTTCCTTTTGCTGGAAGACAGAATTGAATGCAGTATTCCAAAAGTGGCCCAACCAATGTCCTGTACAACCACAACATGACCTCCCAACTCCTATATTCAACGCACTGACCAATAAAAGCAAGCCTTTCAAAACTGAAAATGTGTTGCTGGAAAAGCGCAGCAGGTCAGGCAGCATCCAGGGAACAGGAGAATCGACGTTTCGGGCATAAGCCCTTCTTCAGGAAGGGCTTATGCCCGAAACGTCGATTCTCCTGTTCCCTGGATGCTGCCTGACCTGCTGCGCTTTTCCAGCAACACATTTTCAGCTCTGATCTCCAGCATCTGCAGACCTCACTTTCTCCTCAAGCATATCAAAAGCCTTCTTCACTATCCTATCTACCTGCCCCTCCACTTTCAAAGAACTAAGAACCTTTACTCCAAGGTCTCTTTGTTCGGCAACACTTCCAGGACCTTACCATTAAGTGTATGAGTCCTGCCCTAATTTGCCTTTCCAAAATGCAGCACCTCACATTTATCTAAATTTATCATCTACCACTCCTCAGCCATTGGCTTATCTTATCAATGTCCCATTGTACTCTGAGATAACCTTCTTTGATGTCCACTACGCCACCAATTTTGGTGTCATCTGCAAACTTACTAACTATACCTCCTATGTTCATATCTGAATCATTTATATAAATGATGAAAAGTAGTGGACCCAGCAGTGATCCTTGTGGCACTCCACTGGTCACAGGCCTCCAGCCTGAAAAACAACTGTCCACCACCATCCTCTGTCTCCTACCTTCGAGCCAGTTATGTATCCTAATGGCTAGTTCTTCCTGTATTCCATGTGATTTAATATTGTTAACGAGTCTACAGTGTGGAACTTCGTCAAACGTTGATTGTCAAAAAAAAGCCCCATCTGCTTTCCTAATGTCCATTAGGGAAGGAAATCTGCCATTTTTACCTTGTCTGACCTACATGTGACCCAGACCCACAGTAATGTGTCTGACTCTTAACTCTGGGAATTAAATGTGGGCATTGCCAGGGGTGGCTACATCCCATGAATTAATATTTTTAAAAACCTGCTCAGCTTTGTTTTGTCTCTTTCTTATCATTGTGACTGTTGCTGGGATATGGTGCCAAAGGTACAAACCACACTTTGGTATGTTATTGAAGGGAATTTTCTATTGGGAGAGACCAGATGGTAGTAGTAGGGAGATGCTTTTCTTTGTCTCCAGCATTGGCACTGGTCATCACAAACATTAGGACAACATTGAGCATGAAGACAGTGACACTGAGCATTAGGACAGGATATCAAACACCTACATGTGGGATGTGCTCTCCAAAATAGCTCTGGAGTGGGAATCTGTAATTGGATCCGACTGCTCTACACCAATGTCGTTAGCGCAGTCTCAATCAACGGGTGGGAATCAGAAAGCTTCCCGATTAGATCTGGAGTCTGGCAGGGCTGCTCACTCTCTCCTTCCTTGTGTGCATCTTGTATGGAGCCCTTTACTGAGTCCGTCAGGAAAGATGCGACCTTAACAGGGGTGACTATTCCAGGCAGCGGAGACCTGCAGATCAAAGCCTTTCTGGACATGGATGATGTTGTTGTTTTCTGCTGGGATCTGCTGTGCGCAGACCCATGAGCATCTGCAACCATTTCAAACTGACCTTGGACACCAAGGTAAATTAAGACAAGAGATGAGGCACGTTCTTTATCTCTTCACTGTCAGGATAGATTTCCTGAAGGTGCTGGGAACGTGACTCAGAGGGGCTGGGCCGTGCACTAAAGCTAGGGACGAGCGTATCATCAAGGTGAGTCAGAAACTGGCCTTATGGGAGCACCACACCCTCTCCATTGTGGGTAAAAACCTGGTCATCAGATATGAAGTATTCTCTTAGTTGTTGTATGTGGCGCAGCTTTGGACCATTCCCTGAACTGGCGCCTTTGCAGTCACACAAACCATCTTCCACTTCATCTGGAGATCAAAGATGGACCATGTCTCCAGAGAAACCATGCGCAAAACTCTAGATAAGCGGGTGATGGAGGACTTACCCAACGCCGCCCTCATCCTGATGGCCACCTTTGTATGCAGCTTCGTAAAACTGTGGGTAGACCCTCGGAACGACCACCAAGTTTCACTACGTACTGAGGTTCTACCTGTCCCCAGTATCGCGAAGGATGGGTCTGGTCTCAATGCCGCAGAAAACTCCATTCCGTATCACCTGTCCTTTGTGGAGAAATTTGAAAAGAAAACACCTTTGACCACAGGTCCATCCGGAAGTGGTCAGCAAGTAGCGTTCTTGACACCCTGTGGGAAAAGGAGAGGGTGGATCCTGTCGGGTTGTTCCCTGAGCAGATTGTCAAAATGGCTCATGGCAGAACTTTACAACAAGCACCAAGACATCGCTTGGCTGGTGGTGAGATCCTCCATGCACGCCCGGGCTCTCTGTGCCACCACGTGCTGTCCTCGGAGCAGCCACATTAGTGAAGAGACTGTCACACATCTCCTTCTGGAACGTGCCTTTGCAAAGGAAAGCCCTGCAGAGGTTTTTGTTGAAGTTTGTATCGAGCAGCTCTGTGACAGGGGTCTCTGTGCTCTACGATCTGTTCCTCAGGATACACATTGAGACAGATATTGACTGTGCATGGAGGACCATCAACTTGGTGAAAGATGCTCTTTGGTCTGCCTGAAACTTGCTGGTCTTCTATAGCAAGGGGTTGACCTTGACCAAGTATCGCAAACTGGGACATTCTAAGGTTCAGGACTACGTGCTGAGGGACATACTAAAGCTTGGGGCAGCTGCCGCTGAGAGGCATGTGGGGAAAGACCACTGTTTGACGTCTTCCTGCTAAAGTACAATGAGGGTCCATTCAGGTGATAGACCCTCTCTGTGACTCAAAATGAACATAAACGGTTTCCTGTATAAGTAGAAAATATCTTTCTATTTGCAATTGTGGAGCAGCTCTGAAAAATGCCAAATTTCCAATGTTTGTTTGTTCTTTTCTCTGTACAAAGACTTTACAGATATTATTTTAAACCTTTGTGTGTATTTATGGATGATTTTTATGAATAAAGTATATTTTTGAATAAAAAAGAATTAGGGCAAGAATAATGTCATGGGATTTCTTTTAATATTTATATCACTGCATAAACCTCCATATTTACAGCATACATTTCAGACCTGAAAGGGTTAACTGACATCATGAGCTAGACCAGGATATAAAGGACCAGGATGTAAAGGCACGGAGGAAAGGGTTGTGTGAGGGAGCCATGGTTTAATAAGGAATTGGAATCCCTTGTTAAATGGAAGAGGGCGGCCTATGTAAAGATGAGGCGTGAAGGTTCAATTGGGGCGATTGAGAGTTATAAGGTAGCCAGGAAGGACCTGAAGAGAGAGCTAAAAGCAGCAAGGAGGGGACATGAAAGGTCCTTAGTTGGTAGGATTAGGGAAAACCCTAAGGCTTTCTATAGGTATGTCAGGAATAAAAGAATGACTAGGGTAGGAATAGGTCCAGTCAAGGATAGTAGTGGGAAGTTGCGTGTGGAGGCTGAAGAGATTGGGGAGACACTGAATGAATACTTTTCGTCAGTATTCACTCAGGAACAGGACATTGTTGTCGATGTGAATACTGAGTCACATTTAAGTAGAATGGATGGCTTTGAGGTATGTAGAGAAGAGGTGTTGGAAATTCTGGAAAGGGTGAAAATAGATAAGTCCCCGGGGCCTGATGGCATTTATCCTAGGATTCTCTGGGAAGCAAGGGAGGAGATTGCAGAACCATTGGCCTTGATTTTTATGTCCTCGTTGTCTACAGGAGTAGTGCCAGAAGATTGGAGGCTAGCAAATGCGGTTCCCTTGTTCAAGAAGGGGAGTAGGGATAACCCTAGTAACTATAGGACGGTGAGTCTCACTTCTGTTGTGGGCAAAGTCTTAGAGAGAATTGTAAGGGATAGGATTTATGAACATCTGGATAGGAATAATGTGATCAAGGATAGTCAGCATGGTTTTGTGAAGGGCAGGTCGTGCCTCACAAACCTTATTGAATTCTTTGAGAAGGTGACTAAGGAGGTGGACGAGGGGAAAGCGGTAGATGTGGTGTATATGGATTTTAGTAAGGCGTTTGATATGGTTCCCCATGGTAGACTACTGCAAAAAATACGGAGGTATGGCATTGAGGGTGAGTTGGAGGTTTGGATTAGGAGTTGGCTGGCTGGAAGAAGACAGAGGGTAATAATTGATGGCAAAGGTTCATCTTGCAGTGCCGTCACTAGTAGTGTTCCGCAAGTATCTGTTTTGGGACCATTGCTGTTTGTCATTTTTATAAATGACCTGGAGGAGGGGTTAGAAGGTTGGGTGAGCAAGTTTGCGGATGATATGAAAGTCGGAGGAGTTGTAGACAGTGAGGAAGGATGTAGCAGGTTACAGCGGGATATAGATAAGCTGCAGAGCTGGGCAGAAAGGTGGCAAATGGAGTTCAATGTAGCTAAGTGTGAGGTGATTCACTTTGGTAAGAGTAACAAAAAGATGGGGTACTGGGCTAATGGTCGGATACTTGGTAGTGTGGATGAGCAGAGGGATCTTGGTGTCCATGTACACAGATCTTTGAAAGTTGCCACCCAGGTAAATAGTGCGGTGAAGAAGACATATGGCGTACTGGCTTTTATTGGTAGAGGAATAGAGTTCCGGAGTCCTGAGGTCATGTTGCAGTTGTATAAGACTCTGGTGCGGCCACATCTGGAGTATTGTGTGCAGTTTTGGTCGCCATACTATAGGAAGGATGTGGAGGCACTGGAATGGGTGCAGAGGAGGTTTACCAGGATGTTGCCTGGTATGGTAGGAAGATCGTATGAGGAAAGGCTGAGGCACTTGGGGTTGTTTTCATTGGAGAAAAGAAGGTTTAGGGGTGACTTGATAGAGGTGTACAAGATGATTAGGGGTTTCGATAGGGTTGACAGTGAGAATCTTTTTCCACGTATGGAGTCAGCTATTACAAGTGGGCATAGCTTTAAATTAAGGGGGGGTAGGTATAGGACAGGGGTTCTTTACTCAGCGAGTCGTTAGGGGTAGGTTCTTTACTCAGCAAGTCGTGAGTTCATGGAATGCCCTGCCAGTAGCAGTGGTGGACTCTCCCTCATTATGGGCATTTAAGCGGGCATTGGATAGGCATCTGGAGGCTAGTGGGCTAGTGTAGGTTAGGTGGGGTTGGATCGGTGCAACATCGAGGGCCGAAGGGCCTGTACTGCGCTGTATTCTTCTATGTTCTATGTTCTATGTTCTATGACTGTCTCTGGGATGAGAACCAGTTCTATGCTTGTTACTTGCTCTGTGAGAAATTGAGTCAATTACAATGATGTGCACTTCATCTTAAACTGAGACTGTAGTCTCACAAGATTTTATTTATTTATTTATTTATTGTCACGTGTACCTTGTTACAAAATACAGTCTAAAGTGTTGTACAGTGTCGCCACAGTCCAGTGCCATCTTAAGAGTGGGTCTGGAGTCACATGTAAGCCAGACCAGATGAGGATGGCAGTTTCCTTCCCCAAAAGGCATTAGTGAACTAGATGGGTTTTTCCTGACAATCGACAATTCATGGTCATTGGTAGACTCTTAATTCCAGGTGTTTATTGAGTTCAATTCCACCATCTGTCATGGTGGGATTTGAACCCAGCTCACCAGAAAAATAAGCCAAAACATAGAATATAAAGGCAGAAAAGTGAAGAAATAAAGTGTCCAACTTTATAATCCTTTCGGTTAAGTGCTCCGTTGTGGGCCATGGGCCTGGTGAGCAGGCACGAGTCCCCTTCAACCCGTCACCGTCGTTGGAACAGGCATTGCCGCTCTTCGGCGCCATCTTGTCTCCACCGTAGCCCTCACCACTATGAGTCCTCGCTGGACCTCACCAACTTGGGCACCACACTGGCTCAAACCCGACTCCACCACCGGCCTGAGTCCGCTCCGGGCCAACCTCACCAATGCAGCCTTTCCTGATGTTGCCTGCTCTCGTACTGGGGCCCATCTCACCTCCGCCACCGCCTCCAAGAGATTCTCCCATCATTCAGGTGTAAATGTTTCCTAACCAATCTGTTCAGAGAAGTTATTCTACACCTCTGGAGCTGGTGGGACTTTAGAGATACCAGCAGGTATTTTTTAGAATTTTTTTTTGCATCATCTCTACACTCATTACTCTTTGCCTCTGTTTGTTGCTACACTTATTGTTTGGATCTGATTGGGCCAAGCACAGTTTTTTTTTTCTGCATTCAATGTATCTCCTCAGGTCTGCTTGCAAAAAGACTTTTAGGTTTTAGGTCCTTTCATAAGGATAGTATAGAGAGGAGGGGATGATTGTGACCTATTGGCTTTATCACAGGAACTTATCATCAAATCCCACCTTTTGCTGCTAGAAGAATTTTACATTTAATTACTAAATCTGCAATTTAAGGCTAGTTCTAATAACGATGACCGTGAAATCTGTGACTCATTGTTGCAAAAACCTGTTCACTTCACTCATGTGTAGGAAATCTGCTATCCTTCTCTGTTCTGGCCTACATGTGACTCCAATATGGCTGACTCTTAACTGCTGTCAGTAATGGATGAGCAAGCCACTCAGTTCAAGGGAATTCAGGGATGGGCAATAAGTATTGGCCTCGCCAGTAAAGCCCATATTCCATGAAGGAATAAAGAGAAGTGTGGGGAGTACTCCATTTGACGTCTATACTATAATGGAGGGATCGTCAGCCTCCTCCTTAACTTAGAACAGTGACAGCCCCAGTCCCTCTCCACATTGTCTCTTGCTGGAGAAAGCACGTGGGCAGCCATAAGGACGTGAGTGACCGTGAAACCTTCCCATGTTTGATGGCCCTCTGCCCATACATGTGAGACCCAGGAGCACAGCCAGATTGACGAGACAGCAGAGCCTGGGAGAGGAGTGAGACCCAAACTGGATGGTGAGGAAACAATGATTAACACCAACAATGAATGGCTCCCTGTTTAACCAAACACAATCAGAAGGGGGAAAAATAACCTTTTTTCTTTCAGTGTTCAATACCTATTGTATTCTTGCAAATATTTTTAGTTGTTCAATTCCGGTGGGACTGAGCATAATTTCCTCTCAGGCAGAATACATGGAAAAAAATTCCCTGACTATGATTCCAGCCTTGGATTTCCAGGTATTTTCCATGTTGGTCAATTGACTTCTATTTAGGAAGCCTGGTCTCCCAGAAGGTCCCTGGTGACACCTTCCAAGTAAATACTTCAACCTGTTTTCTTTAAGATTTCCAAGAGCTATTCCCAAAGGTAGACTTTGATGCCTGGCACTCTGATCCTTCATGGAGCCAATCCTAGAGGCACGCTTATACTCTGTAAATGTGCTAGATGCCCATCCAGTGAAGCAGAATCCAGCATTGCCCACTCAAAGTGTCATCAGCGATCGCGTATCTTACTGTATGTTGACACTAAAGGACCAATCTTACTCAGAGGGGACATAGGATGACTGGGCTGGTGGAATGTGTAGAGCCCCTGCCAATGCTCTAGGGTCAAATGGTTAAAATATTTAAAAAAAGAAAGATAACAAATTGCATTTATATGGCACTCTGGAAGTCTCAAACATATTGTAGCCAATATAACACCTTAAGGAATGTGCTCACTGTTCTAATTTAGGAAACACAACCACCAATTTGCTCACGGGAAGCTCCCACAGATGACAAGGTGATAATGAGCAGATAATCTGAGATTGAAAGAGAAAAGAATGACTGCCAATAGCAGAGTGATGAAAATCCAGAAATTCTTAAGATACCAGAATTAGTTAAGTGTTTGAATGATTGTGTGACTGGTGGAGATTGCAAAGAAATGGAGGCCAGTACATCACGGAGACTGTCTCTGCCCTTCTTCGAGATAATGTCAAGTGGAGCTTCGGCCACCTTTCAGTCCGTCATTATCTTACTGAATGGAGGAGCAGGTGCGAGGGGCAGAATGGACGACCCCTAATACTATTTCTTATGATCTTACAGTCTCCATCAACTGACCCCTGTGTTAGATTGAACATTAAGGTTCACAAGCAATGGTGCTTTGAGAAAAACAAAACCAGAATTTGCTGGGAAGGCGATAGCCCAGTGTTATTATCGCTGGACTGTTGACCCAGGTAATGTTCTGGGGAGCTGGGTTCAAATCCCGCCATGGCAGATGGTGGAATTTGAATTCAATAAATATCTGGAATTATGGGTCTAATGATGATCGTGAATTGTCAATTGTTGGAAAAACCCATCTGGTTCACTAATGCCCTTTAAGGAAGGAAACTGCCATCTTCACCTGGCTTGGCCTACGTGTGCTCCAGACCCATCCTTAACAATTAGGGATGGGCAATAAATGCTGGTCCAGCCAGCGGCTCCCTCATTCCATGAATGATTAAAAAAAACTCAGCAGCTCTGGCAGCATCTGTGGAGGGAAAGCAGAGTTAATATTTCAGGCCTAGTGACTCTTTTTCAGAACTGAATGGTGCTTTGAGACAGGAACATAAATTGTGAGAATTCAACGGGAGAGGGAAGTTCTCCCTTCCACAATAAACGTCCACCCCATATCAACCCGGTAATGTTCCAGACGTGTCTCGCTAATCTTCCAATTGAGCAGAATCATCATGGATTCCAATCTACTCCTAGGTTCTGGGCCCTCCTAGACAACACAGACCCGTGCTTTCAACAGCTCAGCAACAATATATGATCACAGTCTTTGTTTGACCAACACTGGTGCTTGTTCTAGTTGTGACTGAGGGAATGAATGCTCTCTGTGCTGATAGTTCTTCCCTGCTCCACCAAAATTCACCCAGTCTTTCATAAATCCGAAAGGCAGAGGCTGAAGGAGCACTCTGCTATCATTGGGGTAGTGGTACAGCGGGTACATTACTCCACTATAAAACCAGATCGTCTAGAGTAATAATCCACAAAGCATGAGTTCAAATGACAACCTGACCTCGTAGAGGTTTATAAAATCATGATGGGCATGGATAGGATAAATAGACACAGTCTTTTCCCTGGGGTGGGGGAGTCAAGAACTAGAGGGCATAAGTTTAGGGTGAGAAGGGAAAGATATAAAAGAGACCTAAAGGGCAACTTTTTCACGCAGAGGGTGGTAGATGTATGGAATGAGCTGCCAGAGAAAGTGTTGGAGGCTGGTACAATTGCAATATTTAAGAGGCATCTGGATGGGTATATGAATAGGAAGGGTTTAAGGGATATGGGCCAAGTGCTGGCAGATGGGACGAGATTAATTTAGGATATCTGGTCAGCACAGATGAGTTGGAGTGAAGGGTCTGTTTCAGTGCTGTGCATCTCTTTGACTTTATGACTCTAATTGTGAAAAAGGTCCTCTCCCCTTTCAGCTTAACCATTGCATCTGCTCCAAGACGTCAAAGATCAGGAAAAATCTACGCTCAAGAGATGTTCTGGATAACAAAGTGTTAAGTATTTACTAAAATGCAAGATAATCCTTTTGTGTGACCTGGAACAGCAAAGCTGCTGGACAAAAATACATTTATTTCCTCTATTTATGACAGCACAATGTGATTTTGTTGGCATGAGATTGTGGTCTAAATATATTGGAAGCGGTCTTAGTTAGTAAACAACTGCACATTGCCACTCTGATTCTGGAATGAGATTGCAGAAGGTAGGTTAGACTTCAGGTATATGTCGGCCTGACTCCATTGAAAGCTATTATGTATCATATTCAGAAGGTTTGGCTCAGTGGTTAGCACTGCTGCCTCACAGCGCCAGGGACAGGGGTTCGATTCCAGCCTCGTCTGTATGGAGTTTGCATGTTCTCCCTGTGTCTGTGTGGGTTTCCTCCAGGTGCCCCAGTTTCCTTCCACAATCCAAAGATGTGCAGGTTAGCTGAATTGCTCACAATGTTCAGGGATGTGTACGCTAAGGTGCATTAGTCAGGGGTAAATATAGGGTAGTGGAATGGGTCTGGGTGGGATAATCTTCAGAGGGTCGGTGTGGACTTGTTGGGCCGAAGTTTCCATACTGTAGGGATTCTGTGATTCTAGGGGGAGGGGTTTGGGTGGGATGCTCTTCGGTGTGGGCTTATTGGGCAAATGGCCTGTTTCCACACTGTAGGGATTCTTCTATATAAATCTAAGGCACATAGAATTACAGCACACCAGGAGGGTACCCTGCCGACAGGTCCTTCAAGGCTCCCCTTATGTTTACAGCACTACATCTCACCTTTCCAGTATATCCAACTCTTCCTCCCTCCCTCTTGTACCTAACTAGTTTCCCTTTAAATGCATTAGTTTTTCATTCACTCCTCGGATGTGCATATCAGTGGCAAAGTCAACACATACTTCCCATCTCTGATTGCCATGGAGAAGTGGACGCTCTTATTGCAATCCCTGTGCTGTAGGTATACCCACAAAGCCCTGAGGGTGGGATATCCAAGATTTGAACTCAGTGACAGTGAAGGAGACGACACCCAAGTCAGAATGGTGTATAGCATGGTGGGGAGCTTGTTCCCATATATCTGTGGGCCTTGTCCATCCAGGGGGAAGAAGTTACAGGTTTTGGAAGGTGTTCTTGAAGATAATTATAGACTGGGTTGACACTTGAAAAATGGCCACTCATTAGACTTGAAGAATGTTGTGGGGCTGAAAGAAACTATTCAACATATCAACTTAATGCCAATGTTTCTCCCCACACAATTGCCAAATCTAATCCTTGTCTAATCCCACTGTCCTCTCCCTCCCAACACCCTCTAATTTTCCTGTATTCCAAACAGTAAACTAATTCCTCTTTCAGACAGTAATCCTGAATCAACCAATCATGATGATGGGAGGTAGTTTACAAACACAGTGCAACATCTGTCTAGAGACAAACATTTATCCCTAAAACTTACACCTTTGAGGCAGGGATAAGTCTCCATGGCAACTACTGGGAAACTAAGGCCCAATGAAGATGGTGAGGGATAAAGAGATGTTCTCTCAAATTTGCCTCTCAAGAGAACAAGAATAAGACATTAACATATGACGAGATGGAGACATGGTGATACTGTCATTGAGTTAATAACCCTGACTCATGTTCTGGGGAGATGGTTTCAACATGGCTTTGTGAAATGGATACGTGATTAACTAACATATTAAAGTTTTTTTTTGAAGAAGTAACACATTTTCTTCATAAATCACTCAGTTTGGATATGTTATGATGCACATCGAGAGAAATCAGATTTGAACCCAGGTTCTCTGGTCCAGAGGTAGGGACATTACCACTGCACCACAAGAGGAAATGACACATACAAGTTGGGTATAGGGAAATCAGTAGATGTGGTGAACTTTCCAAAAGGCGTCACATCAAAGGTTGCTGGACAAGATAGGAGCACATGGCGTACAGGATAAAGACCATAGACCATAAGACGTATGAGCAGAAGTGGGCCATCAAGAGCTGATGATTCATATTGGTTAGCAAACAAATAGCAGAGAGGAGGGATAAATGGGTCTTTTTCTACTTGGAATACTGTACCTAATGGAGTGTCACAGAAATTAGTTCCAGAGATTCAGTGCATATGAACGAGCTGGATGTAGGGACTGAATGTGTGGTAACTCCATTTGACAATGACACAAGTTAAGGAAGCTGAAAGTAAGTTGCCAAGAGGAGTCTGAGGGCCTGCAAAGGCATTTGGAGTGGCTAAGTGAGCGAGCAATAAAATTGGCAGATAGCGTACAATGAAAGGAAATGTGAACTTGAACACTTTGACAGGGAGACTATGAAGGGAGTACAGGGGGATTGAAATGGAGAGTGATTGCAGAGTTCTGAGGTACAGAGGGATCTGGGGTGTCCAAGGACATGAAACAGAACAGGTTAGTCTACAAGGAGAGCAAGTGGTTAAGAAAGTGAATGGCACATCAATGTTTATTACAAGGAGGGTAGGATATAAAAGTTGGGATATTTCGGCAGCTGTACACCCTCCTTGGTGAGACCACATCCAAAGTCTGGTCTAGTTCTGCTCTCCTCATGTGAAAAAGGATACAGTTGTGATGGAAGCAGTTCAGGCAAACTTCTCTCGAATCATTCCTGGGATGAAGGGATAATCCTATGAGGAATCTTTGGACAGACTGGGCCAGTGTCCATGGAGTTTGGAAGAATGAGAGGTGATTGTATGGAAACCAATAAGGAGACCTAGGTGGATACTGAGAAGATGCTTTCCCCTCATGGTGGAGACACAGTTTGAAAACAAGCAGTTCCTCTTTTGATA
Organism: Chiloscyllium plagiosum; assembly: GCF_037043375.1. NCBI lineage: Eukaryota > Metazoa > Chordata > Chondrichthyes > Orectolobiformes > Hemiscylliidae > Chiloscyllium > Chiloscyllium plagiosum. The sequence continues at coordinate 12,019,365 of NW_028270171.1, read as the reverse complement.
AGGAGATATGGAAAAATGTCAGTCGGAGGATCATTAGTCTGTGGAATACAACACTCAGATAGTTACATGGACAGGAAAGGTTTGGAGGGATATGGGCCAAACACAGTGAAATGTGACTAATTTAGTTTGGGAACATGGTTGGTAGGGACGAGTTGGACCGAAGGGTCTGTTTCCATGCTTTATGACTCTATGATGTTGGAGGCTGGGTCATTGAATATGTTCAAGGCTGTGTTAGGCAGATTTTTGACAAGGAGTCAAGGTTATGGGAGAGGGGCAGTTAAGAGAGTAAAGGCCACAGCTGTGAATGTTAGACCAGACTTGAGGGGATGAATGGCCTCCTCCTGTTCCTAAATCCTATAATTCTCACCATTCCAGGTGGAATTTAATATTCCAATTAATGGATAGGTTATGAAACTCTCGACGATTGTCGTAAAAACCTATCTGGTTTATGTATGTCCTTCAGGGAAAGAGATCTGGCTTCCTTACCTGGTCTGGCCTACACATGACTCCAGATCCAGATCTGAGAGCCACTCAGTTCAAGGGCAATTAGGGATGGGTAATGAATGCCTGTCTTGCCAGCAACGCCCGCATTCCATAAAGATTTTTTTCTTCAAAACTTCCCCTGCTAATTGATTTGCTCCTGCTCAATCAGACACAAAGGGGTTTAATGGCTCAGGAATTTCAACTTGTCATCTGAGTGTGGGACTGAACATCAGCTATTGGCCGTCCAGGACCAAAACTACCGTCCGTCCCCTGATCACATTTCTATTGTTCTCCTGAGGGTGACCACGTTTCAAAATTACTTGATGTTTGTGAAATGCTGGGGTTGTGAAAGATATATTATGAATGTAAGTTCCTTTCTGATTATATTTCTTTTGAATATTGACAACTTTCGATAACGGACATTTCATCCAAGACCACCAGGATTTGTCAAGTTGGAAGTCTACCCCTCAGATTCTTAGCCCTGCGGAAAATCAATGTCACTGGGGGAGGAGATGGTGGACTGGGAATGGAGGTGGGAGAAAGGTGCTGTGGAGGAATGGATTGATTTGCCAAGTGCAGGGTGGGCAGGAGCTGTCTAAAATTATTTTAAGAAGGACAACTGAGTCGATGAAGATCATGCACAAACGGATGCTGCAGAGAGATAATGTGGGGCACAGTGCGAGGTCATGAGTCTGTGCTGAAAACTTACAAAAACGACTAGTACCAGATTTCAGATCAAGAGAGCAACCAGTTCTGTCATCACACCCCGTTCAAATCCAGATCCAAACTAGTTATTTCATAATTTGCCAGGACAGACTCATAGCCCCACATTGTCTCTCTCTGTCAATACATCTCGATCTCAACTTGTGCTCATCCACACAGGTATTTTTTTCCCCTCTGGAAACTTTTGGAAGGTTTTCATTCTGCCTGTAGTTCTAGATCCAATCTCAAGGGGGACAATGTCACTCATTTAAATCACAAACAGCTGTTTGTCACATTGCCCTTTGGGAAGGGATTTCCAGGATTTTGATGACCCAGTGACACTGAAGGAATAGTGATACATTTCTGAGTCAAGATGCTGAGTGGTTTGGAGGTGAACTTAGAGGATTGTGTTTCCATGTATCTGCTGCCTTTGTTCTTTGAGATTGTAGAGGTTGCAGGTTTAGAAGGGGCTGTGGAAGTAACCTGAATGAGCCACTGCATCTTGTAGAACGGACAGACCACTCCCACTGTGACTTCTTGGAGGTGGTGAATGGACAGATGGTTGCACTGTGGAATCTTGCTGTTCACAGAATTGGCCACATCCCTTCCTCCAATACAACAGTGACTTGCCTTTGAAAGTGATTGATTGTCTATAAATCATTTTGGGATGTATTGAATATTGTGTAAGGTCATGGTTCTGAAGGGAAGTCGATAAAGAGTGGAGATGGAAAAAGCACAGCAGCTGAACCAGCATCAGAGGAGCCCGGGGGAGTTGGCCCCTACCTGACCTGCTGTACTTTCTCCAGCTCCACACTTTATCGACTCTGATTTTCCAGCATCTGCAGTGCTAACTATTTCCAATGGGTTCTGAAGGGGTTAATGTTCGAGTTACACTGGCTCCACCCATTTTCCTGAGCTCTCTCACAATCTGTGGGTGGAGACAAGGAGTTTGACTTGTGCCATTGGAAGGAGCAGGTGTATCAGTAGCAGCTCCCTAAGGTACCAGTCATTATACCTAGCCAAATATAATTGTACTTTTGCTATCATATAACCTTCTTGTTATCTCTCAGAACAACCCTTCAATACCGCGGTATATCCTTTACCACTAATCCATAGATAGACCCAAGATAAAGCAAAGACAAATGAGGATTGTTGGCAGTGAATGATCTCTGACAACACTCACCCAGTGCCACAGATTGATTCAGGTGGCAAATGTTACAAGGTACCAGAAGTGGTCATCTGGGAAAATATCATGCGGGGGATGTGAAAAGTGTGTGATAAATGCAAGCATCTTTACATGAGAAGTCAGTGGAATGTTCTGACATTCCCAAAAAGATTAATCGCGCGACTTTCATTGTGTCCAGTTCACTTCCTCTTCATCTCGTTCCCTCCAGAACTTTCCGTGATATCAGAAAAGTCTCACTCACAATTCATTTCAAATCTAAATCTTTATTTAAGTTCAGTCGATGACCCTGGAAATACACAGCACAGAAAAAGCCCAAACAGTCTTTGCTGGTGTTTTTTTGTTCCACAAGTTTCCTCCCAGGAAAGAGACGATGAGTTTTATTTTTCATTCCCAGCTTTCATCAATCATTCCTTTCCCAGATTCCCAGAGGCTCCTCCTCATCCATCCCTTGGACCAGCGTTCCCAGTTATCACACTGGTACAAGGGTTGGGAGAGAGGGAGCCAGGGTCGGGGTTATGACCTTTGTCTCACCAAGTGGTGCCAGGATTTTTTCAGCAGTTTTTCCCATCGGAAAGGGGACGGAAGGCTACGGGAAAGGTTGGGTCAGGGGTGGATTTGGATTGGAAATTTGCCATTACCAATGGACTCACAGGGCAGAAAGAGCCCCAAAGCCATTTGAAGTTGAACAACAGGCAGGGACCGTGTTCTGATGCTCCATTTACACAGTGAGCGCCAAGACTGGACTATGGGCTGCCCTTAGTGGACTCGAGCAGACCAGGTTACAGTGAGAGAATGGTTTAGTCACCAGGAGCTCACATTGATCATGTTAATCTTTCGATTCAGTATCTGCGACTAAGAGCTGGACGAAAGAGGGGCTGTGTGAACAAACACCCTCTACCCACCACAAACCTATTTATGTGATGGGTTTTCAATATGATTGCATCCGGCATCCCCTTTAAATAGTGACCACTCCCTGGGGACCCCCTGTGAATACTGCCACACTCCCCAAAACCCCTGTAAATACTGACACACTTCTCCCTGAACTCCTGTAAATACTGACACATTCCCCACGGACCCCCTGAAAATATTGACACATTGCCCCAGGATCCCTTGTCAATGCTGACACTCAGGAAAAATTAAGGTGCTCTCCTGGTTTGTGAAAACTTTGTTGTGCAGCTTTCATTGATCTGCTCTGCTATCTGGTGGTGTATATGCGGCATTACAGATTTACCATTGTGCTGCAGATTTATTCACTTTTGCTCATCTAAGGACCTCGTGTGGCGGTCAGCAGTAATGCAGGGTCGTAATTCCCAGGTTGACCTTAGCAAAATAAACATGAAAATAAGGATCTGAATGTTTTTAAAAAAACGTTTTCTTCTTCCGCCCAACTGATCTTTATCCCCTTCTGCGTCAATTAGCTGACCTGGTAATTTCAGCTTCTTCCGACCTCTGATATACGTTTAGATAAAGGGTTTGGTAGATTTAAAATCCGTATCTTTTATCAGAAAATGAGAGGGTAATTTTCCATGAACTATGATAAAACCATCAGCCAACAGATGGGAAACAAACTAACCAGTCACTTCTTGCTTTTTCTGGGATCTTGCTATGCACATAGTGGCCGCTGCACTAACCTGCAACGCGAAGATCACTCAACTTACTCACAGTATTTGTGAAGTCATGTAACAAACATCTCCCTGAAAGTCTTGCTAAATGTCCTGCTAAATTATTTTGCTCAAAATAACACAATGGAGGATGAACTGTCCCAGAATGCTTAGAAGCAGGGAATACCCTCCACTAAACCTACAGTCCCCATAGATTTAATAGAGGGCTTTCACCATCCCAATGCATGATGGGATGGCTTTACCTCCATAGCTATTGCCTGCTTTCTGTTAAACTCCAGTGAGCAGCAGCAAGAAAAATGCTTGTAAGTTCTACATAATTTCAATAAAAACAGATTTGTTTCAAAAGAAAAACGAGGATAGGAAAGAGAAACAGAAATAGAGAAGACCATGAAAATGAAAAGTTCACAATTTGATGATCAGTGACACCTGTGAGCCTTCCCCTATGTTTTGGTTTTTATCACTCTCTCAGGTGTTAAAATGTTACAAAGGAATTCATCCAAAATTGCCAATAGCTGTTGCTGGACACTGATTCTTCACAAACCTTTGCCCAGATATTGAATGTCACTTCCTTCCAAACTTCCACTTCTTTCCCAGGCTGGATAGCTTCTTGTCTCACAACTTACCAGCTCTCCTTTCAAATTACTAATTTCTCTATCTCCCTTCCCTCCCATGTGGTCACATTATTGCTATCTGTGGTCAGTTCTTTTACATCCTTGCTTGGTTCCTCCTTAGATCCAGAAAACTAGACCTACAGAACATGGATACAAAAAAATGAAAAAGACTAGTGGAATATAGTTACAGTTAAAAAGTATAGAAATATATAAGCATATGGTACTGAAGAAGGTCATTAGGACCGTCATATCTGTACGAACTCTCTCCAAGGGATATCCATTAATCCCAATTATCCCAGATATCTGCAATGTTTTGCCCTTCAAGCATTTATCCACTTCCTTTTATAAAGTTCTTTTTGAATCAAAGGAAAACAAAGGACTTTCTTCTTATTCTTTCATAGGATGTGAGCATCATTGGTTAGATCAGCATTTTTTCCCCATTTCTAAATACCCATAAATGGATTGGCTTCCTTTGTCAGTTCACAGAGCAGTCAATAGCCAACAACATGTGGGCCTGGAATCACATGCAGGCCAGACTAGGCAAGGATGGAAGATTTCCTTCCCTAACAGGCATTAGTGAGCCAGACGGATTTTTAAAATCACGGTTAATAGTTATCTCACTAGTACTGAGGCTAGCTTTCAATTTGAAATTTTTAAATTAATTTAATTTAAATCCATCAACTGCTACGTTGAGATTGCACCCAGGTCCCCAGAGCATTAGCCTGGGCCTCTGGATTAATTGCTCATAGAAATTACACAATGTCCTCATTCCTCAAATTTCATAATCAAACCTCATCTTGAGTATTTGTCTTCAGGAATGGGTACAATTGCAGATTCAGAATTGTACTGGTGCTGAAAAGGGTTAAATCAGGATGAGTCGATTGGTTAGGAGAGGCTTGCGATTGGTTAGGATGATCAAGTTGTAGTGTGTAAAGTGACTAAAACATTTCACAGGGTTGAGAGGTAGAAAGAGAAAAACGTGGAGAGATAGCTGGAGCAAGGCGGATTCAGGTGCAAATGTCAGGAGGTACTTCTTCAGTTCACACTTCACACCGAGGGGAAATCTGTAAATCTGTCCCCTCAGGTAACTGACGAGGCTGAAGCTCAAATGAAAATTCAAAACCTGAAGTCCTTAGACTTTTGTTTGTTGAGTGTTTAAGAGGTAAGGAAGCAAATGAAGGTGCATGGAGTTAGGATTTAATCTAATTAGAGGGTGCAACAGGCCCATGAGCTATGCTCTGACACGTCTGTATCATGAGAATCCTCCCTCATAGGGCTCACATTAATGTCCTTCAGGGAAGGAAACCACCATCCTTACCTGGTCTGATGCCCTTCATATTCTTAATTTCTTATCACAAATTAGTGAGAGAAAAATCACAACTGCAACAGCCACAGAAAGAAGCCGTTCAGCCCATTGTGTCTGTACTAGCTGTCTGAATGAGCATTTCAGTTAATGCCCTTTCCAGCATTCTGTCTGTAACTCTCACCATCTTCCCTTTAAAATAAGCATCGAGTTCACTTGTGAAAGCTTGCCCTCAGGCTCCTCATGTCTCTTTTGCTTTTTTTTAACCAATTGCTCCTAATCTGTACCCTCTCATTCTCAGTCTTTCATGAATGGGAGCAGTTTCTCTTTGTCTACTCTGTCCAAGGTGCTTTCTTCCTAACAGGAAGTCAGGTGTCACTTCACAGGAAGCAGCACTTTGCTCACAGTTCATTCTGGGAGACATCTGAATGGGTTATCAGATGCAGTTCAGAGCAGCACTGCCTGTAGGAACGGAAGGAGACCACTCAACCCCTCAATTCTAACCTACCATTCAATTACATCATGGCTTTTTTCCATCTCAACTTCATTGATTCACATTTGTCCCAAATATCTTGATTCCCTTGACCTATCAATACAAGACCTGAAAGTTCCAATTGTAGCCACAGTACCTATACTCTTCTCAGAAAGACAATTACTTTCACAATTCAACTCCTGGATGACATGGCTCTAGATTTATCACATTGTCTTTAGATAAAGAGAAGGGAGAACAAAAAGATTATGTATTAGGAAAAGGTGTAACATTGAGAGGGGCAGGTGAGATGGTAGCATTGTGACAACATCACTGGACTAGCAATCGTTATTCAAAAGGTATGGTTCAAATCCCACCACAGCAGCTGGTGGGACCTAATTTGAGTTATTAAATCAGGAATGAGAAGTTAGTCTTGGTGATGGGAACCTTGAAACGATCATCAAACCCCCCCCATGATTCATTAATGTCCTTCCAGGAAGGAAACTTGCCATCCTTACCTGGTCTGGCCTACATGTGACTCCAGACACACAGCAATGGGATTGGTTCCTAACCACACTCTGAAATGGTCAAGTAAGACACTCAGCTCAGAAGCAAATAAGGATATGCAACAAATTTTGTCCTTGCCATTAATATCCCTAATATTTAGAAATCCACTGATCACTGTCTTGAACATACTCAGTGACTCAGCCTCCACAGTCCTCTGTGGTAGACAATTATAAAGACAAATCACCCTTGGACTACAGATTTCCTTCTCATCTCAATCCTAAATCACCTCCCTCCTACTCTGAGGCTCTATCTCCTTATTCCAGACTCCCTACCTGGCCATGGGAAACATCTATCCTGCATCTCTAACCTGTTGAGCCCTGTAAGAATTTTGTTTCAAAGAGATCACCGTTCATTCTTCTAAATCCTGGAGGACACAGGTCCATTCTCCCCAATCTCTCAAAGGTGGTGATGATGAAGAGAGAGAGAAAAAGAGAGAGAGAGAGAGAGAGAAAGAGAGAGAGACAGAGAGAGAGAGAGAAAGAGCTGATGGAAGGTACAGGTGACAGGAGATTCCATGACCAATTGAACCGACCAATTTGTGTATTCTAACCAGGACCAAGGCAAGAGTTAGAATATTCCTGGCAAATGGGAAAAAGATTCAGATCAGGAATCCGGCAATTTTTGCGACCACTCAGGATTACTCCAACATCCGATCAGCATCACAAGTAGCTGCAATGTCCTGAGGTCTCTCCAGAATGCAGCAGCTCTATAAAAAGATAATTAAAACAAATATGAGAGATTTTGTTTTAAATGTGAAAATTTCAGTTCCGGTATTAAGCCAGTGAATGAAAACAATGTCCAGTTCTTCCTCCATGGAAGTGGCTCAATCTTCAGAGGGTTTTCTGCATGAGTGTTTTTTGACGCTCCTGAATGAGTAACTAAAAGACTGGGTTGATTTTAAGGTTGCCAATCCTCCCAGATTGCCCTGGACTCTCTGGGACACTGGTATCAACAGACTGGGAGAAAAAGAATCATGTCATTGAAAACAAAGAATTGCACTTTGTTTTTCGATTGTTTTTGGAACACTTCTTTATTAGCTACATAATTTTGGGAAAGAGGGAAGAAGATAAGGTAGATAGCTGACATCTTTTCCCCAGGTAGGGGAGTCTACAAGTAGATGGCATAGGTTTAAGATGAGAGCGGAGTGATACAAAAGGTCCAGGGGGCATTTTTTTCACACAGAGAGTGGTGAATGTCTGGAACAGGCTGCCAGAAATAGTGGTACAGACAAGTATAATTTCAAAATTTAAGAAATATTTAGACAGGTACTTGGATGGGATAGATATGGAGGGATATGGACCAAATGCAGGCAAATGGGACAAGATTAAATGAAGAAAACTGGGTGGCATGGAAAAGTTGGGCCAAAGGGTCTGTTTCCATGCTGTAGCCCTCTATGACTCTAAAAGGCTTGGATGGTCCGAGCCAGGACTCAGGTCCAGGTAGAGTTAGCAATGCAAATCAGATTTGTGATAGGTCAGCTAATTCATTTGCTGAACAAAGAAATATACAGTCAAAAGTTTTGTTTTGCACTCATCAGGACAGTCGCAAGAATAACAAATTTCAAATGGAATGATAACTGATATTACATGAGAATTATTCCTTTGAAATTTGACATTCTTGCACCTTTGAAATTTGGCATCATAACACTTAGCCAAACAAAACTGAAAGAGTAATTCATACGTGTGCACAGAATAGAACTGAGCTTAAGTGTTGCTGAGAAACAGAGATGCGCTGATGAACTTATCAGCACAGAAGCAAGAATGCCAAATTTCAGGGACTATAAATTATTGTTCCCTTTCAGTATTTTTGCATCTACTGATGAGTCCAAAATGAAAAGCTTCATTTGTATATCTCTTTTTTTCAGCAATACTGAAGCTCTGTACTATTCTGTGAGTATTTATGAATTATTCTTTCAATTTTTTTTTGTAAAAAGCAACATTCCTCAATTTTGCTTTTTTAGGAAATTAATGTTCAACAACTCATTAACTATTATGTATTCTGTTTTATATCCATTGATTACTGGTCATATTCTGTACATAATTTACAAATGGTCACATTTTACATGATAATTAATCATGTAAATCAAAACGATTATAATGAGCTGCAAAGTCCATTTGATTGATTATGGTTATTACATTTTATTTCATTAAATAATGCTCACAGAGTTTACTTCATTTTGATCCAAATCCAATTTGTGAATCCAAATGCATTAATTATTGGTCATTATATTTATGTAGTTATTGATCAATATTTTATACAGATTTTATTGCCATTATATTTTCTATAATGCAGTTATAGATCAGAGCTTTTGCATTATTTAAATATTAGTTATTTTCTATGGACATCTTTGGCTAGGCCAGAATTTATTGTCCAAACTTTATTGCCCAGAGGATAGTTAAGAATCAGCAACATTGCTGTGGGTCTGGAGTCACATGAAGGGCAGATTGAGTAAGGACAATAGATTTCCTTCCCTAAAAGACATTAGTTGGGTTTTACAAGAATCCCACAGTGGTTACATGGTTACCATTAAGCCAACAATCTTCTTACCAATTCCGACTTTTAGTGAATCCAAATTTCACCTTGTGTTAAATCCCCAGACATTGGCCTGGTCTCTGGATGTGACTAGTTGCCTGACATACTCATTTCACCACCATCTCTCCTAAATTGGCTTCTCTCACTAATTGTATAGTTTTGCATGTGAATTCTATATCATTAGATCTGAAATATTGGAAATGCTATCAATCAATATGATATTGTGCTTAGTCCCATCACAGTAGTTCCTGTCAGTAGTTCCAAATCAGGTTGGCCCATTTTATAAAACAAGTGTAACCAATCCATTTGCCAACCACTGGGACCTCAGCTCTGACTATTCTGAACCTTGAGCAACTGCTCTCAATCTGAAAGCCTTACATTAGTGGCTAAGAGCTCAAGGTATCTGAGTCTTTTTTATTCATTGGCGGGCAACACTAAATTGTCCTTGAGATAGGGGTAACTTTGGCAGATATTGGTGTAGTGGTAATGTCACTTGACTACAAAGCCTAGAGGACTGGGCTACTATTCAGGTGACATGGGTTTGAATCTCACCAGGAGAGCTGGTGACATTTAAATTCAAGTAACAACCTTGGAATAACTGTGACTATGGCAACTGTCATTGATTGTTGTAAAAATCCATTTGATTTATTAATGTCCTTGAGGAAAGGAAACCTCCCATTTTGACCTAATGAGGCCTACATGTCACTCCAGATCCATAGAAACATTTGTGACTCTTAAATGTCTTCTGAAATTATCCAGCAAGCCAATCAGATCAAGGGAAATTAGAGACAGTAAAGGTTGGCCTAGCCACACATGCCACAGTCAAATAAAGGAAAAGCTGCCTTCCTGAATACAACTTAGCAGTTTCCGCTCCAGAAGATACATGGCACATGTAGGCTAGACCAGGTAAGGATGGCAAATTTCTTTCCCATTAGTGAACTAGATAGGATTTCTATGACACACACAACCTTACGTTCACTCAACCAGTGAATATTTAGTGTCACTGTCCAGTGAAGCACAGGATCCCCACATCTGAGTCATTGTATAGGCCACTTCTTCCACCTCAGCAATGCAAATATAGCTCCTGGTCAAGAGGCAATTTGACTGCAAGGACAACACATTTGAATCCAATCCTGAACTGAGTGTTCACATATATAACTTATTTTGAACACCATGAATAAGCGTGATTCTATTTGTGTCTCTCTCTTTACCCTGGGGAGCTGATCCTACACGTGGTCCTATCTAGCCCACTGCAGGCTGAGATCAATCAGCCCCACAGAAGCTGAAAACCAGTCCAAACCAGCTCACATGTTTGCAGGTGAAGAGATCTTTGAAGAGTACGTATTGAGAGGGTAATTAGAAAGCAATGTGGGATCTTGGGCTTTCTATATAGAGACCAATGCATAAAAGCAGTGAGGTTATGTTGAACCATTATAATAGTCTGGTAAGACGAGAAGATGGAGGAGCAGAAACAGTCCATTCAGCCCATTGAGGCTACTCTGCCATTGATGGTAGCTTGGCTGATCTGATTAACTTAGCTCCACTTTCCTGCCTAATCCCATAATTGGATTTTCTTACAGATTAAAAACCTGTCTATCTCAGCCTTGAAAATGCTTACTAACCCACCTTCTACATTAACAATTCCATGGATTCACTACCATTCGACAGAAGGATTTCCTCCTCATCTCTGTCTTAAATGAGTGAGCCCTTGCACTGAGATTAAGCTGCCAGAGGATGTGGTGGAGGCTAGTACAATTGCAATATTTAAGAGGCATTTGGATGGGTATATGAATAGGAAGGGATATGGGCCGGGTGCTGGCAGGTGGGACTAGATTGGGTTGGGATATCTGGTCAGCATGGCCAGGTTGGACCACAGGGTCTGCTTTCATGCTGTACATCTCTATGACTCTATGACTATGACACTGGACCTAGACTCTCCCATAAGGGGAAGCAATCTCTCTGCTTCTTTCTTGTCAAGCTTCACTACTTTTTTTAAAATTCATTAGATTTTGGCATTACCCAGGGCACAGTTATGAATCACATAGGCCTGACTGGGTAAGGACAGCAAATTTCTTTCCCTGGAGGGCATTAGTGAACCAGATGGGCTTTTAACAACAACTTACAGTGGTTGCATTGTCACCATTAGGCTAATGTTTTAAATGTCTGATTTTTATTGAATTCAAATTTCACCAACTGTGGGATTTGAATCCACATTAGCAAAGCATGAGCCTGGGCCTCTGGTTTACTATTCCAATGACAATATTGTTCGGTCACCACCTCCTCATGAATCTTGTAGGTTTCAATAAGATTGCCTCTGATTTTTCTAACCTCTGTTGAGTGCAGGCCCAATCTACATAACCTCTTCTTATAAGGAAACCCTATCTTACCCAGGACCAACCTAATGAACCTTCACTGGGCTGCCTCCAAAGCCAATATATATTTCAGTAGATAAAGAACCAAAACTGTTCACTGTATTCTAGGCACGATCTAAATAGCACCTTGCATAATTTTAGCGAGGTCTCTCTATTGGTGTATTTCATTCCTTTGAAATAAATGACACTCCATTTGCTTCCCTATTATCTGTTGAACGTAGATACTTGATTTTTGTGCAAGGACCCCTCCTTTGATACAGCTTTCTGCTGTCTTTCCATATTTAAATAATATTTAGTTTCTCCATTTTGCTGCTCTCCTCACATTATATTCTATCTGCCAAGTTTGTTTTTGCTCAGTCACATAATCTATCTCTATCTTTTATTACGTTTTTGTGTCATTGTCACCACTTGTCTTCCCATTTCATTTTATTTTTCTAAGTGCTCAACTATTGCATTCTTTATAATAGGCTCTATCACTTTCCCGGTTACAGAAGTTAGTCTAACTGCCCTAAGTTCTTGTCTCTTTCCCTTTTTAACTAAGGGTGTTACATTGGCAGTTTTCCAATCCATTGGAACTTTTCCACAATCTAAGTTTTCTTGGAAGATTACCACCAGTGCATCCATAATCCCTGTAAGTATTTATTTTACATTCCTGGGATGTAATATCCAATTTCCAAGCCAATAACTAGAGTATTGTGTCCAGTTCTGTTCACCACTCATTAAGAAGGTTGCGAGGTTCACTGAGAACAGTAACAGAGATGGAGGGTTTTAGTGACAAGGTTATATGGAGAAGATCAGGGTTGTTTTCCTTGGACCTAAAAAGATTGAGGAGAGGTCTAAAGATTTAATAAGATTCCCTCAGGTTCAGATAAAAGGACAAGGAAAACCTCTTCTCATTAGCTAGTTGTCCAAGCATTAGGAGACACAGATTTAAGGGTTTGGACAGGAGATGCAGGGGTGAGTTAAGAACGAACATATTTAACGCAATCTAAATAATGACCTGGACTGGCTGCCAAAGAGGGTGGTGGAAGTTGATACAATCGACAATTTGAAATGGAAGTTGGAAAGGCATTTGAGGGAAATTAACTTCTGACTTATGGAGATAGAACAGGAGAAATAGGACTGACTGAATTGCTCTACAGAGAGAGAGCTGAAATGAATTTGTGGCCTCTCTGTGTCCATAATTAGTCGATTACATTTTTATTTGCAAACTAAAAGTTAGTTGGTCCAGAAAATAACTTTGGAATATCAAACAGTTGCCTGAACATCCGTGGGCTTCAGTTCACAGAATTACTGGAGTGTTACAGCACAGTAGTCGGTCATTGTGCCTACATTGGTGCTAGGGGGAGAGAACCAATCTTCTCTGCCTTTCCCCATATCGTTGCATGCCATTTCTATCTAAATAATCATCTAATGTTCCCTTGAATGCTTCAGTTATGCCCACAGTTCCATGCAGTGTATTCCATGACAACACTATTGTTCTTTGACCAGTGAATTCCTCATCCTGCTACATTTCTCCTTGAGGAGAGTGTGCACCATTTTATTGACACTGAGAAAAGAGCTACATGGACTGAGAAACCCACAGAACTGGGAACTCCAACTAAACCAGCCACCAAGGAAGCCTAGGGGTGGGGTACATCACATGATTGAGGGTCAGCTGAAGCCCCTGCATGGTCAGAGGTTACACAGAGCCATCAGGGAACTGAAAATCGGGAGAACAAGATCAAAACCTGCATGCTCCCCTCCAACCCACTCACCATCCTGACCTGGAATTCCCTCCCTTACACAATCCATGGGTCTGCCTACAGCACATGGACTGCAGCGGTTAAAGAAGGCAGCTCACCACTACCTTCTCAAGGGGCAACTAGGGACGGGCAATAAATATTGGGCCCAGTCAGCAAAGCCTGTGCCCCAGAAGTAAATTTACAAAAACCCTCATCAACCAAAGGCCCAACTCAACCTTGAACATATTCAATGAGCCAGTCACCGCTGCTCAAAATCAATGATCCTCAGAGAAAAAAAGATATCTACTCACCTTCGTATTAAATGGGAAGCACTTTATTTTGATACTATGGCCCTAGTTCTAGACTACCTCATGAGGGGTATCGACTTCTCAATATCTCCGCTATCAAGGCCTCTCAGAACCTTCTATGTTTCATTAAGATCAGCTTTCATTCTTCTAAACTCCACGGAGCATTGGACCAATCCGCTCAACCTTTCCTCATCACTCCAGGAATTAGCTGAGTGACCTTTCTCTGAACTGCCTCCAATACATGGCTATACCTCGCTACATAAAATCAAACCTAATCTGGAGATGTGACCAAACCCCTTTCTCTGTCCTCCCCTCCCGGTGGCAGGGACAGTGTGCAGCCCAGCTGGGTTCAGAACCAGGAGCAGCCTCTAAAATGTGTTGTTTGATTGAGGGTCTGAATAGAACTTTTTCAATCTCCTGTCAGGCAGTTGGTTGGCTGATTTGCAATGCAGAGTGACGTCAATGGTGTGGGTTCAATTCCTGTACTGGCTGAAATCACTATGTAGATTCTAATTCTTGACATCATCTCTTGCCTGAGGTGTGGTTAGAATTCACCATCCAGTGTCCCCCCGCAATGATAGAACAAGTCTAGGGTAGGAGCTGCTGCTACTAATCTCATCAGGGGATCTGCTAACAGGGTCAGTCTTGCTCCATGAAGTCATACAGCATGGAAACACACCCTTCGGTCCAACTCATCCATGCCAACTGGTATCCAAAACTGAATCAGGTCCATTTGCCTGCGTTTGACCATTTTCCCTCTAAACCCTTCCTATCTATGCACCTGTCCAAATGTCTTTTGAAAGTTGTAACTGTACCCACCTCTGCCACTTAACACACTATAGCTGAAACAGACTTTGCCTCTTGTTTTTTTCTGACCTATGGTTACAGTCCAGAAGTGTGGTGTTGGAAAATGCACAGCAGGTCAGGCAGCAACCGAGTGGCAGGAGAGTCGACGTTTTGGGAGTCAGGAATTAACCCTTCATCACTTTCCTGATGAAGGGCTAATGCCAAAACCTCGATTCTCCTTCTCCTCAGATGCTGCCTGGTCTGCTGTGCTGTTCCAGCACCACACTTTTCAACTCGGAGTCTCCAGCATGTGCAGTCTTCCCTTTTTCCTGACCTAAGGCTATGCTGTGTATAGCTGTGTTGTAACTTTTTTTACTTCATTTCTCTGTTCAGTACCTAATGACTGTACCTCGGTGCTCTATACCCAAGGTGGCCCCATGTGGTGGTCACACTGTTATACTGTAACTAATCTTGTAACTTAAAAAGCTGCACCTAGGTACCATTAGGTGATGACTTTTAACATTTTCACTGCACTCATTTGAGTTCATGTGACAATAAAGCTAATTCAATTCAAGAAATTGCTGGAGAAACTCAGCAGGTCTGGCAGCATCTGTGGGGAGAAAATAGAGTCAACAGAAGAAGTGTGACCAAACTCAAAATGTTAATTCTGCTTTCTCACTCCTCAAATACTGCCACCCCTGTTGTGTTTCCCCAGCAATTGTTGTTTTTATTTCAGATCTCCAGCACTATTTGCTTCACTTAACCCCTGTGTGGCTCGTCTGGAACCACCCGATCCAATTATACCCAGGTCCACCCTTCTTCCTGCTGCCCTTGGCTACAAGAAATCTCTAGGAGAAAGTGAGGACTGCAGATGCTGGAGATCAGGGTCGAGAGTGTGGCGCTGGGAAAGCACAGCCGGTCAGGTAGCATCCAAGGGGCAGGAGAATCGACGTTTCAGGCAAAAACCCTTCATCAGGAAATAGCCGTTCCTGATGAAGGGCTTATGCCCGAAACGTCGACTCTCCTGCTCCTCGGATGCTGCCTGACCTGCTGTGCTTTTCCAGCACCACACTCTTTGATACAAAGATACGAGAAATATACAAAAATTGATACAAGGAATCTCTGCCATTGTTCAGCTTTGGTCAAATAGTCAAAATATTGACTTTGCCCCCCCCCCCCCCATTCCATCTCAAGAGTTTTTTTTCTAACTTCAAGTACCCCTCTCCACCTGTCTTTTGTCTGTCTGTTGAGCTCGTGTCTTAACATCTGTATTACAAAGACTTCTACTTTCTCCCACTTGTTATTTTCTCTATTTACTGCTCTTATTTCTGAGGCAGGCTAGCAAATAACATCTTGTGAGATTCTATTCTTGCCATTAGTTTGAGTCCTTCCTCTTGTCAATGTCTCCAAGAAACTGCAGCCAGCCAAAGTGCAGGAATAAATCTCAAGTTAGCAAAAACCGTACAATCAAGTTCCAACTTTTCAACGATGAACACCTTCATCTGAATGATTGGAGCCTTCAAAGTTCCTCATGCTAAACTCTGAAAGTGCCTTGCAAGTTGCCTTGTTTAAATCAAATTGTGGGACTTTAAAAAAAATAAGAAAACATCTGGCCTTAAATTTCTCACAAGGTTTCAAAACAAAACAAGCTCTTGTGTCAGTTCAAAGAGCATTTCTCCCTCCCCAACCAGCTCTCCCTCAGAAATTGCTGAAGGAGCTTAGCAGATCTGGCAGCATCTGTGGAGAGAAATCAGAGTTAACGTTTCGGGTCCAGTGACCCTTCCTCAGAACTAAATGTACCGGGATCTGATTTATCCTATCATTGTATTTAGAGAAAAAAAAAGCCTTATTACCTGAGCCTGGGGTTTTGCTGCAAGTTTGCCCGCTGATGTAAAGGGGTTGTTCTTCTAAAAAAAAAGTCTCAGCTTTATCCACGCCAAGAGGTTGAGGTAGGAGACATCTCTTATAGATATATTTTTAAAAGACGCAGCGAGAAAACGAGTAAGACTCGGTGGTAAAGAGCGAGTAAGAGGGAGATGTCAGGATGCGGTACACTTGAGCGCTTCCTGCCTTCAGCGCCCGAGAAAGGAAAGGGGAAGAAACACAAATCCGGCTCAGAGCTGTGGGCAGATGTTTATTCTGAAAAACAGAGAAAAAAAGTACAGGCACACAAGCTGTTCCGCGCTAAAAACAGGAAACCTCTCGGGTCGCACAGGGGTCACCCTTTCCTAATCTAATTAAAATCACTGTTCAACGCTCTGCTGTCCTGAAGTGGCTGTGTCGTCCAGGTTCCTTTCCCCCCACCCTGTCACTGAAATGTACTTTGCCGTTTTTGAGATTAAATTTAATATAAAAAAAACATTTGCTTTTCTTTCACTGGCAAAGCCAGAAATTGTAGCCCTATCCCCAATTACTCTTTGCATTGCCTCTCTTGGTCAGCCCTTTTGTCCCTTCTTACAGTGGCTCTGGAGTCACATGTAGGCCAGAGCTGGGACGGATGGCAGATTTCTTTCCCCAAAGGGCATTCCTGAAACAGTTTTTGAAAAAAAAATTAATTCCTATATCAACCTATCAAGAGGGGGTATGATAGCCTAGTAGTGTTACCACTGGACTATTCATCCAGAGAAAAAAAACGTAAGAACTACGGCTATTAGAAACCAAAAACCAAAACAGGAATTGCTGGAAAAGTTCAGCAGGTCTAGCAACATCTGTGGAGAGAAATCAGAGTTAACATTTCAGGTCGAGTAACCCTTCCTCGGGGCGGCTCAGTGGCTAGCACTGCTGTCTCACAGCACCAGGGACCCGGGTTTGATTCTGTGGGGAGTTTGCACATTCTCCCTGTGTCTGCGTGGGTTTCCTCCCACAGTCCAAAGATGTGCAGGTCAGGTGAATTGGCCATGCTAGATTGCCAGTAGTATTAGGTGCGTCAGTCAGGGGTAAATATGGGGTAGGGGAATGGGTCTGAGTGGGTTACTCTTTGAAGGGTCGGTGTGGACTTGCTGGGCCGAAGGGCCTGTTTCTCTACTGTAGGGATTCTAATCTATTAATTCAGTGACTCTGGTAATGTCTGGGGTCTTGGATTTGAATCCTGTGTTTGCAGATGGTGGAATTTAAATTCAATAAAAGTCTGTAATTAAGTGTCTAATTGTGACGTGACAGTATTGTCATGTGGCGGCTGTACAGGATGTTGGTTAGGCCACTTTTGGAATATTGCGTGCAATTCTGGTCTCCTTCCTATAGGAAGGCTGTTGTGAAACTTGAAAGGGTTCAGAAAAGATTTACAAGGATGTTGCCAGGGTTGGAGGATTTGAGCTATAGGGAGAGGTTGAATAGGCTGGGGCTGTTTTCCCTGGAGCATCAGAGGCTGAGGGGTGACCTTATAGAGGTTTATAAAATTATGAGGGGATGGATAGAATAAATAGACAAAGTCTCTTTTCTGGGTGGGGGAGTCCAGAACTAGAGGGCATAGGTTTAGGGTGACAGGGGAAAGATATAAAAGAGACCTAAGGGGCAACTTCTTCATGCAGAGGGTGGTGTGTGTATGGAATGAGCTGCCAGAGGAAGTGGTGGAGGCTGGTACAATTGCAACATTTAAAAGGCATCTGGATGGGTATATGAATAGGAAGGGTTTGGAGGGATATGGGCTGGGTGCTGGCAGGTGGGACTCGATTGGGTTAGGATATCAGGTTGGCATGGACGGGTTGGACCAAAGGGTCTGTTTCTGTGCTGTATGTCTCTATGACTCTATGACTGTAATAGTTGGAAAACCAAATCTGGTTCACCAAATGTCCTTCAGGGAAGGACATCTGCCATCCTTACCTGTTCTGGACTTTATCTGACTCCAGACCCACAACAATGTGGTTGACTCTTAATCACCCTCTGGACAATAAATGCTGGGCTTGCCAGTGACGCTCACATCTGTGAATGAATAAAAAGAAAAAGACACACCTTGTAGCAGTTGGGATTTGAACCCAAGCCACCTAGCTCAGAGACAGAGACGCTATCACAGTGCCACAAAACCCCTTACCCAATGGGCTAAGCAACAGTCAATGATGGTTGTTGTATGTTAGTATTCCAGGCTCAATAATTTAATTTTAAATCGCACTAATGGGGTCTGACTTCTTGTCCTCAGAGCATTAACCAGCTACTAAGTAGTAACCTGGAGTCCCAGGTTAATGCACTGAGGACAGGAGTTCAAATCTCAGGCATGCTATTTAAAATGTAATGTAACCACTGCAGCTAGAGTATCATACTCACAGCAGACCCTTCTGACCTCAGTGTGTTTCAAAGCGATTTGCAACCAATGAGATATCTCTTGAAATGCAGTCCTTGTTATAATGTAGGAAACACAGCAGCCAATTTGCACACAGCAAGCTCCCACAAACAGCAATGTACTCCTGATGACATAACTTTTTTTTTGGTGATTATGGTTGAGGCGTTAATGTTGACCTGGACCCTAAGGAGAAGATTACCATGAAATCTTTTTGTTATGCGCACGAGTGTGGGCAGAGAAAACCCTCATTTGAAACACCACCCCTCTGACAGTGCAGCATTTGCTCAGCACTACACCAGCATATTCGTCAAGTTTCATGTTCAACAAATGCATTTTTCCCTCCCTTTTGAGGTGAGAAGTGAGGCAAGTATGTGGGAAATTGGCATTGCTGATTGAGCATGACCATCTAGCCTACCCAAGCCCAAACTTCACCATTTTAAAAACCTTATAAGGTCACCCCTCAACCTTCTCCAGTGAAAATGTACCCCAGCCTATCCAGTCTCTCCCTATCACTCCAGCCTTCCACTCCCAGCAATATCCTGGAAATTCTTGCCTGAACCCTCTCCAGCTTAATAATATCATTCCTGTAACAGGGAGACCAGTACGCCAGAAGTGGTCTCACTAACATCCTGGCGAAAGTGAGGACTGCAGATGCTGGAGGTTGGAGTCAAGGTTATAGTGGTGCTGGAAAGCACAACAGATCAGGCAGCATCCGAGGAGCAGGAAAATCGACGTTTTGGACAGGAGCCCTTCATCAGAAATGGTGAAGGGCAGGATGAAGAGCTCCTGCCCAAAATGTTGATTTTCCTGCTGCTCAGATGCTGCCTGACCTGTTGTGCTTTTCCAGCACCACTCTAATCTTGACTCACCAACATCCTGTACAAGCTGAACATGATGTCCCAACTCCTATACTCAAAGGTCTGAGCAATGAAGGCACGGGGTGCTAAATGCCTTCTTAGCCACCCTGTCTACATGTGACACAAATTTCAAAGAATTATGTACCTGAACCGCTAAGTCTCTCTGTTCTACTACAGTACCCAAGCTATCCTACTTTAATTGTACAAGTCCTGCACTTGTTTGTTTTACCAAAATGAAATACCTCGCATTTATCCAAATTAAACTCCTCAATCCATTTATGCAATTGATCTAAAATTTGTAATTTTAGATAATCTTCGTCACTGTTCACTATACCAACTAACACGTTTGTGAGGCATTGATATCAGTCGACTGCTCCACACGTGATGAGTTGTCATGACCTCACTTGATCCAGATGTCAGGATCTAAGTGAAAGCTTAAAATCCAACCCCTGGGTCTCTGGAATGTTATTTGAACGCACAACACTCTGCTCACTGGGCTGCAGCTGACTGGATATCAAGCTTCATTCTGTCCAATACCTGTCACATAGAGTCATAGAGATGTACAACATGGAAACAGACCCTTCGGCCAACTCATCCATGCCGACCAGATATCCTAAGCTAATGTAGTCCCATTTGCCAGCACTTGACCCATATCCCTCTGAACCCTTCTTTTCTGTACACCTAACCTTTTAAATGTTGTAATTGTACCAGCCTCCACCACTTCCTCTGGCAGCTCATTCTATAGAAGCACCACCATCTGCGTGAAAAAGATGCCCCTTAGATCCCTGTTATAACTTTCCCCTCTCACCCTAAATCTATGCCCTCTAGTTCTGGACTCCCCGACCCCAGGGAAAAGACTCATCTATTTACCCTATCCATGCCCCTCATGATTTTGTAAACCTCTATAAGGTGACCCCCTCAGCCTCCAGGAAAAACAGCCTCAGCCTATTCAACCTCTCCCTATAGCTCAAATCCTCCAACACTGGCAACATCCTTGCAAATCTTTTCTGAATCCTTTCAAGTTTCACAACATCCTTCCGATAGGAAGGAGACCGGAATTGCACGCAATATTCCAAAAGTGGCCTAACCAATGTCCTGTACAGCTGCAACATGACCTCCCAACTCCCGTACTCAATACTGTGACCAATAAAGGAAAGTATACCAAACACCATCTTCACTATCCTATCTACCTGTGACTCCACTTTCAAGGAGCAATGAATCTGCACTCCAAGGTCTCTTTGTTCAGCAACACTCCCTCGGGCCTTACTATTAAGTGTATACATCCTCCTCTGATTTCCTTTTCCAAAATGCAGTACCTCGTATTTATCTAAATTAAACTCCATCTGCCACTCCTCAGCCTATTGGCCCATCTGATCAAGATCCCCTTGTACTCTGAGGTAACCTTCTTCCCTGTTCATTACACCTCCAATTTTGGTGTCATTTACAAACTTACTAACTATACCTCTTATGCTCACACCCAAATCATTTACATAAATGATGTAAAGTAGTGGTCCCAGCACTGATCCTTGTGGCACTACACTGGTCACAGGCCTCCAGTCTGAAAAACAACCCTCCGCCACCACCCTCTGTCTTCTACCTTTGAGCCAGTTCTGTATCCAAGTGGCTAGTTCTCCCTGTATTCCATGAGATCTAACCTTGCTAATCAGTCTCCCATGGGGAACCTTGTCGAACGCCTTACTGAAGTCCATATAGATCACATCTTCCACTCTGCCTTCATCAATCCTTCTTGTTATTTCTTCAAAAAAACTCAATCAAGTTTGTGAGACATGATTTCCCATGCACAAAGCCATGCTGGCAATCCCTCATCAGCCCTTACCTTTCCAAATACATGTAAATCCTGTCCCTCAAGAATCCCTCCAACAACTTTCCTACCACCAAAGTCAGACTCACCGATCTATAGTTCCCAGGCCTTTCCTTACCACCTTTCTTAAATAGTGGCACCATGTTAGCCAACCTCCAGTCCTCTGGCACTTCACCTGTGACAGGACAGTAAGCTAGTGTGCTCTCGGCTCTCCAGCCGTGTGTCCTCATCTCATCAGGGGAGCTCAGAATCCACCTGTTCCCAGCAACCCCATTCTTGCCCTAACAGAGGTCAGATTGTGTACCGTCAGCTTACCATGACACCGCACCACATTGGATACGGTTCATGTGAGCACCACCAAAGGATTCACAACTACGGTGTCAGTTTACAGTGACCATTTGCCAAAGAAAACATCTCATAATTGTGTGCCAATCCTTCAACTACCCCTCCTGAAATAACTCCACAGAGGCTGGTATCCAATCACCCTTTATTTACAAGTGCATAGTATTTCACACTGGTCTGGCTTCCTCAGAGTGAGCAGAACTTCCGACATTTCTTTTTATATCTGTCAGCTAGGGCTCCCTGATTTGACCAGGTTAACAGCCTCAATCAGGGAACTCATATTCTATGAGGTCCACCTGGCTGACCTCATTCCAATCACTATGCCTCCTGCTGGTACCAACCCATAAGATGCTGTGTGCAATTCCATCTCCTCATTTCACCACTTCCAGCCCTAACCTTGAATTCTGTCCTCACTAGCCCGCCCCGGATCCAGTTATAATGGCGGTTTAACTGCCTTTTCCTCTTTGTCTCCCAAACTTTTCTCTCGCCGCCAATACCTACCCCACCCTCCTCCCACCGGTCCCTCCTGGGATCTGTAAGCCACTACCTCAGACCCTGACCCCCATCCCACCAAGCTCCTTACCCGAGCCATCTCTGTCTGCAGCACCAGTTGCAGGTTTGTGTCGATAGAGGCAGCAGTGTGAAACAACTGAGCAGAACCGAGGTTCTAGGAGCTGTCTCCACCTCAGCGGAAGCCGAAAACAATCATCACCTAAACATGAACGTGACAGGAAGCAAAAAGTTAATGTTATTTCTGAGAGTCAGATTAGATGTCAAACAACCACAGAAAGAGACATACAGCAGAGAGTGCTTAGAGAACCAGCTTCAAGTCCCAAATAAGTGGAACAAAGACCTGCATTTACCTAGCGCCTTTCTATCAAGCTCCAAAGCACTTCACAGTGAATGACGTGCTCTCTCTGAAGAGTAGTCTCCTTTATAGGAACCAAAGCAGCCATATTTTTTAATACTCATTCACAGGATGTGAGCATCATTGGCTAGGTCAGCATTTATTGCCAACCTTCATGCCCAGAGGGCAGTTATGGGTCAACAAGGCCAGACCTGCCTTTCCTTGAAGGATAGTGGTGAACCAGATGGGGTTTCTTTTCTTCTTTATTCATTTGTGGGATGTGGGTGTCGCTGGCTAGGCCCAGCATTTTGTTGTCCGTCCCTAGTTGCTCCTTGAGAAGGTGGTAGTGAGCTGCAGTCCACCTGCTGTGGGTTGATCCACAATGCCTTTAGAGAGGGTATTCCAAGAGTTTGACCCAGTGACAGTGAAGGAATGGCGATTTATTTCAAAGTCAGGATGGTGAGGGGCTTGGAGGGGAACTTGAAAGTGGTGGTGTTGCCATGTATCTGCTGCCCTTGTCCTTCTAGATGGAAGCAGTCATGGGTTTGGAAGGTGTTCTCTAAGGATCTTTGGTGAATTTCTGACAGTTTCATGGTCATCATTAGACCCTTAATTCCAGACTTTTAATTGATTCCAAATTCCACCATCTGCCATGGTAGGATTTTATACCCATGTCCCTAGAACATTACCTGGATCTCTGGATTAATAGCGATGATGCCATCATGATATCACCTCACGTACAGTTGTGCACAGCAAACTCCAATTATAAATGACAATGTGATAATGACAAGATCATCTGTATCTGTGATGTTCAAAGATAAAATTGCCCAGAACCCTAGAGGAATAGAGGGAGATGGGCCAGGGGGGCTAAGAGATGTTGGAGGATCCATGTGGGGAGATATGGAGGAACTTTCCTGCTCTTCGTTATAATATTATCATAGGATAGGATCTTTGACTTGAGAAGGAAGATGGGGCTTCAGTTTATTATCTTACTTCAGTGTCTGTGAAGGTGCAGAACTCTCTTGTCGTCATTGGTGTGCCCCTAAGGTCTCCTAACTGGCAGAGGCATGTCTGTTCTGCTGAGGTAATTCTTACAGGCGATTACAATGTCACAGGTGAAGCAACCTCTCTCCCCTTCACTCTCCTTGCCATAGCCTGAGAGAGATGTGTTGAGACATTGATGCCAATGTTGGTGTGGGGAGGGGATGTGCAGTGGGTTGGAGCCAGAGAAAGAGAGCTCAGGGTGGAGAAGGCAGAATAGATGGACTGAAGGAGATTAGGAGGGTCAGAGCCAAAAAGGGAGTTAAATGCCAAGCAGAGAATTTTAGATTGTGAATGAGCAGGAGCCAAGAAGCACATTTGAGCAGTTGAAAACCTTGAGAGTTTCGGATCAGTCAAAATTGACAAAAGTTTGGAGAATGGGGCCCACAGCCATGAGAGGAGCTAGAAACATCAAGATGGGATCATAGCTGTCTTAATGATAGAGAGAATATGGAGTCTGAACAGGGCACCACAGAAACAGCCCAGGGGTTTGAATGGGAGTTTGAAGCTAAGATTGTGGCTGGTAGTGAAAGTGAGGGTATGCTTTT
Organism: Chiloscyllium plagiosum; assembly: GCF_037043375.1. Classification (NCBI taxonomy): domain Eukaryota; kingdom Metazoa; phylum Chordata; class Chondrichthyes; order Orectolobiformes; family Hemiscylliidae; genus Chiloscyllium; species Chiloscyllium plagiosum. The sequence goes on along the minus strand of NW_028270171.1, from coordinate 11,994,970 downwards.
TGTGACGGTGGTCCATGATAACATTTTGAGCTGCTCCCAGACAGCCTGGCACTCCTGCAGTCAGCTGAAGACCTTCACCCTGACATACTCGCTCAGTGCTACCTGATATCTCTGCAGATTTCCAGTTTCATGCTATTCAACACCATCGACTCACTGAGAATGCGGCCCAGAACCTCCACTGCATCTGTTCAACTGAACAAAGCACGGAAGCAGAGTCATGCTCCATTCTTGAATTTGCTCCAAAGTTGGCAACAGCACCTTTCCTTGCTGAGGCTCTGAGCTCTGGAATTCCCTTCCAAAACCTGTCCGCCCTTAAGATGCTCCATAAAACCTATGATTTAGAGGAGCCGATGTTGGACTGGGGTGTACAAAGTTAAAAATCAGGAGGGGACAGTGAGGTCTGTAGATGCTGGAGATCAGAGTCAAGAGTGTGTTGCTGGAAAAATACAGCAGGTCAGGCAGCATCCGAGGAGCAGGAGAATCAATGTTGTGGGCTCGAGGCCTGATGAAGGCTAAAAATCACACAACACCAGGTTATAGTCCAACAGGTTTATTTGGAAGCACTAGCTTTCAGAGCGCTGCTCCTTCATCGGGTGGTTGTGGAATATAAGATCGTAAGACACAGAATTTATCGCAAAAGTTTACAGTGTGAAGTAACTGAAACGATAAATTGAAAAAGACCTGAATTGTTTGTTAAGTCTCTCATCTTTTAGAATGAACATGTTGGTTTCAGCTCTTTCATATGTAAATCACAGAACATTTTGAAAGTTACATTCTCAAGTGAACTTTAACAATTGGTGTCATGTCAGCCCAGAAATATACATTTAAGGTGTGAGGTGCCCTGTGTGAGACCGTCTGTGCCACAATGGTCAGTCTGATTCTAATCTAAAAAACGAATTTACAGAATCTTACGAGGATTCATACAGCTTTTGAGCAAAATAAAATGTGATTCTGCAAGTACAAATTCACCCCACAAACTTACATGGGTGTGTGTGTGTGCATGTGGGTGTGTGTGCGCGCGGTGGGAGCACGGTTATGAGTGTCGGTGAGAGAGTGTGTGACCTCAGACCTTCAGGTGACCATCCTCCAAGTCTGACTTCAGGACAGGTAACAGCGCAAAGTGGCCGAGCAGAGCCTGATAGCCAAGTTCAGTACCCATGGGCACGGCCTCAAACGGGACCTTGGGTTCATGTCACACTACAGGTGACCCTACTACACACACACACACACTCTCTCTCTCTCTCTCTCTCTCACAGATACTCATAACCCCTCCCCCCCCACACACCCATATAAGTTTGTGGGGTGAATTTATACTTGCAGAATTACATTTTATTTTGTTCAAAAACTGCTTGAATCCTCATACAACCTTCTATATCTCAGATAAAGTGTTGTTTTCGAATGATCCCGTGAATGTTTTACCACATTAAAGACACTCAACAAAAGAAGGCTGTAATTCTCTGGAGTGGAACTGACTTCTGACTCAGAGACACAATACTCACAAAACCTTGTACTGACTTAGGTTGATGATTATCCCAGTCATCTGGATTTTGATCCTTTCTGCTCTCAGGTTGCTAGCCTGATAGACTCGAACAGATTTGTGTCCTGTGGACAGTTTGGGACTGTACTCATTGGAGTTTCAAAGAAGAAGAGGTGATTTTATTGTAATATGGAAGATCTTGAGAGAAATTGACTGAGAAAGTGACACATCTCCTCACTCTCCAACACCCCTTAGCTCCCCCCCCCTCCACCCCCCTGACTCCACCTCCCTCCACTACTCTAGTGTCCTGGGCAATACTTATCTTTGAACATCACTTATACAGGTAATCTTGCCATTTATAATGTATATTGCTTCCTCTTGTGAGAGAGACTGGAACTAGGAAGTACAGTACAAAAATAAGGGGTCTCGCATTGAGGACAGGGATAAAATTTGTTTTCCCTCAGAAGGTTGTGAGTTGTGGAATTCTCTTCCCCAGGCAGCGATGGAAGCTGGGTTTTTGGATACTTCTTAAAATTAGAGAAAAAATTCTCGATTGGAATTGTCAAAGGATACAGGGAATAGACAGGAGAATCAAGTTGAGGCCTCTATCAGAATCTTATCTGGTGCGACATAAATGTAAGTTTTTCTTTTACATAGCCAGTTACAGAGGTGACAGTAAATGTCAATACTGACATAAAGATAGAGAGAGAAAGGAAGCCAGTAGAGAGCCAGGAAGAGTGTTTAATAAGTGAATTTAAAAACACCACAATACTTATGTTGGGATTTGAGCCCATAGCATTAACTTCTAGATCACTAGCCCAGTGATATTACTACCATTTCCTTGTTGAGTCACATGAGCTCCAACAACTGTGTGAGTAAGAAGAAGGAAGCTTGGCCTAGCAACATATTTAAAAGACTGGACCTTTAGCAGTGTAGCTGTTTCTCAGCACCGCACTGGAGTGTCGGTTTTGTTTCAAGTGTTGAAGTCCTGGAGTGAGATCTGAACCCAGAACCTTATGTGAGTGTGCTGCAGACAAGCCACAGCAGAGACATGAGGAGAGTGTATGGTTCCCACAGTCGAGAAGCAAAAGTGACTGTCATGCAAGGGCTGGTACAGTATGCACATGGAGACATCGTAACTTCAACAGATCTTTTAATTCCAGCCAATGAATCAAGATTTCTCAGTTCCCTCTTCAAGTTTCATTACAGCCCATTAAATTTACAAATTCATCTCGGTGCTGCTGGTAATTTTGTATCAACTAGAGACTTTTGCCTTAAAAATTCATCATTAATAATACAACAAAGGCTCGTGACCAAAGAACTTGGCATAAACAGAAACAACTGTTTATTATTATTATTACAATTTACATTGTCTCTCTGAACTGAAGGAAAAGATTTCCATCAAAGTCAATTATTGAGTTAATTGTCAACACCCTGTTTTCCAACTTCCATAACATTCCTTGACTTTGCCCCTGTCTAAACTCAACTGCTGCTGAAACCCTCAGTCTTGCCTTCATTACCTCTAGGGTTGTCCAACTCCAGCATACTCCTGGCTGGATCTCCCATCCACTCCCCTCCATAAACCTAAGCTCATCGAAAACTCAACCATCTGTGTCTTAACTCGCAGCAATTTCTGTGATTGCTGACCTACACTGGCATCCAATCAAGCAACATCTTGCTTTCAAGATGTTTATCTCAGTTTGCAAATCCCTCTATCAATTATCCCTCCAACCTCATATCCCCCATGTGACTATCCCTCCAAACCCACATCCCTCACTCAACTATTTCTCCAACCTCATATCCTGCTTTCAATTATTCATCCAATCCCACATTTCATCTTCAATTATCCCTCCAACACCACATCCCTCACTCAACTATTTCTCCACTCCACACAAACCTCCCTCAGTTATCTCTGCAACCTCACATCCCTCACTTAATTATCCCTTCAACCCTACTTCCGTCCCTCAACTATCCTTCCAACTGTACATCCCACCCTCAACTATCCAACCTCACATCCCTCCCTCAATTACATCTGTTCTCCTCTAATTCTGGCTTCTTGGGAAAACAAGATTATGATTGCTTTCCCATATGTCAGCCACAACTTCAATTACTTAGGTCCCGAGCTCTGGAATTCTCTCTCTAAGTCTCTCTGCTTATACCTCACTAACTTACTTTAGATAACACTCTTTAAAACCTTAAACTCTTTGACCAAGCATCTGTAGCTCCAAGGAAAAACTAATAAAATGGGCAAAGGAGACACCATTGTTTGACTAATTTTGTACACTACAAAATACGTCTATCCTGTACGTACATTTCCAAATATTACTCGTTTTTTCTTCTGGGATCAATATCTTACCTGGTTTTGATAATTTCCCGAAAGAACCTTTAGACATTTCATTGCAGTAAAGGGACTATATAAATATAAATTGTTGTTGTTGCCCTTTGCAGTCAGACTTGACCTCCAATTATCATTACCTCGCAAATAAAAGCAAAATACTGCGAATGCTAGAAATCTGAAAATCACACACAGAAAATGCTGGAGGATCTCAGCAGCTCTGACAGCATCTGTGGAGACAGAAACAGAGTCAATGTTGTGAGTTCAGTATGACTGGAGTTCTTTAGTTCTGAAGAAGAAACTTGAAACATTAGTTTCTGTAACCTTTTCTGTATTCGCTCCAATTACCATTACCTCTCCTGTAGCAGTAGGACAGTGCAGGGTAGGGATCTTTCATTTTAGTCCCAACTTATGTTGATCCTCCAAAGACACCCTGGTCCTGGTGTGCGTTGTCATGCAGTGGAAAGGGGACAGTCGATTGAAATTCTGCTGCTTTCTGATAAAATCACAAGAGCTATAATCCAGTAACACACAGCTTGATGGGAGATCAAAGGCCTGTCTCGTGGAAAACTGGTTTGAAACAGAAATATAGCAACTCCCGTGGAGTGACATCAACTTTAAAGTCCTGTCCCTCCTCTGCATCCCTTCCCCACAGTGCAATTGAGGAAGGTTTTTGTAAGGCAGATACTGTTGACTAACTAGGGAGTTGGACGTTATCAGCTAGGGATAGGTATGGATTTGGGTTGGAGGCCACAATTAGATCTGCCTTGGTCTTTTCCATTCCTTTATTCATTCACGGGATGTGGGCATCGCTGGCTAGGCCAGCATTTATTGCCCAGCCCTAATTGCCCAGAGGGCAGTTAAAAGTCATCAGCATTGACTGTGGGTCTGGAGTCACATGTAGGCCAGAACAGGGAAGGATGTCACTTTCCTTCCCTCATAGATCAGTAAACCAGATGGGTTTTGCCCAAAAATCAACAACATTTACGATTCTTAATTTCAGGATTTTATTAATTTCAATTGCTACCATCATCCATGTTGTGTTTGAACCAAGCTCTCCTGAATATTACCTGGGTCTCTTGAATAAAAGCCTAGCAATAATATGACTAAACCATCACCTCCCCTTATTGAATGGCAGAGCAGGCTAAAGGAGGTAATTCCTGCTCCTAACTCATATATTTGCATGCAAAACTGAAAGATTTTCTGAAACATGATTTAAACCAGTTAAATCCTTTATATCTGAAAAAATCCCATCGGGTCTGGCAGCATCTGTGGAGAGAAATCTGAGCAAGAACTCTCCAGATGTGAGGGAGGGTCATTGGACCCGAAATGTTAATTCTGATTTCTCTCCACAGATGCCACCAGACCTGCTGAACATTTGCTGTAATTTCTGTTTTTGCTTCTGGTTTCAGCTTTTAATTGTTTATATCTTACTGGGTACGGTGCTAGGCACAGGATGCCTGAGTGACAGGCAACATTAAAAGGAAGAAACAGTGCCAACATAAGAATATTTACATTGGAACTGCCCCGTGACTACGACAGTGATCAACCACAGTTCAGAAGATAACACATATGAATAAAATGTATAAAGACTCTTACCTGCTACATGAAACATTCTCAGAGGCAGGAGACTGGAAGAACACAGCAGGCCAGGCAGCATCAGGAGGTGGAGAAGTCGATGTTTCAGGTATTACCCTTCTTCAGGACTGGTATACGAAACCTTCTCAGCTCGGACATGAATGGAATACACCAATACTCATCACACTAATGTATTGCTGAGGCTGACTACTGAGAAAGAAACCCTTTCCAAAAGAAGAGAATAATGATAATGGGTTCATAATCCAAGGGTTAATGCTCTGAAAGCACTGGAGGTGTTCCTACACCCCAAGGACTGCAGCTCTTTACCATTCATAGTGTTTTCATCAGAACATAAGAATAAGGAGTAGGGACAGGCAATTCAGCCTCTCAGGCCTGTCTACCATTCAGTATGATCATGGCTGAGCTCATCACAGCCTCAACCTTTCAATTTTTCGAATCCTGCCTACTCCCCATTATCCATAACTAATTAAATATTAGTCTATTTTCTCCTTAAACATATTCAGTATCCCAGCCCACATTCTGAGCTTGGAATTCACAACCCTTTAAAAGATACAATTCCTCCTCATCTCTGTTTTAAATCTGCCCCCACCCTGAAGCTATGATGTCTTGGTCTAGACTTCCCCACAAAGGGAAACATTCTCTATTTTGTTAATCCCCTTCAGTGTCTTATATACCTCAATTCTTCTGAACTGCAGTGAGTACGTGTCAAAATTACTCAATCTGTCCTTGTAAAATAACAGACAATCTATTTTTCAACGTATAATTTCAGTTACATCACACTGTAAATTTTTGCTATAAATTCTGCGTTATGATCGAGCCCTCCACTATTACCTGATGAAGGAGTATGTGCTTCCAATTAAACCTGTTGGACTATAATCTGGTGGTGTGTGATTTTTAACCTCGTAAAATAAGCCTTTCATCTTTAAAAAGCACACAATACCAGGTTATAGTCCAACAGGGTTTAATTGGAAACATTAGCTTTCAGAGCGCTGCTCCTTGTGGCAACCACCTGAGGGAGGAACTGCGCTCTGAAAGTTAATGCTTCCAATTAAACCCTGTTGGTCTATAACCTGGTGTTGTGTGATTTTTTTTAACTTTGTACACCCCAGTCCAACACCTGCATCTCCAAATCATGCCTTTCATCTTTGGAATTAAGCCAGTGAACTTTCCCTGAACTGCCTCCAATGCAGTTACATCTCCCTTTAAGCAATCCCTGAAACTTTCACCCAAAACCTTAAGTCTGCGTTCACTACTCCTGTACCATTAGCCAATGAGAGGTTGCTTTCTTGTCTACCTCATTTTAACCTGTAGACCTCTATCAATCATTTTCTTGTTTCAACAAAAACAACCCTAGGTTCTCCAGTCCAACTTTGTAGCTAAAATCCCCCACCTCTGGAACCATTCTGGTCAATCTTTTCCGCACCGTCTCAAAGACTCTCACTTCCTTCAGAGGATATGCATGATAATTCACTTGGGGCCACTGATCAGAGCTTTATATGCATTCAGCATAACTTTAAAATAAAACAAATAACTGTGGCTTCTGAAGATCGGAAACAAAAACAGGAATTGCTGGATGAACTCAGCAGGTCTGTCAGCATCTGTGGAGAGAAAGCAGAATTAATTTTTCGAGTCCAATTACCCTTCTTCCTCAGTTCTGAAGAAAGGTCATGGACTCAAAATGTTAACTCTGCTCTCTATTGGTTTCACACTGCATCACAAACCAGCCGTCCAGTCAAGTGAGCTAACCACTCCGCAAGTATGCTGCAGTGTATCTTGTAAATAGCACACACTGCTGCCACTGTGCATCAGTGCTGAGAGGAATGAATGCTGAAGGTGGTGGTTGGAGTACCAGTCAAATGGGCTGGTTTGTTGAGCTTCTCTAGCGTTGTTGGAGCTGCACTCATCCAGGCAAGAGTGGAGTGATCAGTTACACTCATGATTTGTGCCACGTTGATGGTAGACAGGCTTTGGAGAGACAGGAGATGCTTTACATCAACGTTTCTGACCTCTGACCCGCTTTTGTGGATGATATTTATATGGTTAGTCCCATTGAGTTTCTGGTCAATGGTAACCCCCAGGATGTTTGTAGTGGGGGATTCAGCAATGGTAATGCAATTGAATGTCAAGCTCTCTTCTTGGAGCTATCCACTCTTAGCACGGTTGGGTCAGTGGTTAGCACTGCTGCCTCACAATTCCAACCCCAAGTGACTGGCTGTGTGGAGTTTACACAATCTCCCCGTGTCTGCTCTGGTTTCCTTCCGCAGTCCAAAGATGTGCAGGTTAGATGGATTGGCCATGGTAAGTTGCCTCACTTTCTCCAAGTTGCCTATAGTGTCCTGGGGGGTTTGTAGACTAGATAGACAAGTCATGGGAAATGCAGGGGGGGATTGTTCTTTGGAGGGTTGGTGTGGACTCAATGGGCTGAATGGCCTGCTTCCACTTTGTAGAGATTCTATGACACCATGCTCCATTACACTCTCATTTCCTAATTGTGATCTTTAAGATAAAGTGATGGAACGAAAAGTTAAACTTCCTAAGGGTTGTTTCGGGCAGCATGGTGGCTCAGTAGTTAGCATTGCTGCCTCATAGCGCCAGGCGCTTGGGTTCGATTCCCACCTCGGGCAACTGTCTGTGAGGAGTTTGGACATTCTCCCCATGTCTGTGTGGGTTTGCTCTGGTTTCATCCCACAATCCAAATATGTGCAGGTCAGGTGAATTGGTAATGCTAAATTGCCCATAGTGTTAGGTGCATGAGTCAGGGGTAAATATAAGTTAGGGGTCTGGATGGGTTACTCTTCAGAGGGTCGGTGTTGACTTGTTGAGCCAAACGGCCTGTTTCCATACTGTGGGGAATCGAATCAAATTATAAATGATGCAGCTAACCTCCACCTAATCCCATATCCAACACCTCCCGGAGCCACATTGGCTCCTGGTCTGAAAACAACTGAATTTTACAATTTTCATCTTTGTTTTTAAATCCCTCCATGGCCTCACCCCTCTATCTGTAATCTCCTCCAGACTCTCAAATCCCTGCAAGGGTCTCATCTAATTCTGACCTCTTGAGCATCCCCACTTTAAACCACACCACCACTAGTGCTAGCATCTTCAGATGAGCCCTAATCTCTGGAATGTCTTTATTTTCACAGCCATTTATTTCATCCCTCCTTTGTGTTTGTGCAGAAAATTTTGGATACCAGTTGTACGCATTGTTGCATGCCAGTTAAATCTTCTTGCCTCATGACTTACTTTGTTAAAGGCACTACATAAACACAGGTTACCTGAGTTAAAGGCAATATATGAATACAAGATTTTGTTTTGTATTTTCACAAGAAGGTAAGAAATGAAAACTCCTAAGGGCAAAATGATCCATTTTGTTGTCGACTGGACTCCGACTGTTTTATTCATTTTAAAACTTGGGACAAAAGCAATTTCAATCTGGCTACCCCCCAGGACATCAGCAGACATTGCAACCCTTACCGGTGACCCACATACCTGATCTCGACTGCCTCTCACTCGAGGTTCCCTGAATTCCCATTTTCGTGTTAGACACCCCGTGGTGAGTCTGCAGCTGCAGCTCCCAAGTCAAGCTGAGTCTGTAATGAAAAATAAATAAACAACACAAGCAGGTGGCGGGGAACAGGAGGCTGTGTGTTACTCGGAAGAGAAAAATGTTTGAGTCTCTGCTGTTTTGTTCGAATGCTTCAGGAACAGAAAGCTCGTTAGGTTCCTCGGTGATCTACTAGATTAATAATCCAGTAGACACTACAACCTTTATGGACACAAAAACAGAAATTGCTGGAAAAGCTCAGCAGGTCTGGCAGCAGCTGTGGAGAGAAATCAGAATTAACGTTTTGAATTCAAGGAAGCTTCCTCAGGGCTTTTATTGAGGCATGATTTGGAGATGCCTGTGTTGGACTGGGGTGAACAAAGTTAAAAATCCCACAACACCAGGTTATAGTGATGAAGGAGCGAGATGAAGGAGCGACGCTCCAAAAGCTAGTGTGCTTCCAATTAAACTTGTTGGACTATAACCTGATGTTGTGTGATTTTTAACTTTATTGAGGCATCAATTTAAATGCCTACCTTCTGAGTACTGTTGACCGTAAACAGTCTCCCATTGATATAGCACCCTCTATTGCCTCCCTATCTAAGTATATTACACTGAAGTGCAGCGTTTTTACTTGTTTGTTAGTAGGATGTGGGCATTATAGGCTAGGCCAGCATTTATTGCTCATTCCTAACTGCCCTTGAGAAGGTGGGGGTAAGTTTCCTTCTTGAACTGCTGCAGTCCATTCAGTGCAGTTACACCTTCAATGGTATTAGATGGGTAAGTTATATTAAGGTTGTACAGTACTTTGGTGAGGCCTCTTCTGGAGAACTGTGTCCAGTTCTGGTCTCCATATTGTAAAAAGGATATTGTGAGGCTGTAGAGGATTCAGAAGAGATTTACCAGGACGTCGTCAGGAATGGAGAGTTTGAGTTGTCCCGAGAGGTTGGATAGGCTGGGACATTTTTCTCTGGAATGTAGGAGGCTGTTAGTGATCTTCTAGAGGTTCATAAAGTAATGAGGGCTATAAATAGCTATGGTGAATGTCAGGCATTGTTTTCCTAGGGTGGGGAGGAGAGAGATTTAAAAAGGATATTAGATTAGATTACTTTACAGTGTGGAAACAGGCCCTTCGGCCCAACAAGTCCACACCGACCCGCCGAAGCGCAACCCACCCATACCCCTACATTTACCCCTTACCTAACACTACGGACAATTTAACATGGCCAATTCACCTGACCTGCACATCTTTGGACTGTGGGAGGAAACCGGAGCACCCGGAGGAAACCCACGCAGACACGGGGAGAATGTGCAAACTCCACACAGTCAGTCGCCTGAGGCGGGAATTGAACCCGGGTCTCTGGCGCTGCGAAGCAGCAGTGCTAACCACTGTGCCACCGTGCCGCATTTCTCTGGAATGTAGGAGGCTGTTAGTGATCTTCTAGAGGTTCATAAAGTAATGAGGGCTATAAATAGCTATGGTGAAGGGCAATATGATATGAAGGTATGAAGATATGAAGGGCAATTTTTTTTACACAGATAGTGGTTTGCATGTGGAATTAATTTCCAGAGGAAGTGGTGGATGTGGGTACAGTATAACATTTAAAAGATATTTAGATAAGTACATGAATAAGAAGTGTGTAGAGGAATATGAGCCAAGTGCAGGCAGGTGGGACTAACTTAACTCCAGCATGGACTGGTTGGATTGTATGACTCTGTAAGTTCCAGGATTTTGACCCAATGATAGTGAAGGAACAATGATATATTTCCAAGTCATGATGGTGTGCGGCTTGGAGGGGGACTTACATCTGCTGCCATTTGTACATCCAGGTGGTAGAGGTCGCAAGTTTGGAAGGTGCTGTCTAAGGCTGCTTGGCAAGTTGTTGTAATGCATCTTAATATAGATGGGGCACACTGTTTGCACTGTGCATTGGTGATGGAGGGGGCAAAAATTTATGGTGATGGATGTGGTGCCAATCAAGCGGGTTGCTTTGTCCTGGATGGTGTCAAGCTTCTTGAGTGTTGTTGGAACTGTTCCCATTCAGGGCAAGTGGGGAGTATTCCATCACACGCCTGACTTGTGCCTTGTAGATGGTGGACAGGCTTTGGGGCTGTAGTCTCTGTTGGAATGCAAGAAATGCAACAGTCAATGTGTGCGCAGCAAGATCCCACAAACAGCATTATGAAAACAGTCAGATCATCTGTTCTAGGGGTGCTGACTGAAGGATAAATGTTGTCCAAGACACCAGGCTTTTCCCCTCCACCTCCATGACACAGTTGCTGTTGGATCTTTCACCTGCACCTGAGACGGAATCTCACTCCAATATTTCATCTGAAAGACAGCACCTCCAATAGTGCAGAGTTCCCTCCGAACTGCACAGAGACTGTTAGCCTCAAGCTGCAGTGGATTTCAGTTCTGTTTCTGTATCATAGAACAGCGAAAGATCAGAAAGGTCACCACCCAGTATAAGCATGGAACATCGCAAACCACAAAAAAGAAACTTCCTTTTCCTACTGCAACTGTAAACATGCAACTGCCACAAGTTCAGCACACATCCATCGTAAACCACAGCAAGCTCTCACTAATGAGAAGAAAAACGTGCATTCACTATCCCAGACCTACAGCCAACAATGTAGTTTTACATTTGAAGTATAGTTGCACGGTGGTTCAGTTGTCAGCACTGCTGCCTCACAGCACCAGGGACCCTGACTCGATTCCACCCCCGGGCGACTGTCTCTGTGTGGACTGTCTCTCCGTGCCTGCATGGGTTTCCTCCAGGGATGCTATGATTTCCTCCCACAGTCCAAAGATGTGCAGGTTAGGTGGAATGGCCATGCTAAGTTGTCCAGGAATGTGCAGGTTAGGTGGGTAAGCCATGGGAAATGCAGGGTGATGGGGTGAGCATGGGTGAGATGTTCTTTGGAGTGTCAGTGTGCACTCAATGGGCTGAATGGCCTGCTCCCACATGGCATGGTTTCTATGAATCACTGTTGCTGTGTAAGGAATAAGTGCCAATTTGGATGCAGCAAGCTTCCACAACGACCACATAATTTGTTTTTTCTGATGTCAAATGAGGGATACATTTTGGCTGGTCCAACATCAGGGAGAATACCTTTGCTCTTTACATCTATATACCACCGTGGGATCTCTGACAGGGCAGGCACAAGCTTGTTTTAAGACTCGTCTGAATGGCAGTACTGCTAACACTACAGTCCACCTTCCACACAGCACTGGATCATCAGTTTGGCTTGTTGCACTGAATGCCCACAGCAGGACTTGAACACATGACCTTCTGGCTCAGACCATACGAGGTGACCAAATGTGCTGTGTGGTCACAAAAGCTGCTGCCCAAGGTGTGCCGGGGTGGCACCATGCTATGAAAAAGGCCACAGAATGGCCAGGGGCTGGGAAAATTACCTCAAGTTGAGCAAGACCCTCTTTACTGGGTATTGCTAAAGAAGCAGTAATCCAGTGTCAGATTTATCATCAGATAATGAATAAAAAGAGAGACTGACAGACGTGGAGAGAGAAAATGACACAAGCCTCTTGCTCCTTAGAAAACAATAATTAAAAGTGTTGAAACATGCTCAGACACATATCCCTTCCAGACTATATACAAGGAAGTGCATTACATTACCTTTTTGAACAGCTCCATTAACCTAATTCAGAAACAAAAATGTTGCATTCATAAAGCACCTTCGACACAGTGCAAATCCCAAAGCATTTCACAGGAGCATTATTAATCAATATTTGACAATGAGTCACAAAAGGAGACATTAGCACAAGTGTCCAAATGTTTGTTCATTAGAGATACCTTTCTGAGGAGCTTCTTAGAGGGGAAGAGGGATGTGGAAGATGTTTTGGGAGTAAGTTCCAGAGCAGGACCACCACAATGCCCAAAAAGCCAGATTTGGAGGAGAATGGATCTCTCATAGGTCAAATGGAGTGGAGGGCAATACGGAAACAGAGAAGATGTGAGACCTTTATTTGCATAAAGGAGTGAAGACTTTAACGTCAAGGTATAGTCAATAGGAGTCCATGCTGGTTTAGGAAATGCAGACATTATTTTGCTTCATTTGTTTGTTGCAGGCACAGCCAGTCAGGCTGGAGTTTATGAGATTAGATTAGATTCCCTACAGTATGGATACAGGCCATTTGGCCCAACAAATCGACACCAACCCTCCAAAGAGCAACCCACCCACACCCATTACCCTACCCGATATTTACCCCTGACTAATGCACCTAACACTATGGGCAATTTAGCATGACCAGTTCACTTAACTTGCACATCTTTGGACTGTGGGAGGAAACTGGAGCACCCAGATGAAATCCACGTGGATACGGGGAAAATGTGCAAACCCCCAGACAGACAGTCACCCAAGGCTGGAATCGAACCCGGGTCCCTGGCTCTGTGAGGCAGCAGTGCTAACCACTGAGCCACCATGCCACCCCAAAGGGAGCAGCCATGCAAAGGGAAGTTGGGTAGATTGCCCCCCCCCTCCCCCCCCTCCCCCATGTGGTCCCAGTGCATTAGGTGCAACAATGAAGGTTGGGAGCATTCACATTAGAAACCTTTCACAAAATTCACTTCAGCAAGGAAATGAGAGGGGTGCACTGAGCTGCACGTCTATTCCACACTTTAAGGTAAGGCTGTGTCTCTGCCTGTCTCTCGCTCTTTCTGTCTGTCTCAAACTCTCACAAGAACCCATCGTAAGACCAGCCATTGGGAGCACAGCGAAAGAGAATCAGTACAGCATGTTAAATTTAGAAACTTCTACGTGAATCCTGGCCACAAGTAAGAAGGTATGTGCAGAACGCTTTGACTCTCTCATGAAATATTTATATGAGTTGTTATCTCTGGTGAGTGCCAGCGAAAGCCTGAGCTCCCAGTGGAAGAAGCTTTTAATTGCTTTCCTGTTTTGTTGTTGATTTGAACTAAAAGCTTCCCATGTTATCACAAGCTTTGGAAACTCCTCTTGCCGGCCCAGCAAAAAAGCAGATAATAGGAGATCAGCAGAATTTTACTCAACAAAGTGACACTGAATGGCACCAGGAAATGTGTCTCTCTTGCTCCTTTAATGCAGATTGTGTGTCTATGCTCCGGGTCTGCATGCTCAGAATTACTTTCACACCGTGGTGCTGAGGGAGTGCTGTATAGTTGGAGGTGCTGTCTTTCGATGAGACCTTTATGGTCAGATACAGTGAGATTTCTGTGGCACTATTTCGAGGAAGAGCAGGGGAGTTCTCCCTAGTCAAGTTATCCCTTGGTCAGCATCACTAAAACAGATCGGATCATTATCGGGTGGCTCTCTGTGGGATCTTCCTGAGCACAAGCCTCCAGCTGGGTTTCCTGCCTTGCAGCAATTCCTACAATTCAGATTATGTCATTGCCTGTCAGGTGCTTTGGGAATGCCCTGAGGTTAAGAAAGGTGCTATATAAATGCAAGTCCTTTCTTTCTCACTATCCAGTGCAATGGCACATTATACTGAGAAAAGGAGCATCCATAAGTTGATTCTCTGTCACCTAGTGGCTGGGTGCTACAGTTTGAAAGGATGGAGTGTTGGAAGCGGGGCGGAAATGTGGCAGAAGGGTGTGGGTTAAACTAAAAGTTCAGATTTTGTTCACTATCTAGTGACCTTCAGGAACTATAGCATTGATGTAAGGTGAAAGGTGTGAGGCATAGAGTTTAAGAGCATGTTAGGCTGAAGCTATCTAAAACGTTGGAAATTCCTGATGAAGGGCTCCTGCCCGAAAAGTCGATTTGCCTGCTCCTCGGATGCTGCCCGACCTGCTGCACATTTCCAGCATCACTCTAATCTTGACTCCAGCATCTGCAGTCCTCACTTTCGCCTATATAAAACATTGGTTGTTCCACAGCTAGAGAATTGTGTGCATTTCTGGAATCCACATTATCAGCAGGATGTGGTTGCACTGGAGAGGGTGCGGAGAAGATTTACCAGGAAGTTGCCTGGGTTGGAGGGTTGTAATTACGAAAAGAGATTGGATAGACTGAGTTTGTTCTCCTTGGAACAGAGGAGATTGGAACAGAGGAACATGATTGAGATGTATTCAATTACGAGAAATGCAGGATGGGATAGACAAGAAGAAATGCTTCCCATTGTTGGGAGATTTCAATGACCAGGGACATAGATTTAAAGTAAGAGGTTTCAAGGAGTTGTGAGAATTCTTTTTCACTCTGAGGGTGGTGAGTATCTTGATCTCACTGTCTGAAAATGTGGCAGAGACTGAAACCCTCATAATGTTTAACAAGTATTTAGACATGCACTTGCAATGTCAAGGTATGCAAGGTTATGGGTCAAGTGTTGGAAAATGGGAATCCAGTAGTTTGGTGGCCATTTTTGACCAGTGTAGAATCATTGGGCTGAAGGGTGTTTTTCTGTACTGCCGATCTCTGTGATTCTATGAATCTAAATGCTGGTCAGATGAGGCCAGTTTGGGTTCACCTATAAAACATACCCTGATCAAGTGGTTTGCTGACCCCAATGGGCTAGGATCACACACGAAGAATGGACACTTACACAATCTCTCTGAAGGTTGGACAATGCCCCTGTATCTGGATCCCGGATGCCATCACCCCTGATCAAACTGAGGGAAAGAACATCGAGTTATGGTGCACCTTCAGCCCTAGCAGTGGAAGGGAATTTGAACTACGTGCATTGTAAAGTACCTGAAGATCAAATTCAGAAGTACGCTTGGCACTGTGCAGGTGTGATATTCCTACCTTTGATCCTAATTCTTTCATGAGATGTTGCTGCCACTGGGCTGGCCAGCACTTGTTGCCCAGTTACCTTTAGACTGGGTACATTGCTCGGGTTTTGCAAAGGGCAGATAGGAGACAGCTACATTGCTGTGGGCTTTGAGTTACAAGTGGGCCAGATCAGATAAGGACAGTCGGTATCCTTCCCTGATGAGTATTAGTAAACTAAATGGGATCTTCCAACAATAACTTAATCTTTCAGATTTATTAATTTAATATAAAAATCTAACGCAGTAGGATTTGAACACATGTTCCCAAGGTATAAGTTTGAGCTAGTGAATTACTAGCCTGGTGACATTAACATGACTCCAAAAACTCTTACTGCCCACAGCAATTAATCTTACAGTTCTCACGAAGAAGGGCATGTGCCCGAAACGTCGAATCTTCTGTTCCCTAGATGCTGCCTGACCTGCTGTGCTGTTCCAGCAATAAAGTTTCAGCTTTGATCTCCAGCGTCTGCAGACCTCACTTTCTCCTCACTGGGATGTCATGACATGCATGTCAGTTATGAACCAATGTATGTGTCTTAGAAATAGGAACAGCACTGAGCAAACCTATCTCACAGTGGAAACCTGCAAGGAGGAGAGACTTTCTTCACATTAGTGTGGACTGGATTCAAACACAGAGGAGGAAGAGAAATTTGTAAAGAGTTCAACAAAGTGGATGGCAAAAGGTTGTTTCTGCTCGATGGCTAGGGGAAGGGGGACCTGGATCCGAAGGTACACAGTCTCAAAGGGAGCTCATTTAGGATGGAGATAAAGAGGAATCCTTCATTCAGAGGGTGGTGAATCTTTGGAATTCTATACTTCAGAGAGCTGGAAGCTGAGTTGTTGCGTCGGAAATCATTAAGAACACAAAAACCCAACAAGATTTTCTATTATTGCAAGTTTTAGTCACATCTCCCCCTCATCCTTCTCAACTCCACCAAGTGAAGACCAACAGTCTTCGGTTGTTCCTCAAATGACAAGCTCTTCATTCCCAGGATCATTCTTGGAAACCTCCTCTGGGCCCCTCTCCAAGGCCAGCACATCCTTCCTTAGATATGGGACACAAAATTGCTCACAATATACCAAATGCAGTCTGACCAGAGCCTCATATAGCCTTAGCAGTGCATCCCTGCTCTTGTATTCTCGCCCCCTTGTAATGAATGCTAACATCACATTTGCCTTCCTAACTGCGAGCCAAACCTGCATGTTAACCTTAAGAGAATCCTAAACTAGGACTCCTAAGTCCCTTTGTGCTTCAGATTTTTGCAGACCTTTATAAAATAGTCTACACCTCTATTCTTCTTGCTAAAGTGCTCAATGGGTCAAATGGCCTCCACTGGCTCCCATGTTCTATGTCCCGTGGGCGGCACGGTGGCACAGTGGTTAGCACTGCTGCCTCACAGCGCCAGAGACCCGGGTTCAATTCCCGCCTCAGGCGACTGACTGTGTGGAGTTTGCACGTTCTCCCCGTGTCTGCGGGGGTTTCCTCCGGGTGCTCCGGTTTCCTCCCACCATCCAATGATGTGCAGGGTCAGGTGAATTGGCCATACTAAATTGCCTGTAGTGTTAGGTAAGGGGTAAATGTAGGGGTATGGGTGGGTTTCGCTTCGGCGGGTCGGTGTGGACTTGTTGGGCCGAAGGGCCTGTTTCCACACTGTAATCTAATCTAACTTCTTTAGAGTTCTTCCACAGCAGGAGTGAACAGGGAAGGGTGACTATCCTGCATTTATATAGCACCTTTCATGGCCGCAGAGTGTCCCAAAGCATTTTGAATGCCATTGAAGTAGCTTCAAAGAAAGGGTTAAAGCCTGTGGCAGGAGGGGTGGGGTGGTGGGGAATAAAAAGGATGAAACGTTTCACAGAAACAACCTGAATATTTGTACAGTTAGCAAACAGCTTCAGTTGGATCTGGTTTTATGTTATTCCCTGAAGCTAATTCTGCCATTTCACTGGTGTTGCCTCAGGCTCCATTAGGTTTCCCAGTACTGTAGGTCTTCCTTTTCTAGGTTGCCACCAGAACAGATAGGAGCCATGACACTTAGAAACAAATTCACAAAACGGGAAAAACAAAACAATTATTGCTGGGGTGCTTGTAAGACTGAAGCTTGCAGATAATGCTGGATCCCAAAGCATATTAAGCCGAGCTCCTTGATGTCTTCGATGTAGAATTTAACTATCACTGGGAATTGCTTTGAATCATGTGTGCTGCCCCTGCTGAAATTCGCCCTTTAGTTCTGTAAATGTTAAGCAGAAATGCACCACGACCTTTGATGTGAGCCCCAGGCTTCATTTGCCTCATAACCTTTACGTTGCTGATCTTCAGAAGCGACTAGCTGACTTTGGGACAGCACTTGTGCATTTATTATTGTTTTCCCCTACCAAGGCTTGTTGTGGTGGGGGGGGGGGGGGATGTTTCGCTAATCCCACATGAGCGTAAAATCCTGGCTGACTCTCCCAGTGCAGAGCTGTGAGGGTGCTACATTGTTGGAGGCACAGTTCTTCCAGATGAGTGTTCAGAGCATGGCCATACATGCTCTGTCAGATGCATGTAAAAGAATGCATGGGACTATTTCGAAGGGGCCTCTTTCTTGTGTTCTGGTTAATATTTATCATCAGCACCACTTCCCCCCACCCAAACCCACAGCCACACCAACCCCTCAGGCATTCAGTTGAAAGTAAATTATCTGCTTATCATCACACTGCTGACTGTGAGATCTTTCTGTGTGCAAACTTGTTGCTACGTTTCTCCCATTACAACAGCAACTGGACTATCATTCAGTAGCAGCAGTGCATGCCATTTACACGATACACTGTAGAAATGTACCAAGGCTCCCTAAATGTGGAGGTGCTGGTGTTAGACTCAGGTGGATGAGGTCAGAGGTTGCCTAATACCTGGGCGGCACAGTGGCTTAGTAGTTAGCACTGCTGCCTCAGAGCACCAGGAACCTGGGTTCAATTCCACCCTCAGGTGACTGTCTGTATGGAGTTTGCACGTTCTCCCAGTGTCTGCGTGGGTTTCCTCTGGGTGCTCCAGTTTCCTCTTACAATCCAAAACTGTGCAGGTTAGGTGAATTGATCATGCTAAATTGCACGTAGTGTTCAGAGGTGTGTAGGTTAGGTGCATTAGTTAGGGGAATGGGTCTGGGTGGGTTACTCTTCCAAGGATCAGTGTGGATTTGTTGGGCCGAATGGCCTGTTCCCAAACCTCAGGGATTCTATGAGCAGTTTTATATGAAATCAGAGGCTTTCGTCACAAGCACCTCAAATAAATCTGTCGGACTATAACCTGGTGTCATGTGACATCTGACCAAGGCTCCTCAGATAGCACCTTCCAAACCCCCAACAACAAGTTCTGAGAAGGACAAGGGCAGCAGATATATGGGAACACCACCACCCAATTGTTCCCCTCTAAGACACTCACAGTCTTAACCTGGAAATACAGCACCATTCCTTCACTATCGCTGGAATTCCTTGCCGAAGGGCATTGTGTGTTAACCTACTGCAGGACAGAAGTGATTCGAACACAGGACCTTCTCAAAGGCAGCTAGGGATTTGTAATAAATCCTGTCCCAGACCCCATAAATAAAAATAACTACTTCAAAAACCCTGAAAGAAATACAACACCGCAGATGCCAGAAATCTAACATAAAAGCAGAAAGTGTTGGAAATGCTCAGGGGGTCTGACAGCATTCTGTAGAGAGAGAAACCAAAGTTGATGTTTCAGATCTGTGACTTGTTCAACAAAATTGCAGCTCTAGTCAAGGTATACAATTTGATACAACAACCCCATTTCTCACTCCGCAGAAGCTGCTGAGTATTTTCAATATTTTCTATTTTTTACTTCTAAACCCGCTGACTGGCTGTGAATCTCTGCGATATCTAAGGTAATGAAGGATGCTTTGTCGATGTAAGTTAATAAAGCTGTAATACAGCAATTGTATCACATTTTAAGGCAAATGCAAGACTTCAGGGGGTTGTGGCTGAAAGCCTGAACTGGTTTTAGTGCTTAAATATTATAAATAATAGATCAATTTGATATTAAATAATGAATACACTCTCTGTTACCACTGCACCTCAGGATAAAAACCCCCGAGCTCTCTCTTTGCTTTTGTGTTTCAGGTTTAGGTTTGTGACAGGAGTCTCTAGTGTCCCGGAGGAAGGAGGCAGAAAACAAGGATGGCTGTCAAACCACACGGCTCCCTGCTGAAGAAGCACAGCCAGACTGACCTCGTGAGCCGGCTGAAGAGTAGGAAAATCCTCGGAGTCGGCGGCGAAGATGATGAGGGGGAAGTCCACCGATCAAAGGTAATGCTGCCTTCTCGAAAGCAAAATTGGATTTTGGACATGATGAGCAATTGGCCCTGCGCAACTTGGGTCTGACTGATGGGCTCGAACTCTTTTTCTCCCTCTCTGTAAGGATCCTATGTGGACTCAGTGTAGCCAGTTTCAGTCCAGTTCCTGGTAGCATGAGCCCAGAGCACTGAACTATCTCTACTCCAAGCTAGACTGCCTCAGATAGGAGTCAAGATTTGAGCGGTGTTGGAAAAACATAGCAGGTCAGGCAGCATCCGAAGAGCAGGTAAGTCGACATTTCGGGCAAAAGTCTGTCATCAGGAAACAAATGGGATCACACCTGAGCTCCTCACAGCTTCATAGAGTGGATACGGTGCTGAAAGAGGCCATTCTGCCCAGTTGTGACTGTCTTCGAGGAGAAAGTGAGGTCTGCAGATGCTGGAGATCAAAGTTGAAACTTTATTGCTGGAACAGCACAGCAGGTCAGGCAGCATCCAGGGAACAGGAGATTCGACGTTTCGGGCACAGGCCCTTCTTCAGTTGTGACTGTGCTGACTCTCCAAATGAGCAATGCCATTCCCCACCTTCTCCCCGTAACCCTGCGCCTTCCTTTTCAGAGAATAGTCTGCTTTAATGTGTCAATTGAGAAAGAAAAGAGCTGGGACTTCAAGGGGCTTGTGGTGCAATAGCAGTGTCCCTTCATCAGGGCCAGAAGGTGCAGATTCATATCCCACCTACCCCAGTCATGTCTGAATTGGGAATTACCTTTAGAGAGAGGTGGGGCTGCAGTGCATTATCTCCCCTTCAGCGCCATGTTGTTTGAATCTCTCCCTCGTTTCCCCCACCTTTTTTTGTGTTTTGTCGTTTTGGTATTTTAATTTATTAATTTGGTGATGGTCTACGAAAAAACAAAGAGTTGGGTCTTTTTCAAAGCTTTCAGAGAGAGGTGGACACTGCAGGAGCTGGGGTTCATTATTTTTCCCACTGATTCCATTTTGATTCAGTCCCTCTCTCATTTCCTCCCCTTTTTGTTTCACTTTCTTTTACTGCTTTTTCTGGTTATGTGGACCTTTCCCAGCAAGAGAGTTGGTTTCTAGATAGGTAAAAGATCCAGAAGGGAGAGGGTGAAACTAGGACTTATATTGATCTATATTTTAACAATAAAGCATCTGGATGGGTACATGAATAGGAAAGGTTTAGAGGGATATGGGCCAAATGCTGGCAAATGGGAGTAGATTAACTGGTCGGCATGGATGAGTTGGACTGAAGGGTCTGTTTTCATGCTATATAGTTCTATGACTGCATGACTGTATAATAAAAGGATTGTAAATTTCTGAAAGTCTTCTCCAGCCCACAAACATCTGTCAGCGTAACATCACTGTGAGAAAGCTAACGCTATGTCTCCATTGTTTCTTTCACCACATACTTTAAATATGTGGTCTCCCATTAATCCTTGCACCAATGGGAACAGCTTTAATTCTGTCTAATCTGTTTAGACCCCTTACTCTGGGTAAATCATTCAGTCCCAGTTCCCTGAGCTTGTTCCATGCCATTTACCAAGATGGTGACTTATTTGCACCCTAAGTTCATACACCCAACGTGGCTCTATCTCCTTTAATACACTTGAGGTAGCAGACCTCCATTGATCTCTCATTTAAAATGATTGACTGACTCAATGGTTATTTATCTTTGTGGAAAAGAGTTCCACCCTTCCTGTTTCCTAACCTCTTGCCTTAACAGGCTGACCCCAGTGTTTGTTTTATTTAGATTACTTACAGTGTGGAAACAGACCCTTCGGCCCACCAAGTCCACACTGACGTGCCACCCACCCAGACCCATTCCCCTACATTTACCCCTGCCCCTAACACTACGGGCAATTTAGCATGGTCAATTTACCTAACCTGCACAATTTTGGACTGTGGGAGGAAACCCACGCAGACACAGGGAAAATATGCAAACTCCACACAGTCAGTCGCCTGATGCGGGAATTGTACCCAGGTCTCTGGTGCTGTGAGGCAGCAGTGCTAACCACTGTGCCACCATGCCGCCCACTAACTCTGTTTACCAATTCTGTTCTGAGCTGACCCTCATTATTGCAACCGGTCACTATATCACCTAACAATTTCTTACAAAATTTGATAAGCCACAGTCAAATCACCCTTTAAGTATCTACAGGCTAAAGAATAACCCTGGTCTCATTGTTGAATCCTTGGAGAGCCACAGGTTTATTCTGATGAATCAATATTGAATCTCCTTCCAAGATTGATAAATCCGTCTAAGACATTTCATTCTGAATTTATATTGCACGCCAGTAGTTGTTGTGTTCTCACCATGATTTAGTGCGACTGTAGCAAAAATCTTCTTCTAATTTATATTCCAGCCCTCTAATTAAAAGAGCAAATTGCATTAGCTATTTAAATTGTTCTTGTTTTTATAACCGACTGCTACCTTTTAGTGAATTATATGTGCAGATTCTCGCATTTTTTTAGACTTCCACTGGTTTTTGCTCTTCATTTTTTAATTGACACTCAGATCTATCTCTTATTTTTCATCCAAAATGTAACACCTCATGCTGGTGAAATCCATCTGTCACACATTCGCCCACTCACTTAATCTTTCAAAACCCTATTGCTTCTGTCTGCACTTGTTACTATGTCATTCATTTTAGCATCAGGGCTGAGCCACAGCATTGGGAAATATAGGGGTAGTTTAAATCTGCAACTAACCAAGCTGTACCTTACTTAACATTGATAATTGGGTCACCAAAGAGGACCTTTTCCAGGACTACTAACCCTTGTTTCATTGAACACAGCATTTTATATTTACAAAACAAAAAGTAAATCCTTAGAATCCCTGCAGTGTGGAAACAGGCCATTCAGCCCAAGAAGTACACACTGACTCTCTGAAGAGCATCACTCCACTACCCTACACATTCCTCAACACCATGGGCAACTTACTGTGGTCAATCCACTTCACCTACACATCTTTGCACTATGGAAGGAAACTACAGCACCTGGCAGAAACTCATACAGCCATGGAGAGAATGTGCAGACTCCACACTGACAGTCACCTGAGGATGGAATTGAACCTGGGTCTCATACACTACAAGGCAGCAGTACTAACCACTGAGCAACCATGCTAACTCCATGCTTGCTATTGGAGATAAAAGCAAAGCTACTTTTGAAAGAGATGAAAGGTGTGTGAGAGAAAGCAATTAACTGAGTGGACAGTGAAATCTGCCCACAGGATTTCACAAATAACACAAATTGTTATTCTTTTACTAAATGTAGCAGTAGGTTATTTGTTTGTGCAAGTTTGGATGGTTTCTGCACATGAGCACATGAATTTGTGCATGTGTGTCCACGCCAATGACTTTGTGAACCTCGGCAAAAGTGAGGACTGCAGATGCTGGAGAATAGAGTCAAGATTAGAGTGGTGCTGGAAAAGCACAGCAGGTCAGGCAGCATCCGAGGAGCAGGAAAATTGACCTTTCGGGCAGAAGCCGTTCATCAGGAATGAATACTGTGTGAACCTACCCTCTTGCTCCTTATATATGTATGGAATGCTTTGGGATTTTCTTTAATCCTGTTGCCAAGGACTTTTCATGGTCCCTTTTAGCCCTCCTAGTGTCTACTTTAAAAGTGATGCTAGCATCCAATTTTAAAGTAGACATGAGGAAGGCTAAAAGAAGCCATGAAATGTCCTTGGCAAACAAGATGAAGGAAAGTCCCGATGTATTCTATACATATTTAAGGAGCAAAAGGGTAGCTAGGGAAAGGGTAGCTCCACTCAAGGACAAACGAGGGAATTTATGCATGGATCCGGAGAAGTGTATCCATGAAGTCCTTAAAGACTGTTTTGCATCGATATTCACAGAGGAGAAGGACATAGTGATGATGAGTCTTGGGAGGGGTTTGGTGATATTTTAGGGCATGTCAGTATCCAAAAGGAGATGTAGAGTGTTTTGGAAAGCTTTAAGGTAGACAGGTCACCAGGACCTGATAGGATCTAATCCAGAACACTGAGGGAGGCAGGTGAGGGAATTGTTGGGGCTTTGTACAAAGTCTTGGTAACCTGTTTAATCACAGGTGAGGTCCCAGAGGGTTGGAGAATAGCCAATGTTATCTCTGTGTTTAAGAAAGGCAACAGGAGAATCTGGGAAATTCAGATCAGTGAGCCTATGTCAGTGGTCGGGGTTTTACTGGAGAAGATTGTTCGGGATAGGATTAACTCACTTTTGGAAAAATATACATTTGTAGCGATAGGCAGTATGGTTTTGAGAGTATCCCACAAATGTGATGGAGTTTTTGGAGGAAGTAACAAAGCTGATTGATGAGGGCAGGCTGGTAGATGTTGTCTATATGACTTTAGCAAAGCCTTTGACAAGGTCACTCATGGCAAACTGATACAAAAGGTGAAGTCACATGGGATCTTTGGTGAGCCAGTGAGATGAATACAGAACTGGCTTAGTCATAGAAGGCAGTGGAAGGGTATTTTTCTGGTCGGAGATCTGTGATCAATGGCATTCTGAAGGGATCACTGCTGGACCCCTCATTGTTCTTGGGTTTGCTGTTTATCTAAAGGTGAGTGTAGGTGCTTGTAGGTGTCTGTGGATGACACAAAGATTGGGGGAGCTGCAGATAGTGAGCAGAATTGCCAGAGGATACAGTAGAATACAGACAGGCTGGAGAATTGGGTATCAAAATGGCAGACGGAGTTTAATCTCGACAAATGCGAGGTGATCTATTTTGCAAGACCTAATGCCGGAGCTAAGTATACAATAAATGGCAGAACCCATAGTTGCATCAACATACAGAGGAATCTAGGCATACAGATTCACAGGCCTGATAGTAGCAACACAACTGGATAAGGTAGTGAAGGAGGCATATAGCATATTTGCCTTCATCAGCTGGGATACAGAATATAAAAATTGGCAAGTCATGTTGCGGCTGTATAGAGCTGTAGTTAGGCCACATTTGGAATATTGTGTACAGTTCTAGTCACTACGCTACCAGAAGAATGTGGAGGTTTTGGAGATGCTACTGAAATGGTTTACCAGGATATTGTCTGGTCTGAAGGGTATTAGCTATGAGGAGAAATTGGATACACTTGAGTTGTTTTCACTTGAATATCAAAAGATGAAGGGTGACCTGGTAGAAGTTTACAAAATTATGAGAGGCATGGATAAAATGGATAATTGGAACCTTTGACCCAGGGCAGAAAAGTCAATTACTGGGGGTCATAGGTTTAAAGTAAAAGGGAGTATGTCTAAAGGAGAGGAAAGAGGCAGGTTTTTTACACAGATGATGGTACGTGCCTGGCATGCACTACCAGAGGAGGTGGTGGAGGTGGTCATATAGCAACATTCACGAGGCATCTTGACAGATTGATATAGAGGAGGCAACTGAGGTATATGGACCACTTGGAGGCAAAGAGATTTTAGTTTAGAAAGTCACCATGTAGCAGAATAATCCTGGTGGGCCAAAGGTCCTGATCCTGTGCTGTACTGTTCTCTGTTCTTACACATTGCTGGAGAGGAGGAGACCTACTAAGTTTCCCACCAAGTCCATATCACATCATCACATCATCATGTGGGTGATGCTTAAAGTACCCCCCTCAGACCCTTATACAACACCTTACAGGATTATACTTTTATAACTATTCTCAAGATATGGGCATTACTGGCAAGGCTGATATTTATCATCCACGATAGCTCAGTGCTTAGCACTGCTGCCTCACAGTGACCCAGGTTCAATTCCAGCCTTGGGTGACTGTCTGTGTGGAGTTTGCACGTTGTCCTTGTGTCTGTGTGGGTTTCCTCCGGGTGCTCCGGTTTGCTCCCACAATCCAAAGATGTGCTGGTTAGGTGGATTGGCCATACTAAATCGCCCATAGTGTTCAGGGATGTGCATTAGTCAGGGGAAATGTAGAGGAATGGGTCTGGGTGAGATACTCTTCAGAGGGTCTGGTGAGAACTTGTTGGACCAAATGGCCTGTTTCCACACTGTAGGGATTCTATGATTCGTGATTGCCCAAAGAGAACTTGGCAATAATCAGCCTTTAATCATACAGCAATAAGTCATCCACAGTTGTAAACTGCTGTCAGTGCTCAAAACATGTTTTCACGGACAACCTGTAGGGCTTTTGGGTTGGTCAGCCTTCAACACAATACCGATGAATGCTGAGACATGTTTGATTTCTCTTCTGCTTCTGTCGTAATTGGTTGAGTTGATTATGGCTTCCAGACCACTGTCGCCTGTTGACAGCAAAAAACATACTTCTTTTGGCCGACATCATTAATCTCAATGTATTCTGCCTTTCATTATGGGTTCCATCATGAGGTAGCTCTGTGAAATCTTCCACCAGCTATTGCTCCATGACCACTTGATCCTTAACTGAATATTTTTTGATCTGTTATTCCATAATTGCCTGTTCCAGAAATAGTTGACTCTTGTCTTAACTAATTTGATTCCTTCCACCATTTTAAGAAGATCGAAGTCAAAACACGCATTCACAAACTATTATTATTGTTCTTTTATTGTTTATGGAGTTTGTGTAAGTTGTCTGCTATCTGATGCCCTTTGTGTTTCAGAGTAGCTTGTAGCATATCTTAATCTTAAATGGTATATCTCCCAGATTATGCGGTTGCTCTGTGGTCAACTGTAGACAGCATGTGTTCAACCATGGTTCACTATTTGATAGTATCGTGACACTGGCACCAGCATTAAGCTTGGAATCAGTGAGGTGCCCATTGATACAAATAGTCTCTTGTCAAAAGTACTGGTCTAGATCACCTACTTCCTCCTAGGGACACCAGTCATTTCCTCTATTGTTCTCTGTAATAAACCTTTTTGTACGTCTTGCTTTATTGACTCTGCCCTACTTCAGCAGAATCTCTGAAAGTAACCTTTTGTTTTGAAGATAAAGCATTATTTTCCAATGCTTTGGCACCGTGTGTGACTGTGAAGTTTTCTTGCTCCATTGCATTGGCAATTACTTAGATTAGATTACTTACAGTGTGGAAACAGGCCCTTCAGCCCAAGTCCACACCGACCCACCACCCACCCAGTCCCAGTCCCAGTCCCCTACATTTACCCCTTCACCTAATACTACAGGCAATTTAGCATTGCTAATTCACCTAACGTGCACATTTTTGGACTGTGGGAGGAAAACTGGAGCACTCGGAAAGAATGTGCAATCTCCACACAGACAGTCGCCTGAGGTGGGAATTGAACCCGGGCCTCTAGCACTGTGAGGCAGTAGGGCTAACCACTGTGCCACTGTTACCTTCAGTATCTGGTCATTGTCTTACTGATTTTTTATGTGTGTCTCTTGTGGCACTGCGCACATTAAGAATTGCATGGATCCTGTTGATCTCCTGTGGTAAGGATGATCCTTTCCTTTTTATGTTTATCTGTGCTGCTTCCAGATTTTGACTTCACATACCATCAGAAAGGCTTTTGCTCAAATGAAATTTCCTTATGACTGTAATAACTCTGACAAAGAGTCATCAGAAATTCCAACAGCAAGTTGATCATTTTTAAAATTTTGTTTTTAAGTCACCATTTCTCCATTAATCTTGAGACTATTAATTAAGTTATCCTGAGTGCTGAACTCTTCTCTTTAAACTAGCTGTTTCAAGAATTTTACTGTAATTAAAGTAATTGTCAAAGGCTTGCTTCAGAAGTATCTGTTGTTTCATTTATACCTCAGCAAGCTTAAATGTTATTGGCTATGCTCCCAGTTGTGTCTCGAAGTGTATTAATTTGTTCAACTTCTGGTATTGTGACACATTTAGAATTTTCTTCAGAAATAGTTTCTCTAAGGTGTCCACCTCAATGTTTTATTTGACCCATCTCTGAAATCCTCCTGGCAACATTGTTTCTGATGCCATACTTTCCTAATTCTTTAATCTCCTTGCTTAAAAGGCTTTTAATTTTGCATTAACAGCAGGGCTGCTGATCTCTCTGCTGCTTCAGGAGGGCTTCCCCTCATTTTTCTGGTCAAACTTCCTGCCTTTTTTGTCACTTTGTGGGATGAATCTCATTGTTGTCAGCCTAAGTAAATGATTCCTATTTCCTTAAAGTCTTTATTGAATGATTGCCCTTGCCTGCAGCTTTAAGTAATAAATTCTGCTTGAATTATAGTTCTTTTTTTCGGGCTGATTCCTGCTGTCTGTTACTGTAATGATAATCTTCAATTCATTCACGGTTTTTCCAAAATGGTTTCTGATGTCTGTGATTTCAATTAATGTATCCTGCCCTTGGCACTGTTATAATAATAAATTGCATATCTTTTCTACTGCCTTAATAAAGTCTCTGAAGTTTGTTTTCCTGTTAATCTTAGTCTGTTTAGGCTTTGAATATGCCCCTTTATCACTTTAATTGTGGCTTCATGATATCCCTGGGTCCATATAACATCATCATTGTTGGTGGTGCTTAAGGCACACCTCAGTGTTAACCCTTTCAGACCCTTCCATCTCTTATACAACACCTCACAGGATTCTATTTTTAAATTTGTTCTTTGAATGTCAACATTAATAGCAAGTCTGACATTAACTGTTTGACCCTAATTTCTTTGAGAAGTGATATTGAGCCTTCTTAAAATTCTGTAGTGGCAGTAGTTTGATACAACTAAGATCTTTCACTAAGCCCTGAGAGACATTTAGGGGTCAATCATGTCATGTAGATAATGCAACTGGATTAATATTTTTCTTTTTCTGTCACAGATCAGTCAGATGTTGGGAAATGAATTCAAGTTTGCTCTTCATGAGCCTTTTGGCCTCAGGTAATGAATTAAAAATGATCAAACCTCAGCATTTAAATTCCAATGGAAAAATAAATGACTGCATCGCAGAACAGCTCTTCCGAAAGCACAGCTCTCTTGCAGTACAGACCCTCCAACAGTTTGACACTCTCATGGCACTGTCCCTCTGACAATGCTGCCTCGATATTGTCCCTCCAACAGTGCAACACTCCCTCGGTATCATTCCTCTGATAATATAATACTGACTTTCCGACAGTGCAGCGCTCCCTCAGAACTGCCTTATAACAATGCAGTGCTTCCTCAGTACTGACTGTCCGAGGAGGAATTCTCTTGCAGTAGAGACCATCCAACAGCGCAGCACTCTTGCCATTTCTGATTGTCCAACAGTCAACTGACTGCCTCATCGATAGTGCAGCACTCCCTTACTACTGACTCTCCCAACAGTCCAGCATTCCCTCAGTGCTGACCTTCCGACACTGCAGCACAATTGAGGTTACCATAAAGGACTCTTCTTCTCAATCTCTCCCGTTGCCTGAGGCGTGGTGACTCTTAAGCCAGTCATCTCTCTCTAAGGAGAGAGCAGCCCTATGGTCTGGTAAGATGATGGCAGCTTTAGTTTTATCTTTACTCTGTCAGTAAATGCAGAGTAGTGTCAGTGTGAGGTTTGTGCCCAAGTAGGGGTGGCACAGTGGC
Organism: Chiloscyllium plagiosum; assembly: GCF_037043375.1. Taxonomy (NCBI): domain Eukaryota; kingdom Metazoa; phylum Chordata; class Chondrichthyes; order Orectolobiformes; family Hemiscylliidae; genus Chiloscyllium; species Chiloscyllium plagiosum. The sequence continues at coordinate 11,965,493 of NW_028270171.1, read as the reverse complement.
TCAGTGGTTAGCACTGCTGCCTCAGCAGCACTAGGGACCTAGGTTCAATTCCTAGCTTCAGGCAATTGTCTGTGTGGAATTTGCACATTCTCCCTATGTCTGCGTGGGTCTCTTCTGGGTGCTCTGGTTTCCTTCCAAAGACCTGCAGGTTAGGTGAATTGGCCATGCTAAATTGCCTGTAGTGTTAGGTGCATTAGTCAGGGGTAAATGTAGGGGAATGGATCTGGGTGGGTAGCTCTTCAGAGGGTCAGTGTGGACTTATTGGGCTGAAGGGCCTGTTTCCATACTGTAGGGAATCTAATCTATTTGGAATGAGATATGATTCTATCCCTTAAGTTTCTGATTCAGATGGAAGTGCAGTACCTACTCAGCCAGACCCAGGTGGGTAAGTGTTTAGATTGTTTTTGTATTGAATTACTGCTTAAGGCATAGTAAGCCTCCTCCAAACAGAAAATTATGCCCTTACATGTTACAGAAATGTTTTTAACAATGAGCCAAGTCTGACACCTTGATCTGTTTACACGTAGTAACAAAAGCAGAGGCAGACACCTCTGATACACTCTCCACACAGTATGTTATAGAAACCCACAGCAGAGAAGGGGACCATTTGGCCCATATGTTTGTGCCTGTTTCACCATCTCTGATACGCAAAGACAAAATGAACGTTCCTTTAAAGTGCAGCTAACAGCAACCTAGGGTGAAATTTTAAGCCCCCACCAGGAATGAGCTGGAAGGTGTGTTTTGGAGATGGAGGAACAATAGCAAAGTGGAGTCCATAGTGATAGCCTATTGTCTCCTCACCTCCACTGGTGAGTTTACCAGACAGGGTGGGTGTCACATCTGATTAATGGCCCACTGTCTGTTAGATCATTATGGGGCCAACTCAGTCACAGCAGATACAGTCCTGAGGTTTCAGGCCAGAAGTGGAGTCACAGCCTCTGCATAAACCTCAAACCCTAGTATTACCTCTAAATATTCGAACAAAAGAAATAGACTTATTACAATATGAAGCATGATGGAACTTTGAGTTCACGCTGATGCTACAGAATTAAATAAAAACTCCATACAGTTACCTTCCCTAAAGGACATTAATGAACCAGATGGGATATTTGCAACTGTTGACGATAATTGTCATGGTCACTGTGTATTGGGCTCTGGGCAGTTGAGGGAGAGTGCTGCTACTCATTCTCCTATCTACTATTTCAGATAAATAAAACAAGCAACCAAATCAGCATTGAAAGATAAAACAAAGAGCTGCTAATGCTGAGGATCTGAAACAAAAACAGAAATTGCTGGAAAAACTCAGCATCTGAGCAGAGAAAGCAGGGTTAACATATCAAGTCTAGAGACCCATAAAAGGGCCCTGACAAGTTTCTCCAGCAAGTTCTGCTTTTCTTTTAACATTGTAAGATAATTACTTAAGTCTATCAAGAGCTGGGTATGTCTTGCCTGAACCATTTGGGACTTTGTATCAGGCAGCCTGATTCTCCACTCAAAGACTGGGTAGATCTTATTGCAACTTAGCTTTAATTCCTTCAAAGCCATTACCTTATTCAACAGTCATTATTGCCAAACAAGGATTTTTATTCCAAATATTAATTTAAACCCCAGAGAGGGATTTGAACTTATGCCATCATCCAGAGCTCAGTTCACCATCGGAGGGTCAGTGTGGACTTGTTGGGCCGAAGGGCCTGTTTCCACACTGTAGGGAATCTAATCTAATCTAAATGTTAGCAGAATATGGGTAACAGTGGGTGATGTTGACACGCTAAAGCAGAACTGGAATTAGAAGCTCTGACACAGTTAGATCGGGTTACCAATTGAACAATCTTTGCCCTGCTGACCAAATGAAAACTCTACGCTTTATCCTTACCTTGTTGAATTAACGGGTGCAACTACAGTGAACAATCTAACCTTGTTCTACATTGCATCTTGTCTTTCAGGTACTGGCAGTTCACCTCTGCAGTCACCTTTTCCATTGCTGGAATTCTGGTCAGTTCAAATTCTTCTATGCGAACCTTTTGAGTATTATGTGTGTTGCTAATGCATTCATTGGAATAAATAGAGTCATACAGTCATAGAGCTGAACAACATGGAAAGAGATCCTTCAGCCCATGTGTCTGCCATGGACATCACCCATCTATCTAGAATCACAGAATCCCGACAGTGAAGATTGAAGACATTTGGCTCGCTGAGTTTGTGCCAATTCTCCAACGAGCATCCCACCCAGACCCACTCTCCACCCTATCCCAATATCCAGACCCACTCTCCACCCTATCCCAATATCCAGACCCACTCTCCACCTTTTCCCAATATCTCCATATTCACTTTGGCTAATCCACATAGCCCGCACATCCCTCGACACTATGGGACAACTTAGCACGGCCAATCCTCCTAACCTGCACAGCTTTCTCCTTCACTCCAGTCCAATTTTCCAACGATGAGCCTCCTGCACTTGAATATTTCTTAAATGTTGTGAGGGATCCCGTCACTGCTACCCTTTCAGGCAGTGAAGTCAAGATACAGACCACCTCTGGTTAAAAATATTTCTTCCTTAAATACCTTCCAAACCCTCTGGCTTCTTATCTTAACTCTACAGTCCCTGAATATTGATACCTCTACTAAGGAGAAAAGTTTATTTTTACCTACCCTATCAATGCCCTTCAGACTTTATCAGATGTTAATCAGGTTGCCCTCTCAGTCTTCTCTATTGAAAGGAAAACAACCCCAGCCAACCTAGCCTCCTGCCCAGGCAACATCCTGGTAAATCTCCTCTCCACCCTCACAAATGCAATCATAACCATCCTACAGTTACTGTTACAATTACTGGTGTAGTGACATTATTGCTACCTCACTGTTCCCCGTAAAATGAGATGCTTTTGAGACAATACAAAGTTGTGAAAGGTCCTTTATAAATACAATTTTTTTTCTTCCAGTAGGAGTTTAAAGATAGAATTTTAGCATTTTCATTTTGCCAGTGTCCTCTGAGGCTGGCCTGCTTGTACAACCTTCCCAGAGATGGACAATTGACAGGCCAATCGAAGACAGCAGGCAGGCAGTAGGAAGGGCCATTGGGAGCTCCCAGAACAGGCAGGTAACCAGCAACCTCATGGGAAGAGGTGGGCACTGCTGCTGTAGATTGGAGTCTGAAGCAGCATCTTAAAGCTCATGCACCCCCTAAAGACTACATGTAGAATGCTGCAGCAACATCTCCTGACCTCCTTGTTACCAGTCCTGAAAGACAGTCTCACTCCCCATCTGGTCTCCCTCCAGGAAGATCCCAGCAGTGATACCAAATTGCCTCAGAGTTTAGTTCTTGGTGGTTAGATATCCAATGCTGCCATTGGATAGTCGTCGATGATCTCACCCTGTCTCCCAAGATGACTTCACAGGCGGATGGCATGGGGCAAGGAACCCAGGAGCCACCTTCCAAAACTATGCATGTCTCATCCCAAAAACCATCCCCAATCAACTGTCCAATTAGGGCCAGAATTTCTTCCTTATATTGCTGAGTATGTTCACTGCAGAGATTGATAGATTTCTTCTTATTGAAAACATTAAGGGATTGGTGATGGAGCAGGAAAATGATATTTAGATAGAAGATCAGCCATGGTCCAGTTGAATGATGAAGCCTGATCAAAGGGCTGAATGCCTCCTGTTACTCTTATTTCTGATGTTCTTCAACACCTTCCAACTCCCTACAGTGTGGAAACAGGCCCTTTGGCTCAACAAGTCCACACTGATCCTCCGAAGAGCATCCCACCTAGACCCACTCCCTTATTACTCTACATTTACCCCTGACTAATACACCTATCCTACACATCCCTGAACACGATGGGTAATTTTAGGATAGCCAATTCATCTAACCAGCACATCTTTGGATTTTGGGAGAAAACTGGAGCACCCAGAGGAAACCCACGCAGACACGGGGAAAATGTGCAAACTCCACACAGACAGTCGCCCAAGGCTGGAATCAAACCCAGGCTCCTGGCGCTGTGAGGCTGCAGTGCTAACCACTGAGCCACTGTGCCTAATTATGAGTTAGGATATTTCCTACAATTTCCCTCTGTTCTGCAAGATCTCTATCCATTCATAGATTGTCATGGAGACTAGAATCAAGAGTGCTACATCAAAAATAAAATCCTAGACTTAACTGATACAAGTTGAAGGTTACCAGACAATCCTAAAAGACCCTATTTCCATAAGCATTTTGTTAAAACATTGTTTATTCCTCATTCACGGGATGTGGGTGTTGCTGACAAGACCAGCTTTTATGGCTCATCCTTAATTCCCCTTGAGAAGGTGTGGACAGCTGCCTTCTTGAATTATTGCAATCCATGTGCTGTAGGTCGACCCACAAAGCCATTAGGGAGGAGGTTCAGGATTTTCACCCAGCGACACTGAAGGAACGATAATATATTTCCAAGTCAGGATGGGGAGTGACTCAGCGGGGAACTTCCAAGGGGCAATGTCCCATGTATTTGCTGCCCTTGACCTTCTAGATGGTAGAGGTCATGGGTTGGAAGGTACTGTCCAAGAAGCCTTGGTGCATTACTGCAATGTATCTTGTAGATGGTACACACTGATGCTACAGTGTGTCAGAGGTGGAGAGTGAATATTGAAGCAGGTGGATGGGCAGCCAGTCAACCAGGTGTTTCATCCTAGATGATGTTGAGTTTTTTGAGTTGCACCCATCCAGGCAGCTGGGGAGTATTCTATCATCCTGCTGACCTGTGCCTTGGTGGATGGAGGAGTCAGGAAGGGGAGTTACTTGCATCTAAACTCCAGCCTCTTGCAGCTACTGTATTTATGTGGCTACTTCAGTTCAGTTCAGTTTCTCGTCAATGGTAATCCCTAGGATGTTGATGGAGAGGCAATTCAGATAGCAGATAACTATTCAGAAACTAACAAAAACGGAAATTGCCAAAGAAATTCAACAGGTCTGGTGGCATCTGTGCAGAGAGAAACAAAGCTAATGTTTCAAGGGTGGCACGGTGACTCAGTGGTCAGCACTGCTACCTCACGGCACCAGAGACCCGGGTTCGATTATACCCTCAGGCGACTGTGTGGAGTTTGCACGTTCTCCCCACGTCTGCGCAGATTTCCTCAATGTGCTCCGGTTTCCTCTCACAGTCCAAAGATATGCAGGTTGGGTGGAGAGGTCACGGGAAATGCAGGGTTACTGGAGTAGGGTTGGGGGTTGGGGTTCTGGATGGGATGCTGTTTGGAGGGTCAGTTTGGACTCGATGGACCAAATGACCTGCTTCCATGTTGTAGGGATTCTATGATTCTAAGTCCAGTGACTGTTCTTCAGAACTGACATACTGATACATTACAGTTATATCCAGAGCATTTGATCTGAGGCTTAATATAGCTCAATTCAAATTATCTACATGACTCAGTCAAAAAGATATTTATTAGTAACTGTGTGAGCTTCATGCAGAGCACAAACAGGGGAGTCAAAGACACAGAGGAAAAACATTGGTAATAACCGTAACATCCTCAAAGATAATACAATTAATATCACAAGATGGTTACAAATATAAGGTAATGAGAGTGAGTGTGCAATAAAGGGCTTTTCTTCTGCTTATTCATGTGATGGGGGCATCGCTGGGTAGGCCAGTATTCATATCCACCCTTCATCACCTTGTTGACAATCTTCTTGGTACTCAGGCCAATTCAAAAGACAGTTGAGAGTTATTTGATTTGATTCGATTCATTATTGCCAGTGTGCCTTGGTTCAGTGAAAAGTTTTGTTTTGCATTCAGCACAAGCAGCTCATACCATGCAAAGTGCATTAGGGTAATAGAACAGAACTTGTTTCAGTGAATTGGCCATGCTAGTAGTGATAGGTGCACTAGTCAGGGTGGGTTGCTCCTCGGAGGGTCAGTGTAGACTTGTTGGGCCAAATGGCCAGTTTCCACACTGTAGGGAATCTAATGTTACAGTTGCAGAGAAGGCACAGAGAGCAAGATCATCATTAAATTTAAAATTTAAGTTGACTACTCAGAACTCTAATAACAGCGGGGAAAAGGATGTTGGTATATGCTTTTGTATCTTCTGCCAGAAAGCAGAGTTTGTAAAAGGTTATAACTGGGGTGGGAAGGGTCTTTGATTTGTCTGCCAATCATATAGCCAAGGGTCTGAAGGCCAACCAGGTAAAGATGGCAAAGTTCCTTCCTGAAAGGAAATTTGAAAACCAGATGGGTTTTTAACACCAATCTGGTAGTTCTTTTAGTCACCATTTCCCCACACTGACCTTTTAATCCAGATTTATTTAATCTACTGAATTTGAATTCCTTAGCTGTCATGCCCCCTGAAGGACAGCACCCAAATAGCAATACCAGAGTCCTGAGAACAAGTGTCTGGAAAACACACAGGAACAACAAGATTCAGGAGAGCCAAGTGCCTGGAGTTAGATATTGTCATGAATATTGACGCCAATGTTTCAACGGTGTGGATCTAACAACAGAAGTTACAATCAAGAGTGTTTCATAGTAAATAAAATCTATTTAGTCAACAAACAGAGTCCAACAGCTTTTTCCCATGGCAGGGGAATCTAAAACTGGAGGGCATCGGTTTAAGGTGAGAGGGAAGAGATACAAAAGGGTCCAGGGGGGCAATTCTTTCTCACAGTGGGTGATAAGTGTTTGGAACAGGCTGTCAGAGATGGTGGTGGAGCAAATACAATTTTGTAATTTAAGAAACATTCAGACAGGTATGGAGGGATATGGACCAAACACAGACAAATGGGACTAGATTAATTATGAAAACTGGGCAGCAGGAACAAGTTGGGCCAAATGGCCTGTTTCCATGCTGTGAACCTCTATGACTCTAATAAAACATTGCACTACAGCAGACAGTTTATAAACTCAATGAACAGTGTCTTTTTAAGCAGGGCCTCTATAAACTATAGCAAATAGATCTCATGACCAACAAATACAGCAAAGTTTTAGGAAAATATGATCGAGAAACAAGAGTAGGCCCCCTGGCCCTTTGAGTCTGCTCCACCATTCAATAAGATCATTGTTGATCTAATTTTAATCTCAACGTTTACATACCCTGCATATTCCCAATATTGTTTATCTCTATCTACCTCCGTTTTAAAAAGTATCCAAAGACTCTGCATCTATTGACTCTTGAGGAAAGGAATTCCAAAGATTCTTAATCCTCTGAGAGAAAATAATGTTTCCTCGTCTCTGTCTTAAATGGGAACTCCCTTATTGTTAACTCTGACCTGAAAATGTGTTGCTGGAAAAGCGCAGCAGGTCAGGCAGCATCCAATGAGCAGGAGAATCGACGTTTCGGGCATGAGCCCTTCTTCTTTCCTGAAGAAGGGCTCATGCCTGAAACGTTGATTCTCCTGCTCCTTGGATGCTGCCTGACCTGCTGCGCTTTCCAGCAACACATTTTCAGCTCTGATCTCCAGCATCTACAGTCCTCATTTTCTCCTGTTAACTCTGACCCCGTAGTTCTAGATTCTCCCACAACAGGAAACATCCTTTCAACATCCACCCGGTCAAGTCTCCTCAGGATCTAATATGTTTCAGTATTATATGTTTTGCAATAAAGGCAGTGATATTCTGCAGTAAAACGCAGTGAGTGGAGGACTGCACATAAGGGAATGGAGTGACATAAAACAGTGAGCAAAGGGGATTAAAATTTTTATTTTGTAAAGAAGGAGAAGTGTGGAGACATTCTGAACTTGAAGCAATTCCTGTCTCTGAACAGCCTGAGATTTAATGCACTGTTTCCTTCCTGCTCTAGGCTTTGGTGTTTCCAAGAATGCTACATGGTTGGCTGTTCCAGGGAGAGTATAAGTTGTCCTGCATTGCATCACTCCGACTCCACAGTGGCGCATTACTCAGTATGTTGCAAATTGAATATTAAAGTAATGGATCCCAAGTCAGTCGATGAAGTATGAAATAATCATTTTTTTTGTAGATACAATGGGGGAGGCAATGGTCTAGTGGTATTATTGCTGGACTGTTAATCTGGAGATTATGCTCTGGGGATCTGGGTTTGAATCCTGCCATGACAAATGGTAGAATTTGAATTCAATCAAAAATATTGGAATTAAGAATCAATAAATGCCTATCTGCACCTTGGCAGCTGATGGGTTATACATTATCTGCAGTTTATAAATGATCCCAAAATCACTTTTAACTTTGTAAGCTTCTTTTGGGACTTTACCTTTTGTTACGGTATCCCCTTCAAGGGGCTATAACCTGTTAATTTGGCCCCATTCAGTTTATTTGAATTTCTAAATTCGAGTGTAAAGAGACATTGCTGGGGCACAATGTGAGTAGGCAGGAGAGAGATATATGGAATGCTGCATGCTGCAAATAAACCAACTCTCAAGTAAAGAAAACAAAATAAAGCAAAGAATTACGGATACTGGGAATCTGAAACAAAAACAGAAATTGCTGGAGAAACTCAACAGGTCTGGCAGCATCTGTGGAGAGAGAAAGCAGAGGTAATATTTCGAGCTCAGTGACCCTTCCTCAGAAGTGTTTGTCCAGGGCAAGTTCAACCCACAGCTCCACAACATTGACAGCAGTCAGGGTAAGGAGCTGGATCCTGTGTCCATTTGAACCAGAATGGGGTATCCAACTCCATGCTGTTGGCACCAATCTGACCCACATAGACATCCAGCCAACTGGCCCGGCTAAACAGCTGCTGCTTTAACAGACGCTTTTACATGCATGTTGTAATGTGGAGCTATGGATAGGGATGGCAGAGCTCCAACTTCCTGAGCATCATTTGGAATTTACATCCATAGGCAAATGACAAGGAGTCCTTCCCAAGCTTGCCATTGGCATGCGTTCAAAAGATTTGCAGGTTGATACTCAGCCTGTTTGCCTGCATTATGAATGCACCTTCCTTCAGCTGTCAAGTCCCAGAATGGAACTTGAACAAAAAGCTGCTGGCTCAGAGTGGGGTACACTACCCACTGCACCACAACACCTCCTAGCTTAAAGCAAGCATCAAAGAAAAGGAGACATTACATACATTCTGGTTGTCTCAGTATTGGTACATTCTCCGTGCTTCATATTGGGGTGTTTCTAAAATTTAACAAAGATGTTTCTTTTTAATTTGCACAAAGGCATTGCTCTGATCCTATGGAATGCCTTTTACACATCTGAGAAGGCAATTATTCGATGGACGCTTCTTTCAGAGACCTGCTATTTTGTTGTGGTGTTTCTAGGTATGTGAATTCAAATACTAACCCCTTATTAACACAATTGGATCTATATGTATCTTGTGAGGCTCTTAATTTAAGTCACATGCTTGCTTGGAAATTATGTCATTACTTTACTGGTCCAAATAACTTTCTGACCTCTTTAAAAAAAAGCTACCTTCACAAGGTAGAATCCCCATAGTATGGAAACAAGCAGGACTTATACACTTAATGGTAAGGTCCCAGGGAGTGTTGCTGAACAAAGGGACCTTGGAGTGCAGGTTCATAGCTCCTTGAAAGTGGAGTCCCAGGTGGATAGGATAGTGAAGAAGGCATTTGGTATGCTTTCCTTTACTGGTCAGAATATTGAGTACAGGAGTTGGGGGGTCATGTTGAGGCTGTACAGGACATTGGTTAGGCCACTGTTGGAATATTGCGTGCAATTCTGATAGGTCTCCTTCCTATCAGAAAGATGTTGTGAAACTTGAAAGGGTTCAGAAAAGATTTACAAGGATGTTGCCAGGGTTGGAGTATTTGAGCTATAGGGAGAGGCTGAACAGGCTGGGGCTGTTTTCCCTGGAGCGTCAGAGGCTGAGGGGTAACCTTATAGAGGCTTACAAAATTATGAGGGACATGGATAGGGTAAATAGGCAAAATCTTTTCCCGGGGGTCGGGGAGTCCAGAACTAGAGGGCATAGGTTTAGGGTGAGAGGGGAAAGATATAAAAGAGACCTAAGGGGCAACTTTTTCACTCAGAGGGTGGTATGTGTATGGAATGAGCTGCCAGAGGAAGTGATGGAGGCTGGTACAATTGCAACATTTAAGAGGCATTTGGATGGGTATATGGATAGGAAGGGTTTGGAGGGAAATGGGCCGGGTGCTGGCAGGTGGGACTAGATTGGGTTGGAAAACTGGTCGGCATGGACGGGTTGGACCGAAGGGTCTGTTTCCATGCTGTACAGCTCTATGACTCTTAAGTCCACACCAACCCTCCAAAGAGTATCCCACCCAGACCCATTCCCTTGCCCTATTACTCTACATTTCTCATAACTAATGAACCTAGCCTACACATCCTTGAGAACTATGGGCAATTTAGCATGGCCAATCCACCTAACCTGCACATCTTTGGACTGTGAGAGGAAACCCACGCAGACACAGGGAGAATATGCAAATTTCACACAGTTGCCTGAGGCTGGAATCAAACCCAGGTCCCTGGCACTGTGAGGCAGCAGTACATACCACTGAGCCACCGTGCCACCCTTGTGAATTCAAATACTAACCTCTTCTTCACACATTGATTCTAGCTACAACAAGAGTAATTCACTCAGAAGGAGGGAAAAGTCACATTGGCCACAGATCAGCATCACGAATGCAGGTTTTCCCAGTCATTATTGATCAGAACAAATCCAAGCCGACATTCCTTGTGCACTAATGATGGAGTGCAGCCCTGTCAGAGGTGGCATATTGTGTTTTGGACGGGTCATTAAACATAGGCCCCCAGCTGACTTGCCAAAACGATTTCATGGCACTATTTCTGAAGGACAGCAGGGAAATTCTCCCCAGTGTCCTGGATCAATATTTAACCCTCAACCAACTTTGCTAAAATTCATTGTGGTCACATTGGTGTTTACAGAAGCTTGTTGGATACTGCATTTCCTACAATAACAACACTGACCACACTTCAAAAATATTTCATTGGCTGTAAAGTGCTTTGGGCCATCCTGAGGATGTGAAAGACGATATATAAATGCAGGACAAGGCCTCAGGTTATGACCCCTTAAGAGAGAAGCCACTTCAACAGTGCAGTACTCCTTCCATACTGAGATCGAAAAGTGTGGCCTTGGGAAAGCACAGCCCGTCAAGCAGCATCCGAGGAGCAGGAGTCATAGAGTCATAGAGAGAGTCAACATTTCGGGCATAAGCTCTTCATCAGGAATGTGGGGATGAAGGGGGCTGAGAGATAGATAGGGGAGCAGAGATGGCACTGGGAAGGTAGCTGGGAAGGTGGTAGGTTGATACAGGTGGGAGGTGGTTGTGATAGGTTGGTGGGGAGGGTGGAGTGGATAGGTAGGAAGGAAGGTAGGTCAGGTCAAGAGGGCAGTGCTGAATTGGATCTAGGATGAGGTGTGGGAGGGGAGATTTGGAAACTAGTGAAATCGAAGTTGATGCCTTTTGGTTGAAGGATCCCAAGGCAGAAGATGAGGCATTCTTCCTCGAGGCATCAGGTGGCTTGGATTTGGTGGTGGAGGAGGCCCAGGACTTGCATGTCCTTGGCAGAGTGGGAGGGGGAGTTAAAGTGGTCAGCCACAGAGCAGTGGGGTTGTTTGGTATGTGTGCCCCAGAGATGTTCTCCGAAACGCTGTGAGTTGATGCCCTGTCTCCCCAATGTTGAGTAGTCCTCACTTTCTGTACTGAGCCGTCAACCAGGATTTTGTGATCAAGTCTCTGGAATGGCATAGGAACTCAGAATCTTCTGTCATCTAAGGCATTACAGACTGAGCCTTCAAAAGGTTTATGAAGAATTAAAACTAAAAAGGAAGTGTTTGAAATGCATTGAGTTTTCAGAGGCAGTCTTAACTATGGGTGGCGAGTTAATTTCATAATAAATGTGCAAAGTATATAACTATCATTTGGAATTTGGATTTTAATGTGGAGGAAATTTAGATTTTGGTTTTTGCTTTGTGAAGATAACTTTTTCCTTAAAGAGGTCAGAAAGTTATTTGGAACAGTGAACTAATGACATAATTTCCAAGCAAGCATGTGACTTCATTTAAGTGCCTAACCAGATAAAAGTGGAATCAATTGAAAAAGTGTTTACTATGCTGAGTTTTTATGATGTAAAGGTAAACAAATGGTCAGGGCCCAATAGTAGTTAGGAAGAGTCAGGCTTCAGTTCAAAGGGACAGTTTCATCCCAGCAGAAGAGCAGATTGTTAGTTTGTAGAATCTCCAAGTTGTTAGACCTTAGGGAAGTCTCCTGACTATCACAACTGAGAAGGAATCCAGGCTCTCCGAACTGGAAAGAAGTTTGTAGTCCATCAAAACTGGGAAATGTCAGTTAAGTAAGAAGTCAAAGAGTTAAAATAAGAGTGATACTTCATTGACTATCTGTGAAGGATATTGCTAGAAAAGGGTGAATCATTTTGCTGATTATGTTAACATCTTTCCAAGTTGTCTTACAGATATATAGTTTGTTTCTTTCTTTTGTGCAGTAAACTTGTTCTTTTTTTTTGTTAAAGAACACTAGCAGTCTCATAAGAGCACATTCAGGGCAGTGGCTAACTACCATGGTAATCAAACTGCAAAAGTAAAAATTATGGTCTATCAAACCTTTCGCTGTGAGATGTGATTTGTCCAGTATGAACTTGTGACGGATCCATTGTGGACCCATGTGAAGTTGAGGATGTCCTTCGACTGTTAATTCTGTCTTTTTCCTTACAGTGACATTGCTTTCAGCCATGGATCAAGGCTTGTTTTCTCAGGATGTGGGATTCTTGCTCTTGAGTTATGCATTATTTGGGATCATGTCACTTTTCTATTATTTACAAGTTGGACGGAAACCCAAGAAGATCTAATCCAACGATCAGCAGGAGGGGCCCAGACACAGCTTTCAGTGTGAATGGAAACAATTCGAATCAAGAGGACATATTGACCCACCCTCGCCCCCAACCCTGTGCCACCTTCAGCCAACAGCATCCATTAAGGTGACCACTTTTTAGGGTGAAGAATGAGATATTTTCCAGTGGGTAAGCATGGCTATACACTCTCAGTATAGACACGAAGTGAAGGCAAATCCCAACCTCAGAAGAGTAGCTCTACGTAAGGGTTGCCAACTCTGGTTATAGGCAACCCTTGAGGTATGATAGTCAACCATGTGATGGCTGGTCATGCTGATACCTGTAAACGTTGGTCTATTCACTTGATGGAAGTTACAGGTTGTATTTGAGAGCATTGGCTTGTGGTTGCACCTCCTCAGGTGTGGTATGAGACGTTCCAAGAAATGGCTGATGTAAGATGATGCCAAGGGAACCAAAGGGAGGAGAGGGCAAACAGAAAGGGGTAATAGGGGGAAGGGGAGAGGCAAACAGTGGAAGTGGCTAACTAAGGCGAGGGGGGAAGGAAAACTGAAGATATGTAACTGAGATAGAAGGATTGGAAAACTGTGGGAGAGAGGTATCCAAGGGGGAATCCAAAAGAGAGGGAGAGGGGAGTATTGAAGTGGAAGGGGATGGCTAGGAAGTCTGAAAGGGGGAAACTGAGGAGGAGAGGAAAGGGAGAAACTGAAGGTGTAAGACAAAGGGGTAACTGAGGAGAGGGAGAGAGGTAACTGATGGAGGGAGAGGGAAAATTAAAGGAGAGGAGTAACCAAGGGAAAAATTGAGGAAAACTGAAGGAGAGATGATTTAAGGGAGGGAGAAAGGAAACTGAGGGAGAGAGTTAATCAAGGAGATGGGAAAATTAAGGTAGAAAGTCACCAAGGGAGGGTGAAAACTGAAGAGTGGGCAACTTAAGGAGGTGGAAGGCAAAGGGAGAAGGGCAATCAAGAGGGGGGAAGAAGGGATACTGAAGGAGCAAGGCAAGGGGGTAACTGGGGTGGAGGCGGGGAGGAAACTGAGGGAGAAAATGGGTAGAATCGTAAAATGGGGGTATTAATGAATTTGTAACTTGGTGTAAATGTTTCCATACAAAATAAACAAATCCACTAAGAATTGGAACGTCAGCCAAAGCTCAAAATTTCTCCCCACACACAGAATTCTGAATCACTGTGAGAGGGGCTGAATAGAGACTGTGTGGGTTGGGGGTTGGGATGGGGATAAATGTGTATGGGGTAGTGAGTTTCACACAAGGTGTTAACCACACTTGTTGTGAGAATGTGGTTTTCAGTTTAACTTGTAAGTGATGGTTCTGATAAAAAGAGACATTTTGCTGCACTCTCATATCTTGTTGCAAAGCCAGGTGGCAAACAGTTATTACTGTCCATTTCTCTCTGAGCTTCTATTCTGTACCTGGGTTGAATTCAATAAAAAGGTGAACTTGTGAGAAGATAATGATCTCCTGCCTTTGAATTTCAAGTCACCATCACTCACAGGAGACATTACCCATAGCAACTAAAATGATCATTGGTCTACACTGAATGTACTGATGTACTGACGATCTTACCAAACTGACCATTCTCATACTTAAAGTAAAATTCAAATACTAACAACTCAGGCAGGGTGTAGTATTTTGGGTTCTGATCCCAACTTTAGGGCTACATAGATTTCCTGACAAGCCTGCACAGTGTGAGAGATGTTCTCCAGATACTGACTTCCTTCCATTCTACCAATTGGCTGCCAAAATGGCAGCTTTGACATCCAGTTGAAGACTAGACTAGCTCTGGAAGCTGTTGGACCAACAGAGTTGCAGCAGAAACAGGTTCCCCTCCAGGTCACACACCAGCCTGAACTCAAACCAAACACCAAGCTAACACCTACAAATGGACTGTGCATTCACCTCAAGATACACAACTCTGGAGTAGGAGAAAATCATTCTCAGTCCTGAGGAGCTGCCTATAAACTAAAAGAAAGATCCTGACTTGGCAATACATCACCTTTCCTGCAGTGTGGCTGGGTCAATATTCCTGGAACTCCCTCCCTAACAGTGTGGTTTGTGCGTGTAATTACAGCACTGGGTCTGCAGCGGGTTCAAAAAGGCAGCTCACCACCACCATCTCCAGAGCAATCCAGGATGGACAATAAATGCTGGTCCAGCCAGCGACACCCACATCCTACAAACGAATAAAGAAAAAGCCAACAGGATGTTCCCTATCCTACAAGCAGCAGCAACCGAACATTGCTGGCTTCCTTCTTGAGACACTATCTTGCAACCTTTGTCTAAAATGAAATTAAGGCCTCAGCTCTGAGGCCTCAATGTGGAGAGGGGGCAACCTGCCCCTTCCAAACAGGAGCCTTTCCTCAATTCGATCTTTGTGTAAATGGCTCACTGGATTTAATTTTTTTTGTTTTGCATTACTTGTTAATGGCATGTGGGCATTCACTGTCCATGCCTAATTTCCCTTTGAGGAGGTGTTGGTTGAATCACAGCAGTCCATGTTTGGAAGTAGACCCTTTTTGTTGTAAGACAGGAAGTTCCAGCTTTTGACCCAGTGACACTGAATGAACAGCAATATATCTCCAAGTCAGGATGTTAGGTTTCTGGGCTGCGTTTGTTCTTCTAGATGGAAGAGGTCCTGGGTTTGGAAGGTGCTGTCTAAGGAGCCTTCATGAGTTACCGTATGCATTTATTCGATTGTTCGCTCTCCTGGGACTGTGCAATGGTGATTCAAGGTGTCAATGTTTCAACTGGTAAAGGTGGAACACTCAAATGGGCTGCTGTCTCCTGGATGGTATTGGACTTCCAGTGTGTTATTGGAGCAGCATTCATCCGTGCAAGTGGGAAGCATTCCATCATATTCCTGGTTTGTAACCTGTAGATGTTGGACAGGCTTTGGGGAGACAGGAGGTGAGTTATTGTCTATACAGCTCCTAGCCTCTGATCTGCACTTGTAGTCACTATGTGAATATAAAGTCTATTGCAGCTTCAGGTCAACAATAGCCACTAGGATGTTAATGGTGGGGGGAGATACTTAACAATTGAATGCCAAGGAGAAATAGTTAGATTCGTTTTTGTGACATGCGTGGTCTGAGTGTTACTTATTACATATCTTCCCAACCCTGGATGTTTTTGCAATGTATGGACACAGACTGTGTTACATCATTAGATTCACCCTATTTCAGACTTAGAGTGAAACCACGGGTGCTGACAACCTCCTTAGGTGGATGCTTCGGTTCGCGATCAGGCCATTCGGCCCAGCCAGTCTACACAAGTGTTTATAATCCACACAAGTCTCCTCTTCTTCATCTAAACGTTTCAACGTGGGATGTAAAAGATTCCAGGACACTATTTTGAAGAATGTTATCCAGGCCAATATATATCCATCAAGCAACTCCACCATAAACAAATTATTGGCAAGGTGATTAACTTTTCTGAACGCAAGTTTAGATTTGCGTTCAACCAGAGTTGGAACTCATTCCGGACTGAATTTGAGTGAGCTCGAGATATGGTACAAAGTCGATTTTAGACACTGATTCTCTTTAAATTCAATGACATCAAGATCATTTCCTCACTACACCACCAGAGGTCAATGCTCACAACACAACTCTGTGTGAAATAACAAACTCTTTTTGGATAAATCTTTGCAACGCTGGAATATTTGAGGATAGCATTAGGTGGTCATACCGCAGGTAAAGAGTGCACAGGCAAAAAGACAATAGATTACTACCAGACAGATTAAAACATCAGGCAAGATCTCCTTGGGCCATCTCTCAGATTTTCCATTTTGGATACTGCTTGGGGAGATGGTTTCTCAGGGTATGGCAATGTGAGCCAGATGTGTGGAAACAGGAGTAGAGTGAGAGATTAATTATAATAGAGGTTTCCATTGGAAGGGGGTAAGTTCAACAGTTCTTTCATCACGGATGTGACACCAGGATGGTGACCTCTTTGGTGACAGGATCAAATATGTCACTGAGTGACTGCAGCACATTGTGAAGGGAGAGACAGAAAAGTCAGAAGTGGTGCTGAAGTCTGTATTAATGACTTAGGTAATAAAAAAAGGTTCACAAGAGGCAGAATATAAGGAGCTAGTAAAGTATTTAAAAGGCAGGACCTCAACAGTGGTAATCTCAGGATCACTCCCAATCCCAGCAAGATCAGGAATGGCAGAATAGACTAACTGAATGTGTAGCTTGAGGGATGGTACAGGAGGGAGGGACTTAGACTCTGGAATCATTGGAACTGACTCTGGGGAAGGTGGGATCTGTAGAAGCTGGACAGGTTGCACCCCAGCAGGACAAGGATCTATATAGCAGGGGTGTTTGCTAGTACAGTGAGGAAGGGTTTAAACTAGAGTGGCAGGGAAATGGGAACCTGAGCAGAGAGACAAGAGTGAGAGAACCAAAAACGCAAACAAAGGATGAAAAGATGGGGGAAAATGTAGAAGGCAGAGGAAACAAAGGCAAACATCAAATAGAACAGGAGTACATCAAAATTGTGTAAATTTGTCAAAAAGACAAGTCTAAAGGCACTGCATCTGAATGCATAGAGCGTTTGTAATAAGGTAGAGATATTAACAGCACAAATAGTTGTAAACGAGTACGATATGATTGAGAATGAAGAGAGAGGGATGTGGGGAGACCAAGGCTGGGTATGTCCAAGGGTTTTCAATCATTAGGAAAGAACGGCATAATAGAAAAGTCGGTGGGAGTGGCATTGTTCATGAAAGATGAAATAGGTGCAAAAGTGAGAAAGGATTTTGGTGCAGGAAACCAGGATCACAAAGGCCTCTGGGAGGAGACAGCATCTCCACATTCAGTCACCCTCAGAAGGAAGGAGATTTCCCAGTGACAGGTAGGCCCCAGAAATCAAAGGGGTGATACCCTTCAGCATTGGTAAGGGACATCAGGGTGGGGGCGTGGTGCATGATGGAAAACGGAGTCTCCAGAAGTCATGGTCACCCCCCCCCCCCCCCACAGTGAAGCCTCCTCAGAGATAGCTAGGCCTTTCTCTCAACATCTTCTGCCATCACTATTTCACCAGTCTTCCTGGCTCCAAGCCCATCTCCACCAGACCTTTCTGAAATTAAATGTTTTGGAACTGTGTCTCCTCTTCCCTCCCATTCCAAGTGAGACCATAAGACAGTCCATTCAGCCCATCAAGTCTGTTCCACCATTCGATCATGGCTGATATGTTTCTCAACCCCATTACCCTGCCTTGTCCCCATAACCCCTGGTCCTTTACTAGTTAAGAATCGATCTGTCTCTGTCTTAAATACACTCCAGACTTAGCCTCCACAACCGTCTGCAGCAATGAGTTCCACAGATTCATTATCTTCTGGTTGAAGAAGTTCCTCCTCATCTCAGTTCTAAAGGGTCATCCCTTCAGTCTGAGGTTGCGCCCTCGGGTCCTGGTCTCTGCTACTGTTGGAAATATCTTCTCCACGTCCACTCTATCCAGGCCTCTCAGTATTCTGTAAGTTTCAATCAGATCCCCCTTCACCCTTTTAAGCTCCATTGAGTACAGACTCAGAGTCCTCAACTGCTCCTCAAAAGACAAGTTCTTCATCCCTGGGATCATTCTTGTAAACTTCCTCTCACCCCCTTCAAAGCCAGCACAGCCTTCCTTAGAGACCGGGCCTGAAACTGCTCACAATATTCCAAATGTGGTCTGACCAGACCCTTATGCAGTCTCATCAGTATATCTATGCTCTTGTGTTCTAGCCCTCCTGAAATGCACTTGCATTCGCCTTCCTAACTGCCAACTGAACCTGCCTGTTAGCCTGAAGAGAATCCTGAAGTGGGATTCCGAAGTCCCTTTGTGCTTCAGATTTTTGAAGCCGTTGTCCATTTATAAAATAATGTACACCTCTATTCTTCCTACCAAACCTCACACTTTCCCACATGGTATTCCATCTACTACTTCTTTGCTCATTCTGAACAAAAAAGGGAGCTATCTAAAGATTTGGGGAAAAGAGTAGACTTTCAGGTCCAAGGGTGGCACAGTGGTTAGCACTGCTGCCTCACAGCACCATGGTCCCAGATTCGATTCCAGCCTTGGATGACTGTCTGTCTGTGTGATATTTGGACATTCTCCCTGTGTCTGTGTTGGTTTGCTCTGGTTTCCTCCCACAAGTCCAGATGAATTGGCCATGCTAAATTGCCCATACTATTAGGTGCGTTAGCCAGGGGGAAATGGGATTCGGTGGGTTACTCTTTGGAGGGTCAGTGTGGACCTGTTGGGCCGAAGGGCCTGTTTTCACACTGTAGGGAATCTAATCTAATCTCAAAAGAGGAATGTGAGGTGGAGAGGTGTGAAGGTTAAGTATTAAGCCTAGACCCTTTGTTAATCAAAGTTCATCTTGAAGGATTCCATAAATTACTTTGAAGAAGAGCACAGGCTTGTCCTGGTGACCAAGGACAATCAATACTAAGTAAACAGGTTATCTGGTCATTACCATTTGTGGGATCATGCTGTTCACAAATTGGCTGCTACATTTCCTTGTGATGATGCTGCTCTTTTAACAAGGTTATCGTTGTCCTTGGTTTTCTCTTCAGAGACATCGTAACAGAAGCGATTCCAAAAAGTCTGGCTTGGATGGGTTTTAGGGCCAATTTGATTATAGCTAACAGATATTTGGAAGTATTTGGAACAGCATCATTAAATTGGTAAAATCTGTTGGGTTTTTGGAAAGCTTAAGTTATTCTGTAATTCTGTTCCCTTTTGTTTTGTGTTTCATTCGGTAACCTTGTAAATAACTTCTGTTTTGTTTGAAACTAAGCGGTTTGACTAGCTGCATCTCTCCTGGAATATCCACGTCACACCTGCTTAAAGCAAAGTTAGGGTCTGGGCTACCTTCTTGAAACATTTTCAGGGGGCCTGACCTGGTCCATAACACCCTACATCAAGAACTGCCTTTCAGAAGTGCTTCAGTGGCTGTGAAGCGCTTTGGGCACGTTCTCAACGCATGAAGGACGCCACATAAATGCAAGTTATTACATTATCACCTTGGCCTTGCCCAGTTTATTTTTCCAGTTTGAACAACGGGTAACTGCAATCTGCGAGCGAATCAAGGGAAGATCAAAGCAGCTTTAGGCGAGGCTCATTGTGTCCGTACGTGTGCCCTGACATAGTGTAGGTAAACTATCTGCTGCTACTTCTTGAGTCTCTTCCTCTCCCCTCCCCCACCCTCACGGCAGGCTGCTCCGAACCGATGTGTTTGAGTCTTACAGTTTGTGACAGCTCAGCTCCCTCTGCACCGCCCGTGGTGCATGTTTCAATTCTTTTCGCCTCAACCTCGGTTCCGACCGCTGCTGATTCTCTCTCCACTACCTCCCCCCCCCACCTCCTCAACACAACTGGGAGGTTTTTTTTTCCCTTTCTCTCTTACTTTTATTTTTAACAAACGACCTTTTCTGTGGCTCTGAAAGGCAGGCCCCCGAGCGATGACACAAAATATACTGCACTTCGCTCTGATCCATCCACAGTGTTGCTCTCCCAAGTCTTTTAACTCTTTGGGGAAAGCGGTTCAAACATTGCTTTCCACAGCCAAACACCGGAAGGCAGAGGGGTGTACTGTCCATTGGTCCACAAAACCCTTCCACCTTGCATTCTCCAGGTTGTTCAGGTGTCCCCATGTCCTTGGGGTCATGACCATCATGGGTCATTCCTTCATATGTGGAAGTTGGTGGTTATAATTAGCAAGTCGTTTGACCCTGGCTGGCATCGCATTCTGAGTATGGTCTATGAAGACCTCCATGTGAAGAGTAGAAAGCTCATAGATGTTGTCTGGTCCTTCAGAAGGCTGAGGCTATGAGGCAGTTTTGGAGACTCAGAGTCATTGAGTATCTTATGGAAGGACATAAACGTGTTGGAGATGGTTCAAGGATTAGATTAATGCTTGGAATGCGCAGGTTGTCTTACAAGGAGGAGTTGGATGGGTTTGTTTCTACTAGTATTTCTAATAGTATTTGTGGGTGGCACGGTGGCACAGTGGTTAGCACTGTTGCCTCACAGCGCGAGAGACCCGGGTTAAATTCCCACCTCAGGCAACTCTCTGTGTAGAGTTTGCACATTCTCCCTGTGTCTGCGTGGGTTTCCTCCGGGTGCTCCGGTTTCCTCTCACAATCCAAAAATTGTGGGCGGCACGGTGGCACAGTGGTTAGCACTGCTGCCTCATAGGGCCAGAGACCCGGGTTCAATTCCCGCCTCAGGCGACTGACTGTGTGGAGTTTGCACGTTCTCCCCGTGTCTGCGTGGGTTTCCTCCGGGTGCTCCAGTTTCCTCCCACCATCCAAAGATGTGCAGGGTCAGGTGAATTGGCCATGCTAAATTGCCTGTAGTGTTAGGTAAGGGGTAAATGTAGGGGTATGGGTGGGTTTCGCTTCGGCGGGTCGGTGTGGACTTGTTGGGCCGAAGGGCCTATTTCCACACTGTAATCTAATCTAATCTAAAAATGTGCAGGTTAGGTGAATTGGCCATTCTAAATTGCCCGTAGTGTTAGGTGAAGGGGTAAATGTAGGGGAATGGGTCTGGGTGGGTTGCGCTTCGGCGGGTCGGTGTGGACTTGTTGGGCCGAAGGGCCTGTTTCCACACTGTAAGTAATCTAATCTAATCTAAAAAACATGAACAATGACACGATTGAAGCACATAAGATCCTGAATGGTCTTAACAAGGTGGGTGTGGAAAGGATGTTTCCGACTATGTGTGGTTTCCTGTTATGAACAAGATTTGTCTCTTTCAGGGCAGTGATGCAGAGAAAGCCATTCTCTCAGAGATTTGTGCAACATTGGGACACTCATCCCCTGAAGGGCATTGGAGATGAGATCATTAAATATTTTTAAGGCAGATATAGATAAATTCCTGTGAGGCAAGGGAGTTAGAGGTTATCAGGAATAGTGGAATTCAAAACACAAACAGATCAGCCATGTGCCAGTGTTGGACTGGGTTGGACAAGGTCAAAAATCACACCACATCAGGTTACAGTCCAACGGGTTTATTTGAAAACAATCGCTTTCAGAGTGCTGCTGCTTCATCAGGAGCTCCGAGAGCTAATGTTTTCAAATAAACTCATTGGACTGTAACCAGGTGTCATAGGATCCCTACAGTGTGGAAACAGGCCATTTGGCCCAACAAGTCCACACCGACCCTCTGAAGAGTAACCCACCCATTTCCTGTGACTAAGCACCTAACACTATGGGCAATTTACCATGGCCAATTCACCTAACCTACACATCTTTGGATTGTAGGAGGAAACCAGACCACCCAGAGGAAACCTATGCAGACTCGGAGAGAATGTGCAAACTCCACATAGACAGTCGCCCGAGGCTGGATTTGAACCCAGGTCCCTGGCGCTGTGAGGCAGCAGTGCTAGCCACTGAGCCACTGTGCTGCATCGTGTAATTTTTTGAACCATAATCTTAACAAGTAGTGGAGTAGGATCAAGGAGCTGAATAGCCTACTTCCACCCCTGCTGTTCGTACAAATGTTCCTGTATATATTAAAGACATCATGGGAAAAGAGCATAATACAGGAAAATGGTATTGAGGGAGAAGATCCAGTCATGATCTTGTTGAATGGCAGAGTAGGCTTGAAGAGATCGATATCGTCTCTGATAGGCACAGGGTACTCGACAGGGAGACAAACCCCAAGCTTGTCCACTAAGTCATCAGCCTTTGCAGGTGGGGGTCTCTTCTGTCATGGTGGCAGCAGGACAAGACCAAGAAGTGGACATTACTTGACAACTCATGGGCCTGACTTAGCCCATTGGGCAGACCAACTGGCTCACTAATTGTCACACTGTAAGTGATGTTCTGGTGGGAACAAGAAGGATATGGCTATGGCAGGCATTGCTGGCACCTATTTGACACACCTCCTCCACTAACCAACCATCCAGCTCCAAGTGGGATGGGGGAGGGGGGTCAGGAGTCAAATTCTGATGGGGCTCCGTGTGGAGATGTAAGAAGACGTCCGCTTTGCATCCTAGAAAAATGGATCAGAATATCTTGTAACTGGTAAGAGACATGAGGTAGTGAAGCAGTGGTGATTTAGGAATCCATGCACTGAAAGCTGGTGCCACTGGTACAAAAAACAATCCTAAAGATTAGAGTGGTGGCATTAGAATGGAGGAAGATGGAGGTGGAGCAGTAATGTCACTGGATTAGAAACTTAGCCAGTGCTCGAGAGATGTGGGGTTCAAATGCCACCACAGTAGCTGGTGAATTTTGTATTCCATTAATAATTGTGGAATGTAAAGTTAGTCTTAGTGACAGACAATATCAGCAGTAGTCATAAAAACCCATTTGGTTCATGAAAGTTGTTTAGGGAAGGAAATCTGTCATCCTTACCTAGTCTGGCATCTCTGTAACCGTCGTCCCTCTCATTATGTTTTTTGCTGTGTACACAACAGTAGCTTTAAGACCAGAAATCAATGCTTGGAATGGTGTTGACACACCAATTGGATCGGGCCCACTGCACGTGACTCGAGATTCACAGCAAGGTGGCTGACTCTGAATTGTCCGCTGAAATGATACTAGCAATCTTACTAAATAGTGGGCCAGTCTCAATGGGCTGAATGGTCTCCTCCTGCTCCTGTTATCTCATGTTCCTTTGCTTCAGTTGTACAGTACCATGGTCAAACCCCATCAAGGGCACCATATTCAGTTTTTAATGCCACATCTCAGAAAACATACAGCCTTGGATGGGTTCAGACCACATTTGCAAGAATGATACTGGATATGAAAGGGGTGAATTATGAAAATAGTTTGAACAAAGTTGGTTTGCATTTCCTTGAATTTGGAAAGTTTTGAAGGAATTGAATAAAGGAATAATGATCCAATTATTCCATTATCTATAGCCTGCTTCCAAATTTAAGATCTTGCCCTGAAATCTCCCCATCAATAGGACAGATTCCCCCTTGATAGGGAGATTTCATGCCAAGCTCTTTACATTAGAAGCAGTCTATAGATAATGGAATAATTGGGTCATTGTCAAACAAATATACCAAGGCATTTAGGAACATGGGTAATTGGAACAAGAGTTGACCATTCGGCCCTTCACGTTTGTGTTGCTATCCAAATAGACCATGACTGATATTAATCAATGCTGGAAAATAGGTTTGAGTTAGAGATCAACCATGATCTAACAACAGAATAGAAAAAACCCAAGGGGCAGAATGGCCTACTGACAATCATTGCCTTTAGGTAACAAGAACAACAGCTGAGCTGCCAGCAATAAGGGAATGATTAAGGGAAGTAATAAGGATCTACCGAACACAAATACCAGCTTCTAGAGGAGAGACAAGAAGATCAAATCAACTGCATTTGAATAAATTAAAATAAATGTACCAAAGACTTTGTGAGGTCTTTATAAAAGGGGTGAAAGAACTAATTCAGGTCATTTACTTAACAATGTTTTTATTACTTTGTGAAGTAAAATGCTGCCACTGTCTAATTTCCACATATTATTTATTCACAGACATATATTGGTATCAAACACAAAATCGGTCAATTTATTGATTCAGAAGAGACAACACATTGATGTGTATTTGCTGTAAATATGTTTTCATGCATCACAACTAGAAGAAAAAGAATCTGTCAGGAACTTTCCATTGTTTCACTATGTGGGCCATATTGTTTAAAATGCTGGCCCCATACACTTGACAATCCTTCAGCAGAATTATCACAGCTCCTTTGCGGTCACATTGTATGAACCTAACTCTTTATTGGGACCTTGACCCTTTATCAGGAGGAATACCGGTCTTTTTTTAATCATATCTGGTCTGGACCTTTCCACATCTGCACTATGGACACTCTGTGTCTGGGTCAATAGTTGGTGCTGAAAACTGGAACTTGCCATCCTCAGTAAAAGAAATCTCCAAACTTAGATCTGGAAAGTTCCATTCCATGGAGAGCAACTTGAATGTGACAATCAACCAAAACTGGGACTCAAATTCACCCCCGATGTTGTGTTGAACCATTCTCACACACTATAGACAGGTGCCCAATGACTGTATTACCAGCTCCTCCTAGATCCCATCTACTGTCTACTTCATTCATGTTGGCATCTGACGCTCTCAAAGAGAGTTCAGAAACTGTGTTGGTATAGTAGTCAAGCCCCTGAGCAAAGTCTACTGCTTACAAATTTTTAGTTGCCAAGCCAGCATCATTGCACAATATTATTTACTTTCCTCCTTTCTGTGGGTGTCTGATAAGTGATCATTTTCAGCTAGTGAACCAATTTCAATAAACAAAAATGACTTCCTATGTACATTAACTGTATTTGAGCCTAAATGGCTGAGTGGGTAATTCCTGTTAAGTGAATATACTATTATAGAATTAAAACTTTCTTTTGTAGGAATGATGTTAAACTTGAAAGGATTCAGGAAAGATTACAAGGATGTTGCTGGAGAGGTTGAACCGTAGGGTGAGGCTGAATAGGCTGGCATTTTTTTTCCCTGGAGCATCTGAGTTTGAGGGGTGGCCTTATAGAGGTTTTATAGAATCATGAGGGGCATTGATAGGGTGAATGGTCAAGGTCTTTTTCCTGGGATAAGGGGAGTCAAAACTCGAGGGCATAGATTTACGGTGAGAGGGGAAAGTTTTAAAAGGACTCGGAGGGGCATCTTTTTCATACAGAGGATGGTACATGTATTGAACAAGCTGCCACAGGAAATAGTGGAGGCTGGTACAATTACAACATTTAAAAGGCATCTGAATAGATACATGATTAGGAATAGTTTAGTGGGATATGGGCTGATTGCTGGCAAACAGGACTAGATCGATTTAGGATATCTGATTGGCATGGACAGGTTGGACCGAAGGGTCTGATTCCACATTGTATAACTCTGTGCCTCTATATGATGTATGGATTCCTTTCTAAGGGTACTGTGATGTAACAGAATGATAACACACCTAATAAACTGACAATTAAATCATCAACTTTCTCACATCCCCTCCATCCAGCATTCTGTTACTTGCAGGGGAAAACTGAATGAATTTCACTGTCTTTGGGATCTGATTGTAAATGTTACAGCTCCCCGGCCCAGTGGACTCCCGGGGGGTTCTGGTCTAGAGGATTCATCAAGCCTCACTTTGCAACCTGGTCTGTCGTGTCTGGTAAACAATACTTTCCAAAGCAGCCACTGACCGAATTCAGTGGATATTCCCTCGACCCTGCTACAAAGGGATCATTACAAAAACACTTTGAACCTCGCTTCGAAGTGTGGCATCAATGACATGAATGACTGGGAGCAGCTTCCTACCAATTCTTCACTGCAGTGATAACATGTCTATTGAACTACATTCTTCCAATTTCTCCATCTCTATTGCATCTGCTCTGACAATTCTGCAAACACAGTGGTATTTACAATTCTCAGCCCCCCGGCCCACAACTCTCATTCCTGATGAAGGGCTTATGCCCAAAACATTGAGTTTCCTGCTCCTCAGATGCTGCCTGACTGGCTGTGCTTTTCCAGCATCACACTCTCGACTCTGATCTCCAGCTCCTGCAATCCTCACTTTCTCATTTACCACATGATTCCCTTTTCCTCAACTGAGAACAGACTCTACTGTGATTGACAGGGTCCTCGATCTATTTCCTACCTAGCAGTTCTTACCCCTTTCCCTCCCTCCCAGAACCCTCTTGTCCTCACTTTCCACCCCACCAGCCTCTATATTCAAAGGTTTATCCTCCGCCATCTGCCATCACCTTCAGCACAATGCTAGAACCAGACTCATCAGTCCCTTCCCTGTCAACATTCTAATGGGATAGCCCCCTTTACGACACCCTGGTCCACTCCCAGGTCAACTCCAATATCTCGTCCCCTTCCCATGGCACCTTCTCATGTAATCATAGAAGGTGTAATAGCCACCTCTGTTACCTCTCCCCTCCTCAATGTCCGTGGCCCCAAACACTCTTTCGAGATGTAAAAGAGATCATAGGGCTGCTCTCTCATTAGAAAGAGAGAGACAACTGATGGTGGTTTAGCCTGAAGGTCACCACACCTCAGGTGAGGTCGAGAAGGTGGGACTGTCGTGGTAGCCTCAGCCAGTTCGGGAATTGAACCTGTAGCATTAGTGTACAATACAAACCAGCCATTCAACCAACTGAGCTAACCAACTCCCAATATAACCGCAGTGTATGTGTACTTCTTCCAATTTAGTTGACTGTCATCACTGCTCATATCACAAATTGGAGGGGATCTAAACACAGACTGAGTGAACACTTTGCAGAACACCTCCACTGTATCCTCAAGCATGACTCTGATTGCTTCCTATTTCAGTTTGAAATCTTGCTCCAATGCTTACATTTCTGTCTTAGGCCTGATGCAAGGCTCCAGTGAAGACAATCCAAGGTGGAGGAACAGCACTTCATCTTCCAATCAGGCACTTGACAGCCTCTTGGCTCAACAGTGAATTCAACAAATTCAGAGACTGAACACTGCCGTCTTTGAAATTTCTTTCTCCACATGTGCTAGTCTATCTTCTCCCACATTTTTGCTTTCAGACAGAGCTGACATTTACTTTGCTGTTACCACGTACCTTAGACCAATGCTTTGCTTCTTTACAGCAACCATTACCACTCCTTTTGCTTATTGTTCCAAGATATCTTTGGTGTTTAATCTCCCCTGCCCTGTTTCCTAACTCTAACCATCTCTATTATTCTACCGGACCCTGCCCATCTTCAGCACCACCAAATCCATCACATTCACGCCTTTCTTCATTTCTAAAGAGTCATTTCAGCCTAAAAAGGTTAAGTCTGTGCTTCTCTCTCTCCGCAGAGGCTGCCATGTTCTGTTTTTATTTCAGAACTCCAGCATCTGCAGTGTCTTGCTTTCATTTTAATGCTGAGGCAGAAGAGGAAAGGATGTAATCCTACTCTCCAGATCCCACAATCCCACTGGGATGTCCTGCTGTCTGAGCCCAAAGGATCTTGGGTTGAAACTCAGCCCAATTAGTCACATGAAGGTTTGTCCCATGTGAAGACAGCTTCCAACCAAGAGTCAACCAGCAACAGATAGGTTGAGATGCCCTTCAGAGGGTCAGTGTGGGATGAATTACCTGCTTCCACACTGTAGGGGTTTCATGAGATGGTAATAAAACAGTTGGATTCATTTGTAGGATTATGCATCTCTTAGTTAGTGAAGCTATAATCTACTTGGGTAACTGATTCAACTGCAGTTAGAATGTTGTACATTGTTTTGGTCCTCATATCATGAGGGTGGTACAGTGGCTCAGTGGTTAGCACTGCTGCCTCACAGTTACAGGAACCTGGGTTCGATTCCAGCCTCAAGTGTGGAGTTTGCACATTCTCCCCGTGTCTGAATAGGTTTCCTCTAGGTGGTCTGACTTCCTCCCACAGTCCACAGATGTGAAGGTTAGGTGCTAAATTTCCCCATAGTGACCAACGATGTGTAGGGTAAGTGCATTAGCCTTGAGAAATACAGGGGGATGGGTCTGGGTGGGATACTCTTCAGAGGGTTGGTGCGGACTTGGTGGGCCAAATGGCCTGTTTCCACACTGTCGGGATTCTATGAGACAACTGCACCATTATGTAACCTCTAACTTAGTCCAGTCAATTAGCCTAAGTCAGTGGCAAATTAACCAGGTGACTCTTACTCTTCTGAGAGATCTTTATCTCAGTGCATTCAATTATCATAAGATCATAAGAAATAAAAACAGCAGTAGGACATTCAACCCCCCAAACCTACTCTGCCATTCAATAAGATCATGGCTGATCAAACTATGGCTTTCACTCCATATTCCCATCAGTCCCCCATAACTCTTGATTAAAAAAACTGTATCTGAACCTTGGATATGTCAAATGCCCCAGCCTCCACAACTCTCAGGAATGAAGAATTCCAAAATTTGATGACCCTTTGGGTGAATAAATCCCTTTCCATCTTTTTCATAACTGGGTGTCCCTTTATTCTGCTTCTGTCCCATATTTCTTTAACCTACAAGTGTCACCTCCTCTCAGTACCTACCCTCAGAATCTTATAGCATTTTAATCTCTCAATTGTTGTCTCTCATTCTTCGAAATCGCAATGAATATAGGCTCAACCTTTCTCCAATACAAATAAAAACAGGAGTGGGCCGTTCACCCTCTCAAATCTACTTCATCCCAGGAATTAGGTAGAGCGAACCTGTTCTGAACTGCATTCAATGCATGTATGTCACTGCCCCACCCCCATCCTTAATCAAGGAGGCCAAAACTGCACACAGTTCTCCAGATGTTGTCTCACCAGTACCTGCAGAGGTGTAGCAAGACTACCTGTTATTATTCTTCAAATGTCTTGTTTAGATTAGATTAGATTACTTACAGTGTGGAAACAGGCCCTTCAGCCCACCAAGTCCACACCGACCCACCGAAGCGCAACCCACCCAGACCCATTCCCCAACATTTACCCCTTCACCTAACACTACGGGCAATTTAGCATGACCAATTCACCTAACCTGCACATTTTTGGACTGTGGGAGGAAACCGGAGCACCCGGAGGAAACCCACGCAGACACAGGGAGAATGTGCAAACTCCACACAGACAGTCACCTTAGGCGGGAATTGAACCCGGGTCTCTGGCGCTGTGAAGCAGTTTAATTTGGGGTTATTCCCTGGAGTGTCGGAGTCTGAGGAATGACTTTACAGAGGTTTATAAAATCATGAGGGGCATGGATTGGGTGAATAACCAAAGTAGGGGAGTCCAAAACTAGAGGGCATACATTTAAGGTGAGAGGGGAAAGAAACAAACAGGGTCTAAGGAGCAACTTTTTCACGCAGAGGGTGGCGTATGTATGAAATTAACTGCCAGAGGAAGAGGTGGAGGCTGGTGCAATTACAACATTTAAAAGGCATCTGGATGGGCATAGGAAGGGTTTAGAGGGATATGGGCCAAATGTCGTCAAATGGGACTGGATGAATTTAGGATATCTGGTCAGCACGGATGAGTTAGACCAAAAGTCTGTTTCTGTGCTGTATATTTCTGTGATTCTTTGACTCAAATTCATGCTATTTTTGATAACGCTATGGGCAACAGGGAGAGAACAGCTTACCTGAGTGACTATAACTCCAACAAACCTCAAGAAACTCAATGCGTTCCAGGACAAAGTGCCTACTTGACTGTATTCCATTCAGCACCTTCAATATTCACTCCTTTCACCACCAATGCACAGTGGCAGCAGTGTATACCATCGACAAGATGGAATGCAGTACCTCTCCAAGGCTGTTCAGACAGTGCCTGGTAAACACACCACCTCTTACACTTGGAAGGACAAGGGCAGCAGATGTGTAGGTGCACCACCCGCTGTGTGTTTCCACTCCAAGCCAGAGATGAGGGGTTTGCTTTATGAAGAGAGATCGAGCAGTTTAGGCCTATACTCTCTAGAGTTTAGAAGAACAAAATCTATTTGGGGTATATAATGTGTTAAACGGGATTGCCAATGTAGATTAAGAGAGGATGTTTCCTCATATAGAATGAGAAATTTTAGAATAAAGGGGTAGCAGATTTTTAAATGGAGATGAGGAGAAATTGCTTCTCTCAAAGGGTCATTGATGTGTGGAATTCCCTGTCCCAGAACGTGGTGGATGCCAGGCTAGTGAGTGAATTTAAGGAGGAAATAGACAGATTTTTAATTAGTAACAGGTTAAAGAGTTATGGAGAACAGGCAGGAAAGAAAAGTTGAGGCTGACATGACATCAGCCATGACTGCAAATGGGACAGCAGGCTCGAGGGGCTGAATTGCCTACTCCTACGCCTGGCTCTTATGCTGTTATATTCTAAGCCATACACCATCCTGATTTGGAAATACATCACCATTCCTACACTGTCTTTAGATCAAAGTCCTGAACTTACCTCATGTCTGACAACACTGCAAGTGTCCCTGCAGTATGTGAACTGCGGAGGTTCAAGGAAGTGGCTCACCACCATTCTCTCAAGGGAAATTGGAAATGTCCAATAAATACTAACTTAGCCAACAATGTCCACATCTTTTGATTGACTACATAAAAAATGTCTAGTCTGAGGATGTTTGCCAGATTATAACTTACCTCAGGTCCCACAAAGTTTAGATTATCCCAAACCTTTCAATTATACCACAAAATATAACCAGTTAAAGAAACATTGAAATGCTGAGTTTGCAACTGGAGGATGAGCTGGAAGACTGGTATGTCCAGAGATAATATGTCTGGCTTGTTTGTAATTGTCCTTTAACCAATAAATCAATGAATGCAGCAACCTAATCATAATTTCACATGTAATTCCATTGTGAAATTTTATTTCAATGATTGGCAAATGCCCAACAATTCAGAATTCAAAACTTTTTACATACCGGATATTCAACATTGAAAACCATTCGACCAAACTTTAGGCAATTTGAAACCATCCGGTGAGTGCTGGGATTGGATTAGTCTCTGAAAATCACTGGCTGGTCTCTGTCAAGGTGTTCAGTTTTGTGCTTTTGAGTGGGGTTAGCTCTTTAATCAAGGTTTTGTACAAACCTTGAAGCTGTTTGCTCAATCCTGCAAGTGAGGGTCAAGGTCCCAAGAGTGAACTTCAGTCAGAAGCAAACTGAGACATCAGTGACTAAATAAATCCCAAACTGACAGCCTGAACTTTGTCCAGGCAGTTTCCATGGCCAGGCTGGTAGACTACAGATAGGGGTTGAGAGTGGTCAGGTTTGTCTGGGGAGTGGGTGGGGACCTGGGTGTCTGTTAGGAATAGGTAGGATCTTTCCCCTCCCACCCCATGCCAGCAAAAAGGCCACCTGCCTTGGACACCTCTCAGTAGTAGTAGGAGACAGTGCATTAGTGACCATTAATTGGACACTCACTAGGTTCCAAAGGTGATCAAGCCACCTGATGTCTCCCCTACCGTGGACAAAAGATTATAGATACACTGTGCTGTCACCACAGCATCACATTTTACACTCTTTGCTGCATGCCAAATGTCTTAAATGGGTAGGTTGAGGGAGACCTGGGGCAGGCATGGAGCTCCATAGTGTCAAGTTATGAAGTGAAGATGATTCAGTGCACTTTGACTTATGGTTTCTGCAATAAGGTACTGCATATGGTGATTTATTTCAAATTTGAAGAAACAAAACTAGAACTAGCTCCAGATGTGTCCTTGACATGTATAATGTTGCTCTTATGTTTAACTATTACCAGTCCACCAATTAAACTTCAGCTAGACCATGGTATATAATGCTAGGCAGGAGAAAGTGAGGACTGCAGATGCTGGAGATCAGAGCCGAAAATGTGTTGCTGGAAAAGCGCAGCAGATCAGAGAGCATCCAAGGAACAGGAGAATCGACGTTTCGGGCATGAGCCCTTCTTCAGAAGGGCTCATGCCCGAAACGTCGATTCTCCTGCTCCTTGGATGCTGCCTGACCTGTTGCGCTTTTCCAGCAACACATTTTCGGATATAATGCTGGGCACTATAGTTTAGCAAGAAATCAAGGCCTTGGGGTGCAATGGAGATTCACTGTAATGGTACTTCAGTGATGTGGAGGCATGAGAGAAGCTGGGATTATTATCTATAAAGCAGGGAAGTTTAGGGTGTTGAAGATTATATTCATGATTTGGAGACACTGATGTTGGACTGGGGTGTACGAAGTTAAAAATCACACAACACCAGGTTATAGTCCAACAGGTTTATTTGGAAGCACTAGCTTTCGGAGTACTACTCCTTCATCAGGTGGTTGTGGAGAATATTCTCCACAACCACCTGATGAAGAAACAGCACTCCAAAAGCTGGTGCTTCCAACTAAACCTGTTGGACTATAACCCTGATGTTGTGTGATTTTTAACTTTGAAGATTATAAATAGCTTTGGTAAGAATGTACAGGGAGAAGCTGTTTCTTCGAGCAGG
Organism: Chiloscyllium plagiosum; assembly: GCF_037043375.1. Taxonomy (NCBI): domain Eukaryota; kingdom Metazoa; phylum Chordata; class Chondrichthyes; order Orectolobiformes; family Hemiscylliidae; genus Chiloscyllium; species Chiloscyllium plagiosum. Next base: position 11,932,858 of record NW_028270171.1, on the reverse strand, counting down.
ATGGTGGGTAAGCAGAGGATCCCCATTGAAAGTGATTAACAAAAGAACCAGAGGGAGGGATACAGACATGATATGCTGCTCTGATCTGAGTGCACTGCCTGAAAGGGTGATAAAAGCAGATTCAATTGTAACATTCGAAAAGGAACTGCGTAAGGGGAAAAGAATTGCAGGCGTAAAGCAGAGGGAGTGTAACTGACTGAATAACTCTTCCAAAGATCTGCATCACTTTGCTATCGACCATTCAAACTAGCATCTTGTCCATTGAGCGACACTATGCTTTGAGTTACAGCAGAACAGTGCCAGAAAAGAGGCAGAAATAGAAGCAAGTCCTGCCCTTCAGGTTTCAGTGATTCATGGGGCATCCTGTCCCATGTGACCAAAGTTCTGCAGATCAAGAACTGGTCTATCCATCCACAACCTCAATGACCTTTAAAGACCTGGTGCAGTACATGGGCTTAATGGCTGCATGATTCCATTCCATTACAAAGTTTCCACATGAAGACCATAAATTCAGTATACATCAGGAGAAAGTACCTCGATCAAAGGTTCAAATACTGACTGATATCTTTGACTTGTGAGCCAGTCAAAATTTGTAAAACCTTTCTTATAAAATCAAGTTGTTCTTGAAAAATGCTTTGGTTCTGGTTTTACCAAAGCTCTAGTAAAGTTTATGGAATTCAACGTCGACAAATTTCTACATTTAATGAGGTTTGCAGAGGGGAATATTCCAAAATATCAGCCTGCCCATCAATATTGATACGGTTACTTACTTTGGGCGTATGTGTGCTTATATCATTGAAAATGGTCAGCTGAGAGAGTAGTTAATAAAATGTATAATATCCTGGGCTTTCTTCAGTGTGCTGTGGACTACAAGCACATGGAGGCTATGTTAAACCTGTGTGAGAGACTGATTCAGCCTCAAGTCCAGTTCTGGCCACCACATTTTCAGAAAGACATGAAGGCATTGGAGAGGGTGCAGGAAAGATTCATGAGAATGGATCCAGGCACGAGGACCACCCATTATGTAGAAGGATTAGAGCAATTTTCCTTGGAGAATTTGAGAAGAGATTTGATTGAGATCTTCAAAATCCTGTCTGGACACAGTACGTTGAGAGAAACTGTTCCCAGCGGTGGTAGGCTGGGATGTGGGGGGGTGGGGGGTGGGGAGGGTGGAGTTGGTGATGCAGATTTAAGATAATTGGTGGAAGAAGTGATGGTGATGTGAGGGCTCACATAGCAAGTGGTTAGGATCTGGAATGGGCTGTCTGATAGTGTGGTGGAGACAGATTCAATCGAGATATTCAAGAGGGAATTGGATTGTTATCTGACAAAGAAGAATGTGCAGGCCTACAGGGAGGAGGCAGGAGACTGGCGCTTAGTTCATCGGTCTTTTGGAGAGCCAGCACACAGAGACGTTAGACTGAATGGCTTCTTTCTGTGCTGTTACCATTCTGTGATGAATTAATATGATTAGCAATACCGTGCTGGAACATCAAGTTTATGAATGACTAATGACATTGGCCCAATCATACAAACCCTTCAATTCCCTCTGTCTTATGATGTGGGGGCATTAGTTATTAAGGACTTCAATGAATTTTCACCAATGCTAATGAAAGCAACAAACTCAACCATAGTCCTTCCTTCAACGATATCTATCTTTCCCAGTATATTTTTCAGCTTGGCATAATATGGGAATCCTCTATATTTACATAACTACAACTCTGACAGCTTTACATTGAAGATTCAAGATTGTCCATATGCATAGCAACAGGCTGTAATCAAATACCCCTTCTATTAAAAAAAAGCAAAAATATCAGAATTGTTAGCACAATTTTACAGGCTGTCAGTCATCACTTATATACCCACTGAGCCCTACTTAATTCAACAGGGTGGATTTATGTTACACTGGCACCTCTGAGACATCATAAGCAGAATCTGGCTTCATGTCAAATGTGATGGACTCTTTTTCCTGTTCCTTGTCCCTGTTCCCCTCTTTACTGCAGCCTAGGCCAGTACTGGGCCATGTCCTGATCACCTCCAGGAACCTGAACTGGAACCGACACTCCAGGGGAAATAAGTCCTGTGGAAAAAAATAGACATTGACGTGTGTGAGGGTATTACATTCTAACTTGACCCTTTGATTTTGAGAGATAGCCCTGAAGAAAGTCCCATTCCATTGACCCACGAATAGCATCTTTTACTATCTCTCATCTCAAATGCTTGATTTTGAAAATTTCTGTTAGCTTCCCCTGCTTAAACATTCTCCGATCCAGTGAAACCAATCACAGTTTTTGAGCCAGTCTTCTGCCTAGGTTATCGTGAATCCTGGAGATCACAGCGGGTCAGGCAGCATCTTCCCTCAGAAGAGTAACCCACCCAGACCCATTCCCCTACCCTATGTTTGCCCCTGACTAATGCACCTAACACTATGGGCAATTCACCTGGCCTGCACACCTTTGGATTGTGGGAGACACAGACTCGGGGAGAACATGCAAACTCCACACAGTCACACAAGGGCAGGAATTGAACCCAGGTCCCTGGCGCTATGAGGCAGGAGTGCTAACCACTGAGCCACCATGCTGCCCCAAATAGTTACACTGACTGCAGTATGCACCATTTACAAGATGCATTGTAGCAATTTTGCCAAGTCTTTTTTCATAGAATCCCTATAGTGTGGAAACAGGCCATTTGGCCCATCAAGTCCACACCAACCCTCTGCACAGCATCGTGCTCAGACCCACCTCATTGACTCTACATTTCCCATCACTAATCCACCTAACCTTCACGTCCTTGGACACTGCAGGCAATTTAGCATGACCAATCCACCTAACCTGCACATTTTTAGACTGTGGGAGGAAACCTGAGCACCTGGAGGAAGCCCAGGGGGACACAGGGAGAATGTGCAAACTCCACACAGTCACCCGAGGGTGGAATTGAACCCAAATTCCCAAACTTCCAAAACCTCTGGAGTGAAGAAATTTCTCATCATGATCCTAAAACACAGTCCTTTATCTTGAAACTGTGCCCTTTTGATCTAGATTCCACAGCCACAGGATACAGCTCAGACAGAAGCAGAAATTGCTGGAAAAGCTCAGCAGATCTGGCAGCCTCTGAGGAGAGAAATCCGAGTTAACGTTTCAGGTCGAGTGAAGGGTCACTCGACAGATCTGCAGAGGATTTCCAGCAATTTCTGATTTTGTTTCTGATTTACAATTCTTTCAGTTTTTATTTTGGGTACATTTCAGAGCCCTCTATGTCAAGCCCTTTGAGATTCCTGAACGTCTTTATGAGTTTTCCTTTCATCCTTTTAAACTCCAGAGAATATATATCCAATTTCGCTCAGCCTCTCATCAAGTATGAAGCCCCTTTCATGAGACAATGTTGACTAGTTCGAATTATTCTCTGCTTTTCTAAGTGCATTGATAAGATTTTCTTGACCACAGATTTCAGTATTTCCCAATGACTGATGCCAGACTTACTGGCCTGTTACTCCTGTGTTCTTTTTCCCTCTTTTCTTGAATAGAGCTTTTACATTTTATAACTTGCAAACTGGAAGAGCCCACAGACACTTGCCATCTCAGTTAACACATAATACAAACAGCATCTTGGGTGGAAGGGCCAGCAGCACAGAACTGAATGCTGGCACAGCTTTTGACAGCTGAGTCAAAATGTGAGTCAATTCCAAATGTTCTCTGCATGTGAGCTATGGGTCTCACCTGTAGAGGAAGCCCCTGTCGAAGCCAGCGGCTGCGAACTCATGTGAGGCTGCATGTGTTGAGGAGTGTATGTGTCATAGCTCCGCACGCTGACAGCTGGGCTGGCTGGAATCATGCAAGAGTACGAGGAAGTTTGACCCGGAACTGGTTGGACAGGTTGCTGAAAAAGGCAGAACATAGCAAACATTACCTTCTGGAAACAGCCAACGACAGCTTGTCTTAACAGAAGTGCTACACTGTGGAAGGAGGCATGTTGTGGCTGTGTGGGATCTCCAGTCAAACAATTCCCCTCACTCTATTCCCAGGAGCATTTTCCTTTACAGATAATAATCCAACTCGCTCCCGAGTACCTCAATTGAACCTGCCTCCATCACATTCTCAGGCAGCACGTTTCAGATCCTAACAGTCATTGCATGAAAAGGTTTTCTCTTGGTGCAGCTTTTGCCAATTATCTTAAATCTGTGTGCTCTGGCTCTTGACCAGACCACCCATGAGGATGTTTTCCCCCTAAGTCTTCATGATTTTGAACAGTTCCATCAAATAAATCTCTTCTTAACCTTCACTCCATCAAGGAGAATTGTCTTAACTTGCCCAACCCATCCACATAACTGAAGTTCCTCAGCCTGAAACCTTTCCCATGAATGTTTGCTGCATCCTGTCTAACATCTTCACATCTTTTCTAAAGTGCAGTGCCCAGAATTGGACACAATATTCCAGCTGAGGCCAAACCAGCGTTCTAAACACATTTGGCCTAACCATTGTGCTTTATTAACTGCTCCTGTCATTGACTTATGAACATTTAAATCAAGGTACCTCTGCTCCTGCACCCCTTTTAGAATAGTAACTTTATTTTATATTGTCCCTCTGGCGTTCTTCCAAGCAAAAAGAATCACTTCACACCTCTGTGTAATGATCTGACACAGTAAAATGTCCCAAGTCACTACACAGGAATGTTGTGAGACAAAACTTGACACCAAGCCACATAAGGAGATATGAGATATTAAGGACATGGCCAAATTCTTGTTCAAAGTGGTTGGTGTTGAGGAGCATTGAAGAAACAAAGAGGCAAAAAGGTTAAGGGAAGGAACTGCAAAGCTTAAAACTTTGTCAGCTGAGGATGTGGCCATCAAAGGTGGAACAAAGAACAAAGAAAATTTACAGCCCAGGAACAAGCCCTTCGGCCCTCCAAGTCTGAGCCAATCCATATCCACTGTCTAAACCTATCATCCAATTCCTAAGCATCTGTATATCCCTCTGCTCCCCACCTACTCCTGCATCTGTCCAGATGCACCTTAAATGAATCTACTGAGCTTGCCTCTACTACCTCTGTTTGTTATGCATTCCAGGCACTTACCACTCTCTGTGTAAAGTATTTTGCACATGTATCCCCCTTAAACCCTTCACCTCTCACCTTGGACGTGTGACCTCTCGTTATTGAATCCCTCACCCTGGGAAAAAGCTTATCTCTATCTACCTTGTCTATACCCTTCATGGTTTTGCAGACCTCAATCAGGTCCCCCCTCAATCTCCTTGTTTCTGATGAAAACAATCCTAACCTACTCAACCTCTCTTCATAGCTAGCACCTTCCATACCAGGCAACATCCTTGTAAACCTTCTCTGCACCCTCTCCAAAGTGTTCACATTCATTTGGTAATGTGACGACCAGAACTGTACACAGTATTCTAAATGTGGCTGAACCAAAATCTTGTACAATTTTAACATGACCTGCCAGCTCTTATACTCAATACCCCATCCAATGAAGGCAAGCATACCATATGCCTTCTTAACCAGTCTATCCACCTGTGCAGCAACCTTCAGGGTACAATGGACCTGCATTCCCAGATCTCTCTGCTCATTATCTTTTAACAAGGCTCTTGCGTTTACAGTGGAATCATCAGGTTTGGAGGAGCAGAGATGTTTTGGAGCTTGTTGGGTTACCAGTAAGAAGGATCTCACCTTTGGCTAGAGATCAACTCTTACAGATCCAAAATGAACTGTTGCACAGAGTGGTTGAGGTAAATTGCACGCAGTTGTGGAAAGCTAAATACATTCACGAAGATTAAAGGAATGGAAGGGTAGAGTTAGGTGAAGTAGGACGGCTGGAGATTTACATGGAAAACCAACAGCAGCCGTGACCTGAAACTGACAGTCCCAATGGTTCGACTTTCTGTTCCCACCACTACCATTACCACAAACCCCCCAACTCCCACTGCAACTCCATCTCCCAAAATCAAATCCAGAATTTGTGGTTTGCGGAGAATCTATCAGACAGCTGATTTTGTTTTACAATGAGAAAGGAAAGTGCAAGATGAGGCTACTAATACAACATGATAGCAAGGTTAAAAAGTGTAAGAGACCAGACGGGGTGAGCTAGGAAATGCAAGGTAACCAAACTCAAGCTTGAAAAGCCTTTGAGAGAATGATTATAGAAAGAATGAATGAAAGTGAGAAAGAGGGAAAAGAAAAGAACAGGAAATAGTTTGTGAAATGTACTCACTTACATAAGAATGTGACAGGACTAGAGAGAGAGAGAGAGAGGAAAGTTGGATTTTGGTCTCATCTCAAAACAGTGGAACCTCCTTCACGGATGCCCCTGAAAATGGCTAGGTTTGACTCATGTCAGCCACCACCACCCAGGAGTCTGCCAATCATCTAATTTAACACCAGACCGTCATCTGATTTCCCCAGTGAAAGCAAGTAAGTGGTCATTTTCACTTATCTGCATTGTTTCTCCAGGAGAGATGGTATGTTGCTGTTCATTTAGGGAATCTGGGTTCTCCGTACCTGCTGTAGTCTGGGGCTATAGATAATTAAGATAGAGGCTCCAACATTCTGACATATGGCTGACATAGGAAGTCTCCCGTTCTTACCACCTGCCATCGGTGTGAGTCAGGTGGATTTATAAGTTGATACTCAAGCTCCTTGGCCGTGTAATGAACACACCTTCCTTGGCCATCAAGTCTTGAGTGGGACCCAAAACTGAAGCCCTGGTTCAGAGGCAGGAACATTAACCACTGCACCACAAGACAGGAGATGCAAAGATTCCCAAGAAAGAGAAAGAAACATGGTCCTCAACAACATGGTGTCATATCTTGAGGACTAGAAAGGATACAATGTCTTGGTTATTACACAGGACACAGGTACATCCTGATCAATATATACGGCTTTATGTCTTCCAATTATTATAAGGGTCAATGATATCCTCAAAATTTTCCAAACCATTTCAGTCAGCCATAAGTTGCTTTTCAAGTCAGTGGCTAGTACACAGGAAAACATAGGATCCTACTTTATGGAGTCATAGAGTCATGGAGCCATACATCACAGAAACAGACATTTTGGTCCAACTCGTCCATGCCAACAGAGTTTCCCAAACTGAACTCATCCCACCTGCCTGCGTTTGGACTATATCCCTCTAAACCTTTCCTATCCATGTACCTGTCCAAATGTCTTTTAAATGTTGTAACTGTACCTACATCTATCACTTCCTTTGGCAGTTCATTCCACATATGAACCACTGTCTGTGCTCCTCAGATCCCTTTTAAATCTTTTTCCTCTCACCTTAAAAATATGTCCCCTAGTTTTGAACTCCCCTACCCTGGGGAAAAGACCTTTGCTAGTCACCTTATCCAAACCTCTCATGATTTTATAAACCTCAATAAGGTCACCCCTCAACCTTCTGAGCTCTAGTGGAAAAGGTCCAATCGTTTCCATCCTCTCTTTATACCTCAAAACCTCCAGCCCCAGTAACATCTTTGTAAATCCTCTCTGCACCCTCTGCAATTTAATAATATCCTTCCTATAGCAGGGCGGCCAGCTCTGTGCCTAGTACTCCAAAAGCTTTTTGCTTTCTATCTTCTACCTGCTGAAGAAAATAATTATATTCACTATCTCCCAATTTAATTGAGCCATTCCTGAAGTGAGTGTTTTGGAAAATTGGAACTAATGCATCAACTACCTCATGAGCCAATTTGTTAAGACTCTAAGATCAAGTCCATCCGGACCTATGCATGTGTCAGCCAACGAAGCACTTCATAAATGTACTTCATCCCACTTCTCTGATGATTGTGGTTTTCTTATGTTCCTCGTTCTCTTCCACTTCCCAATTTCTCATTCCTTCTGGAATGTTATTTGTATCCTTTGTAGTGAAGACCAATGCAAAATACCTGTTCAACCTGTCTGGCAATTTTTAATTTCCATTATTGATTTTCCATCTTTCATTAGAACATAGAACATAGAAACATAGAACAATACAGCACAGAACAGGCCCTTCGGCCCACAATGTTGTGCCGAACATTTGTCCTAGCTTAAGCACCTATCCATGTATCTATCCAATTGCCGCTTAAAGGTCATCAATGATTCTGACTCTGCCACTCCCACAGGCAGCGCATTCCATGCCCCCACCACTCTCTGGGTAAAGAACCTACCCCTGACATCCCCCCTATACCTTCCACCCTTCACCTTAAATTTATGTCCCCTTGTAACACTCTGTTGTACCCGGGGAAAAAGTCTCTGACTGTCTACTCTATCTATTCCCCTGATCAGCTTATAAACCTCTATCAAGTCAATCAAGTCATTCTGTAGGACTAATCCTTGCTGTGTTAACTCTTTTCCTCTTCAAATATTTACAGAAATTCTTACCATCTGTTTTGTGCTTGGTTAGATCTCTGTCATACTTTCATTCATTTTCCTCTTTATTGATTTTGTGGTCATTCTTTGCTGTCAAACTTAATCACTTTGCAGCTCTCGACCTGTTGCCTTTCAAGTCCATATCTAAGTACTTTCTTTAACGATGAGGAGTGTTTTGGCCCCTACCATTTTTTCAGGCTGGGAGTTCCAGACTTCCATCAACGTCTGGGAGGAAACTACCGCTTAATTTCCCAAGATTCCAGTGTTGTGCTCTTTCTACTGTTTCTAGTTAAATGATACCTCAAAGAAGCTGGAGAGCAAAGGAGAGGGAAGATGAGGGGGGAGAGCCAGTTAATGTGATTCACATTAGGACCAAAGTTGAAAAACAAAGGAAGAAAGTCCTGCTCAGGGAATATCAGAAGTCAGGAACTAAATTCAACAATCAGGTCTCATTATTGTTATCCCAAAACATGTGCTAATTGACAAAAGAATATTTAAATCAAGGAGGTGAATGCTTGGCTGAAAGACTGGTGTGTGAGAACAAAGGGTTCCATTTCATAGGTCAACATAGAACATGGAACAGAGAACATTACAGCACAGTACAGGCCCTTCGACCGTCAATGTTGTGCTGACCAATGAAACCAATCTGAAGCCCATCTAACCTATATTTTTCCATTTTCATCCATATGTTTATCCAATGATCATTTAGATGCCCTTAAAGTTGACGAATCTGCTACTGCTGCAGGCAGGGCGTTCCAGACCTCCCACTACTCCCTGTGTAAAGAAACTACCTCTGACATCTGTCCTATATCTATCATCCCTCAATTTGAAGCTATGTCCCCTCGTGCCAGCCATTACTATCCAAGGAAAAAGGCTCTCCATGTCCACCCTATCTAATCCTCTGATTATATTATATGTCTCTATTTAAAGTCACCTCCCAACCTTTTTCTCTCTAACAAAAACAGTTTCAAGTCCCTCAGCCTTTCCTCATCAGACCTTCCCTCCATACCAGGCAACATTCTAGTACACCTCCTCTGAGCCCTTGTCAAAGCTTCCACATCCTTCTTATAATGTGGTAACCAGAACTGTACAATACTCCAAGTGCAGCCGCACCAGAGTTTTATACAGCTGCAGCATGACCTCATGGCTCCGAAACTCAATCCCTCTACCAATAAAAGCTAACACACTGTATGTCTTCTTAACAACCCTATCAACCTGGGTGGCAACTTTCAGGGATCAACGCATATGGACACCGAGATCTCTCTGCTCATCTACACTACCAAGAATCTTACCACTAGCCCAGTACTCTGTATTCCTGTTGCTCCTTCTAAAGTGAATCACCTCACACTTTTCCACATTAATCTCCATTTGCCACCTCTCAGCCCAGCTCTACAGCTTATCTATGTCCTTCTGTAACCTGCAACATCCTTTGGCACTATCCACAACTCCACTTACCTTAAGTGGTCACCTGCAAATTTATTAACCCATCCTTCTATGCCCTCATCCAGGTCATTTATAAAAATGACAAAGAGCAGTGGCCCCAAAACAGATCCTTGTGGTACACCACTAGTAACTGAGCTCCAGGATGAACATTTCCCATCAACCACCATCTTCTTTCAGCTAGTCATTTTCTGATCCAAATAACGCTCAATCTTATGCTTCCATACTTTCTGCAATAGCCTACTGTGGGAAACCTTATCAAACGCCTTACTAAAATCCATATCCAAAACAAGAGCCCTAGTAATGGAGCAGGAAGAACCTGTATTGCTGTGCAAGGCTGCATCTGAACCAGATGAGAGCAAATATGGGGGACAAATATGGCAAAAATAACAGTAGCCAGAAGATAACAGAAATAATTGATGACAGCAATGGATAAACCAAGGAAAGCAACAAAACAAAGCTGACATGACAAGTCATTAAACTATTAGAATAATAAAAGGGACTATTGAAGACAAATTAAACTACATGTACACAGCATGAAAATAAAATTGAGGAGCTCAAGGCAAGGAGTAATGAATTAGGCACAGAAGGAATAATTGAAAAACCTAAAAGTACAGGACTAACTAAGGTTTATGATAATTATTGCAGGTTTTCATCGGAAAGGATAGACAAGTAGGGGGAGTGTGTCGTTGATCTGCCAAACTATATGTCAATAGAAAAAAACAGCAAACTAACCAAAGACTAAAACAGAAACCAAATGAACTGAATGAAGAGATAAGGGAAACACTGCAAACCATCTAAAGGCGAAAAAGAATTTTAGGGAGAAATAGGTTTGCAATTGTCACAGAACATAGAATAGCCATAGTAAATTTTAACTACCCCAAACTAAACTGGCAAGATGGTTTGACAAAAAGCAACAAGGAATAAAGTTATCATAAATATGTGCAGGATTCCTTTTCTTCTTTATTGTAAGTACTGCAGGTTTTCACTTAGAGTCATTCCATTTAAAGTTGGTTGACTGTAAAATTGTTCTGTTGGCGAGAGCTCATTAAGTGCAGTCAGATTCACTTTAATGTAATTTACCTAAACTTGATTTGCAACATCTTGGCAAGGCCACTCTCGCTCACCATGCCCAGACTTCCAAAGTGTGACATCCTTATCCGTTCAACCATCTGACTTGCAGTATCTCCATGTGTTTGACTTTCCAAGATGTGGCCTTTGTCTGTGTTCGACATTCCCGAGAGTGGAACCAAGGCACCACTGCCTGAGTTCTACATGCAGCAAAGTCACATAAATAGCACGATAAATAATAACAATGTTTGTTTTTGGTAGTATTCTTTAAGGTAGGCTACCAGTAGAACTACCTACACAGCCTAAAGTGGGTCAAATAATAATTTTTATATCTTACTTGAACCACAGCCATAATTAAATATTTAAAATTTCACTCATGGAACCAAATTTCTGATAATGAAGCAATCTCCGTATTGTACTCAGACGCTGGTCGGGATTATACATTATATCGAGAATGGGTCACAAAGGGGCTCCATCGCTTTCACTTGTGAGCCACCATTGCCACCTACTGGCACTGCCTGCAACATGGAGAAATCAGTGGGTCAAACCATTGCCAACCCATTCCCGTCTTTGGTGATCATACCTGCAAAGGGAGGTTATTTGCCATGGCAAAAGCTGGCATGGGTGGAAGCGTACTGTAACTGTTTGCAAGAGAGGTCTCGTTTCTGCCCAGGATTGGTCCTGAAGAGAGAAAATGGAACACAACAATGTCAACGATATCTCACTTCTTAAACTGATCGAGCTCGTTTCAGCCTGGACAGGAATTGTTGTGGCACAAATGGCCTCACCAGTCCTAGACTATGGAGGGAAAGAGTCACCTTGGATTCCTGTGCCATGCTGTGGAAGGTGCACACATTTGTACGTTGGGCATAGACAAAGTATGTGTTGTCTGTGATGCTCCCACACCCCCAAGGTCAAATAGGTTATTGTCCAACACTGCTTATGCTTCCATATTTGGTCATGGTTACCAGGATTAGCAGACAAGCAGGAGGCTGGAAAAACACAGCAAGCAAGGACTGAAGAAGGGTTACACCCAAAACGTTGACTTCACCATCTCCTGATGCTGCCTGATTTGCTGTGCTCTTCCAGTCCCCTGTTTTTCTAGCTTGGATTCCAGCATCTGCAGTTTATTTTTTGTCTCTAACCAGGATTACCTGCAAGCAGTTTAAGACGGTTTTGATAAACTTTTTGCAGTTTATTCCATCTTTGCCTGGAAGTTTAGGGCAACATTTCCTAAAACCATTTATCCATAATATGGTCTATAGCCAATTATGAGATGACGGTGTTATTGTGGCAATTTCATTCCATTAGTCATCTGGAGATGCAGCCGAATGGTCTGTTGGTTAGATTAGATTTCCTACAGTGTGGAAACAGGCCCTACGGCCCAACAAGTCCATACCGACCCGCCGAAGAGTAACCCACCCAGACTCATTTCCTCTGACTAATGCACCTAACACTATGGGCAATTCACCTAACCTCACATTTTTGGACTGTGGGAGGAAACTGGAGCACCCAGAGGAAACCCACACAGACACAGGGAGAATGTGCAAACTCCACACAGACAGTCGCCTGAGGCTGGAATCGAATGCGGGTCCCTGGTGCTGTGAGGCAGCAGTGCTAACCACTGCGCCACTATGCTGCCCATGTGGTTTCAAATTCTACCAGGGCAGCTGTTGGAACTTAAGCTCAATTTATAAAGCTGGGAGCTGGTTTCAGTAATAAAACTATCACTGCTTACTGTAAACAGCCATCTGGTTCACCAGTGATCAAAAAGAAAAGAAATCTACCATCCTTACATGTAACTCCAGACCCATAGCAATGTATCTGGAAAATGAATCAGCTCAAGGTCAATTAAGGCTGGGCAACAAATGATGCCCTTGCAGCAGCGCCCACATGCCATTGAAGGATAATGGGTGGCACAGTGGCTCAGTGGCTAGCATTGCTGCCTCACAACGCCAGAGACCTGGGTTCGATCCCAGCCTTGGGTGACTGTCTATGTGGAGTTTACACATTCTCCCCGTGTCTGCGTGGGTTTCCTCCAGGTGCTCTGGTTTCCTCCCACAGTCCAAAGATATACAGGGCAGGTGAATTGGCCATGCTAAATTGCCTATACTGTTAGGTGCATTAGTCATAGGGAAATGGGTCTGGGTGGGTTACTCTTTGGAGGGTCGGTGTGGACTTGCTGGGCTGAAGGGCCTGTTTCCACACTGTCGATAATCTAATCTAGTCTAATGATAAAAGTGACATTATCATGGTCCTGAAGGGCTGTTCTCTTGTAAGAGAGAGATAGCTGGTGGTGGTTTAACCTGATAGTCTCCACACCTCAGGGGAGAAGTTGAGAAGGAGGGCCTCTTAAGTAAGCTCAGCCTGTGCAGGAACTGAACCAATCCTGATTCATAGAACAAGGCTAGAATATCAGTATCTGAGCTCAAATTCAAGGCCAAGCTATCAGCAGTGAGGTAATGGCACAGAGGGATAAAGGAGGCAGTGGTCCAGAGGAAACAATAACACGAGGGTCAAGAATTCATAGGGATGTGATTGGGACAGGTGAAGACAGAGTACAATTTCATAGTACCCCTTGTGTGCATCTGAACCCAAGCAGAAGATGAGAGCACATTGGAGAGCGAAAGCGAAATCATTTGAATTTACATAGCATCCTCCCCAAGCTCAAAATATCTCAAAGCACTTTTATAGCCAATTAAGTAATTTTGAAGTGTAATCACCGTTCTAATGTAGGAAACATAGTAACCAATGTTGTGAACAGTAAGATCCCATAAATAACAATACCGTAAGGTGCAGATCAGCTGCTTTTAGTGGGTGGGGAAATATTTGGCTAGGCCACTGAGGAGAGCGCACCTCGTTCCTTCTCAACAGAGTACCTTGGGACCTACTACATCCACTTGAGTTGAGAGGGTCTCAGTTTAAGATTTCATTTAAAGATGAGGCAAAAATAGAGGTGTCAAAAGGAGGGGTCAGGCAAAATGTTCAGTGATATATGGGAGCATTCAGTATGGACTAATAGAGTGACCAGTTGTGGGATAATGACCTGAGGTAGCAGGCTGTGGAATTGACTGATATAGAGTAGGCGAGAAGCTGCTGTTGATGGGGACGTGACTCGGACCACTGCACGCCTGCCTCCTCTGATTGCGGAGTTTCTCTTCCCTCCTCCACTTGGCACGTCGATTGGAAAACCATACCTTGAGGTGAGAAAGACAAAATAAAAACAAACATCCTGCAAAGTTAGGTTGGCAAGCCTCAAGGGTTTTAAAGAATAATAATAATGCAAAATGCCACAGCATTCAAATGCAAAAGTCATTTGAGAAATGATATGTTGCGAACAGTAGGAAATTGAATACAATTAATAAGGGAACAGTTATCAGGAACATTGCAGCAAATCAGTCAATACAAAGTCAAGAAAGAATTGCATTTATATTGAGGGCGTCACAAAACACTTTGCGGGGAAGGAAGTATTTTTGAATTGCAGTCACTGCTACTACACAGAGTATGTGGAACGAAATTTGTGCACAGCAAGATTCCACAAACATCAATGAGTTAACGATCAGATCATCTGCCTTGAATAATGCTGGTCCAGCTTTGGACCACGTGTTCTCCTGGTGTAATGGTAATGTCACTGTCTCTGAGCCAGGAGGTCTAGGTTCATACTCCCACATTCTCCACATGAATGCAATATCATCATTGAACAATTTAAGAGAATGTAAAACAATTTTGGGTGAGGAGATCTGCCCTGCTCTTCAGTGAGCAGTGCTATGAAATGTTTTTACATCTGACTGACAGCACAGATTAGATGAACATTTCATCTAAAAGTTGGCATCTCCAACACTGCAGCCCTCCCCGGTTTTTCACAGCTCCATCAGCTTCGATTATACCCTCAAATCTCCAGAGTGGAGCTTGAACCCATAGACACCTGACTTAGAAACAGGTATGCTCCAATAAACCAAGGGTGGCAAACGATTAAGGCAGAATTCAACTGGGGTTGAAGAGCCAGCTCTAGACTGTTGAGCTTCAGCTCTGTTATAGCTGGTGATCTTGTGATAAAGTGTCCCTGGGAAGAAATGTTCAACAGAAAGAACAAAGAACCTCACGTTCCTCCTGATCATAGATGTTGCCAGAGCTCCACTCAAAGGCCATTGGCATTCCAGAGTGCTGCTGCTACACAGACCACTCCGGCATTCCAGCTGTTAGTTCACTGATATAGTAACAGAAGTGTTAAGCTCAACTCCTTACAATAGGACTTCCCATCCTGAGAGCATCAAGACCCAGTATACAATTGCTAGGTGTCCTCTCAGGGTGATATTGAAGGTGGCAAACCAGCAAGAGAACTGTGTTAGCAACAAAAACAAAAGATGCTGGGAAAGCTCAGCAGGTCTGGCAGCATCTGTGAAGAGAAATCAGTTAACGTTTCAGGTCCAGTGACCCTTCCTCAGGACCCGACTCAAAATGTTAACTCTAATTTCTCCAGCATTTTCTGTTTTTGTTTCTGATTTACAGCATCCGTGATTCTTACAGTTGTTAGTTGGCAAGAGAACTGTCTCCCCTCTTTTTAGAAAGGCTTACCAGCTGAAGTGCCAGCCCTGCACTTAACCAGCCTTTCACGGGATCAAAGACCCTGAGGGTTGGAGGAAGGTGGGATGAAGGTCTCACCAGATTTATATTTGCAGATGCATTCTATTTTGTTCAAACTGTGGGCAGTCAGTCCATGTGACATTTTATTAATTCCTACTTTGGAAATAGAACCAGTCTGACTCACGGATGGGATACAGACAGAACTCTAACCTCACACCTTTAATGCATTGTCTGAGCTGAGATGTCACCTTTTTTATATATAAAACGTTAAGTTGTCTCAGGACTGTGACTTGAAAGAGGTTCTGGGATTTACATATCAATCACTTGAAACCTGCATCCCCATTCTAAGAGATTAAAGAGTTAACAGTAATCTAGATTTGTTCAATATTTCGCATCAGTTGTATGACACTTTGATCTTTTACTATAAACTCTGGCTCCTATGATCCTGCCTCACTAGCTACCTGACAAAGGAGCAGCGCTCTGAAAGCTGGTACTTCCAAATAAACCTGTTGGACTATAACCTGTCCATTACCGGCACCTCCACACCATGGCTGCCAAGGTTGCCAGGCAAACACCAGTAGCTACATCGAATGGCACCATCACGGGGGAGGTAGTGGCTGCTGCCAATGATACCCCAGGCCCCAAGGCTGAGGATTGCCTGTGGAACCTAGACCACTGGTGAGTGAGAGCTGGATTGGCAGAATTGCAGGACAGGAGTCACAGAGAGTGTGCAGAAAGGTGTTGGCAGCAAGGGCAGATTCTCAGCAGATGCACCCTTCTCGATGCCAACTCCCTCAGTCAGGCCTGTTAAGATTTTCTCATTGTGTTCCCCACATGGCGAATGCCCTGCCAGTCTCTGAGTTAATGCTAGCAATGGTAGGATGATGCCCTTAAGTGGGCATTCATTGCTCACTCATGATCTTCATTGATGGTGGTCAGGGTGGCTACTCATGAGCTTTGCTGTCACAGACCCCATCACAATGGAGATGGGAAGGTGCGGTGAACTATGTCAGTGAACTAACAGCTGGAATACTCTCCTTCACCAAATTCACCATTGAGGGGACAGGAATTAAATACCTTCCTCATTTAAGCCTGTCAGCCCTGGTAACAGTGGGGACTGTGTACAAGGTGAATTCAGAAGTCAAACCAATAGTAAAGCAACCAAAATGGAAATTGTGTTGTGACATCCTTAGGACTGAAACCTGTTCAGCTAGAGACATTTAGAATTAGAACTGTGCACGCTGTTAATCGTAAACACTCTTATATTTGTCCTTCTCTTCTTCCTCAATTCCCTCAGCTGGTTTACGTACATATGGTAACCTCAAGTGGGCAAAATGTATAATGCAATTTTCAAGATACACAGGCAGATTGGTACTCGGAGGGTTGAAGAAACCCTCTTTCCTTGAGGCTATTTGATTGCCTGTTCTGTAGAGAAGCCCAGACATCTCTTGTAGCTGTGTTCAACCAGTCATCTAAACCCAATCATCACTGTATACTTTGTAAACCTCATTGTGTCGCACTTTACATTGTAGACAGCTTGCATCTTTGCATTATCCACAACATTTCATACTAACATAGATAGATCTTACTTAGTTACCTGTATTCTGGCTTCAGGAAGATCGATTTTTGCTGCTAGTCTTTCTCTGGCAAAGACATCTGGATAGTGTGTGCGTTCAAATTCTTTTGAAGACAAATACAAGAAGTTTAAACTTATAAAATATGCATGGCTGGAATGCTGACACTGTTTGTTATCTTAAGAGAAGTGAATGTGTAAAGTTAAATCAAGCCAGGCAAACTCATTCCTCTACTGCCCAGCTCTCAAATCATACCATCCACATATAGGCCAGGAACCACTGCAAAGACAGATGCAAAGTAGACCATGGCCTATTTACCGAAGTATTACTGATGCTGGGAAATCTGAAATGAAAACAGAAAATGCTGGAAATTCTCAGTAGGTCAGGCAGCATCTGTGGAGAATGAAAACAGAGTTAACTCTTCAGGTCAACGGCTTTTCGTCATATTCCAGAGCTTGGTGTCTCTCTGTATAAAAATAAGTGGTCACCCATTAAAGATGGGGGAGATGAGAATTGAGAGTTTTTGGAATTCTCTGCCTCAAAAGGGATTGCAAGCAGAGTCTTTTGAACCTTTCTAAGGGACATGTCGATGGATTCTTAATAAGCAAGTGTTTGAAAGATTATCAGGGGTAGGTAAGAATGTAGAATCACTACAGTGCAGACAGACATCATTCAAGTCTGCACTGACCCTCCAAAGAGTATCCCACCCTATTCCCATAACCCTGTGTTTACCACAGTTAACCCATCTACATGAACACAACAGGGCAACTTAGCTTGGCCAATCCATCTAACCTGCATATCTTTGGACTGCAGGAGGAAACCAATGCACCCAGAGAAACCCACACAGACATGAAGAGAGCATGTAAACTCCACACAGCCAGTCACCCAAGGTTGGAATTGAACCCAGGTCCCTTGTGACTGTGAGGCAGCAGTGCTAAATACTGAGTGACTGTTTTCCCTCATATCCACCCTTAACCTTCTGCCCCTCACCTTGAACTTGTGTCCCTTCATGACTGACCCTTTAACTAAGGGAAACAGCTGCTCCTTATCTGTCCAAGTCCCATCATAATCTTGCACACCTCCATCAGATTTCCTCTCAGTCTTCTCTGCTCCAACAAAAACAACCGGAACCTGTCCAACCTATCCTCATAACTTAAATGTTCCATAGCAGGTGGCATCCTGGTGAATATAATGTGAAGTGTGAGGTTATGCATTTTGGTAGGTAGATTAGAGACATATTTGGATCTTACTGAATGGCAGGACAGGCTCAAGTGGCCTGCTCCGAATTCTTATGTTCATTTGGTAATCGCTTTCTATGAAGTGGATTGAGGGATAAATATTGTCCAGATACCAAGAACAATTCCCCTGCTCTTCCTCAGAACAGTGGCATAGAATCTTCTACATCCACCACAAAAGCCATCTTGCTTTAGTGTCTCCTCTGGAAAACGGTACCACTGCTGGTGCAGCACAGGCTCAGCACTGTGCTGATACATCAGTTTTCATTGTGTGTTCAGGCCCTGGAGTAGGTCTTGAACCCAGAGGCCTGAGTGCTATCAACTGGAAATCAGGCCATAATGAACATGTACACTGAGGTGACTAACCATCCCAGATTTCCCAGGACCCTAGTTTAGCTTTTGGTCCTGAAACCTAAGACAGATTTTTCTGAGAATACAGTTTGACCTGGATTTCCTGACCTGCAGGCCTTATTCCTGTGCATCCAACAGGCCGGGCAATTGTATGGCTATCCGTGAGGTCAAGTTCCAGGGTGGTAAAAGAGTGTGGTTGTTGCCTGTCTCCTCCACTGCTGTCATGAACAATCCTGACCTTCCCCAAATCTTAAACTCTGGTCAATGATACAAAGGTGTGCAAGTTAGGTGGATTGGCCATGCTAAATTCCCCAATCCTGAATCCTATTTATTCTACACTGTTCCATTTTCATTCACATGTCTATCCAATGACCATTTAAATGCCCTTAAAATTGGCGAGTCTACTACTGTTGCAGGCAATGTGTCCCATGCCCCTACTACTCTCTGAATAAAGAAACTACCTCTGACATCTGTCCTATATCTATCACCCTTCAATTTATAGCTCTGTCCCTTCATGCTAGCCGTCACTATCCAAGGAAAAAGGCTTTGCAGTGTCATCTGCAAACTTACTAATCCAACCCCACACAGTCATCTATGTCATTCACATAAATGAAGACTAATAGGGGACCCAGTACAGATCCCTGAACACTAGCCTCAAGTCAATAAAACAGCCTTCTGGAATCACCCTCTGATCTCATGCAAGTGAGTCAATTTTAAATCCACTTTATCAAATTATCCATGTGCATTTGTCTTCTTGATAAATCTTTTATGTGGGACCTTGTCAAAAAAAAACGATTTTCTCATCAATCTGCTCAGAGATGTTATTACACACCTCTGGAACAGGGAGTACTTGAACCCAGTCCTCCTGGCTCAAAGATAAGGATGCTACCACTGCACCACAAAAGCTCCATCTGTATGGTAGCTCAGTGGTTAGCATGCTGCCTCACAGCACCAGGGAACGGACTTCAAATCCAGCCTCAGGCGACTGTCTGTGTGGAGTTTGTACATTCTCCCTGTGTCTGTCTGGGTTTCGTCTGGGTGCTCTAGTTTCCTCCCACAATCCAAAGATGTGCAGATTAGGGTGAATTGGCCATGCTAAATTGCCCACAGTGTTCAGCGATGTGCAGATTAGGTGCGTTAGTCAGGGGTAAATATAGGATAAGAGAATAGGGGAATTGGTCTGGGTGAGTTACTGTTCGGAGGGTCAGTGTGGACTTGTTGGGCTGGAGGGCCTGTTTCCACACTATGGGGATTCTATGAAACTATACTGTAATTCAGCCCATTGTCTGTTTTTGATCGAAGGCTGTAAAGAGCCGCCGACCATTCTAATTTGGAAATATATACAACTGTTCCTTCGTAGTTGCTGGGGCACAATCCTGGAACTCCCACTCTAACAGCATCAATCCATCTGCACCAAATGGACAGTGATGGCTCAAGAAAGCAGTTCACCATCACCTTCTCCTGGGCAATTAAAGATGGACAATAAAGGCTGGCCTAGCCACTGATGCCCTCATGACACCCAAAAAAGTGTTATGAAGATGTGGGTGTACTATACCTTTAAGAGAGTAAAAGCTAGCAGTGACAGCACCAAGTGTTCTCAATAAGACACAATGTGCTCCAGCTACTGGGATAGCTGGTTGCCTGGAAATGACAAAACAGATTCAAATTAGGCCAATCAATTTAAATTATACCCCGAAAAATACCAAATTCCAATCAAGTTTGATTGAGGATATTGACAATCTGAAAAGACAGTGACACAATCCGATGCTTTGGGGTATAAGACCAGGGAGAATTGAACAGTTGGGAGGAGAGCTGCCACCAGACCAACAGCTGTAGACTGGTAGCAAGAACTCTCTGAGAGGTACCTGTCTAGAGAAAGAGTTTACACAAGAGAAAAACTTCAACACTGACCTGGAGAGCCCGTGTACTGACAAAGATAAAGAGAAGATTCAACCGCTGGCTAGTTTTAAAATTTGAATTTTCCTGTAAATCTTAATCAGAAGTTTAATCCAGCTAGTATTATAGAAGAGAGGATGACAGATAGGTTGGAGGAAGGAGTTGTCAATAGTTGTTAGTTAATTATTCTCTGTAATACTATAAGAAATTAAGCTGTTAATTTTTACTTTAAATAGTTCTTGACCACTCAAATTTTAACAGATCACTGCACGGGATAATTTTTTTTCTGAGTTGCTGGTTTTAAATTAAGCAGGAGGGTTTACCCTGTGTTGTAACTAAAGCAATGGTGATACAAGGAGAAACATTTGTGAGTAGTTGTGGTCTGGAACGTGCTGCTGAGACAGTGGTGAAGCAGGTCCAATCAAGTATTTCAGGATGGTATTGGCTTATTATTGGCAAAGGAGGAATGTGCAGGGTTATGGAATGAAGGTGAGTGAATGATGACCATTGACTTTCTCATTCAGCAAGTTTACACAGATGTGAAGGACCAAAAGATCTCATTTTGCATCAATCTGTGATTCAGAAACTACTTGAGGGAAGTGGGGGTGACAGTAAGGCATATTGGCCTTCCTGCACTCCCAATATATATAAGTTATCTGGTCATTTTCACAGACTAAAGTGCCCAGGGAATGTGATATGGGAGGTGCAACTGGGAGAAAAAGTCAGAGGAGTTAACAGTAGGCACGAGATTTTGAAATAATATCAGATGCAGCAGTTGCGTCTTTAGTAGAGCAAGGAAGATGGGAGAGATGGGGAAGGAGAGCAATTGAAGAACAGAGGAATAGATTAGACAGCCAGAACACAGACAGGTAAAACACAGCAAGGAAAAAGCTAAGGAAAAATAAAAATAAAGCAGGGCTTATGCCCGAAACGTTGATTCTCCTGCTCCTCAGATGCTGCCTGACCTGCTGTGCTTTTCCAGCACCTCACTCTCGACTCTGATCTCCAGCATCTGCAGTCCTCACTTTCTCCCAAGATTTTAAAGAACAGGAAAAGCAAACATCCATCATTATGACAAAAGCAAGCTACTGTGATTGCTGGAAAAGTTAGCAGATCAGGCAGTATCTGGGGAGAGAAACAGAGTTAATGTCTCAGGTTGATGACCTGTTTGTATTCAGCATCATGACTTTGAATGAGTGTTTGTGTGTGAATTTTCTCAGAGTCCTCCATTTGTGCTGTCCTTTCGCTAATATTATGGAAAATGTGAAGAGCATGGGATGTATCCCTCAAGGAGGTTCCGGGGCTTCATTCACACTTGGGTTGGTGGTACCTTTTTCCAAAGCCTCAATCTGATCCTGTGTGAACGACGTGCGGTTCCGTTGGAGCTTCCTCTTAAGTTGCAGGCGGATCTGGGATTCATCGGAATCATCTCCGTTCACATGAACCCCGCTGCCATTTTCACCTCTGACCTCCAGCTGCTGGCAGCCTTCTGCTGGAGTAAAAACAGGGACACGAAGCCAGTTTCATTACCACCACCCAGATCCCACACAAACAACCCTCAGGATCAACAAAACAGCTCACTTGAAGTATATTAGACTTGCGTGCAAGACTGTCAGGAGAGGAGACAGCAAGACCAATAATTGAGCACGGAGGCTAGTAAACCAGTAGGCCCAGGCTTAATGAGGGCGTGGTTTCAAATGGAATTTGAATGCAATTATTAAACCTGGAATATAAAGTTAGAACATAGAAAAGTACAGCACAGGACAGGCCCTAAGGCCCACGATGTTGTGCTAAGATTTAATCCTAATGTAAAATATAGTAACTTAACCTACACACCCCTCAACTCAATGCTATCCTTATGCATGTTCAGCAGTCGCTTAAATGTCCCCAATGACTCTGCTTCCACCACCACAGCTGGCAACGCATTCCATGCATTCATAACTCTCTGTCTCAGTAATGATGACCATCACAACTATCACCAATTATTGCTAAAAGAAAAACCCATCTGGTTCACTAGTGCCCATTAGGGAAAGAAATCCTTACTTGGTCTGGCCCTATGTGTCACTCCTAGTCCACAGCAATGTGGTTGATTCTTAACCACCCTCTGGAGTGGCTCTGGCAGGCCATCCTATTCAAGGGAGATTAGGGGTGGGTGACAAAGATTGACCTTGTCACTTGTGTCCATGTCCCCAGAACGAATAAAAGAAATTCATCTGACACCTGAAATGCAAGACACCATTGTTGCAACTTTAACCTAGCATCAAACAAATTTGCATATTTCTGACATTTTCTGTTAAGCTGCTCCTTTCTCCTCTCTTGAACAATTCAGACATTACTGTGAGCTGAAAAAAAAGTGACCATCAAAAGTGAACTAACACAGACAATGCAGGTGCAAGGAATAATTCAGTTTGCACATTACAACAGTAGGGGGCTGGGTACATCTATTGCTAGAGTGTGATTTAAAATAATGCTAATAGCACAGGTTCAATTCCTTGCGAGATAAACACAGGGCCCCTCTCCTTGATTACCCATTGCAGAGTGATGCCTGTTAAACTAAATTGCCAATTGTCTCTCTCATAGAGACCGCTGCCTCTGGTCCCTTGTAAGAAATGGGTAATTACTTGTCTAACATCCTTTCAGCAAGTAAACTTCCTGTGGCTTTGTTCACTGTGAGTCAAGAATCATAATCAGACCAAAAGGAAAGCCTTGCATTTATATAGCACCACTCTGAACCTCAAAACATTATTACGTGTTTTATAGCAATGAAATAGACTTCACCATTGCACCATACTAATGCAGTAGCAAATCTGAACACAGTCAGAGGTCACACAACATCAGGTTATAGTCCAACAGACTTATTCGAAATTGCAGGCTTACATCCTCACCTGATTCAGGGGCAGTGCTCCGAAAGCTTGTGATTTCCAATAAATCTGTTGGACTGTAACCTGCTGTCGCGTGACTTCTGACTGTGTTCAGATTTGCTACTGCATTAGTATGGTGCAATGGCGAAGTCTACTTCATTTGCTATAAAACATGTTATAATGTTTTGAGATTCAGAGTAGTGCTATATAATTTCAAGGCTTTCTTTTTGGTCCACCCCAGCCCAACAGCAGCATCTCCACATCAAATCTGAGCACAGCAAGGTTCTGCAAGCAACAGTATCAATATGGCTGGATAATAGATTTTGAATAATAAATATTGCCCTGGACACTGGACAGAATACCCTCACACTTTCTCAAAACTTTGACATAGGGTCTTTTGATTTAACTTGAGAAGGTTGATGGGACCTCGACTTAAGATTTCCTCCAAAAGCCATCACCTTGTGTGTGATGCAGTGGAGAATCAGCCTAGATTTTAATGCTCAAGGCTTCAGATCAGAGATACTATAGGCCATTAGAGACAGTATATGCTAGCATCTACATCAATTACATGCTTGGTTGCAAAACAGATGGCTTCACGTGATGTGCCATTTAGTTCACCTGTGCTCCCTTGCCCTGGTACTGAGCTTCCCTGGTACCAACTTGGCCTCCCTCCCCAGCTCCCCGTCTGGACGTTCAACATCCGTAACTTATCGTACATCCCATCAGCTCCCATTGGATGTTCTTCAGTGGCCAGGGTGCACAAGGCTCCACTTGCAGACAGAACCTGAAAACAAAAAGCAGACAAGACAGTCCAGCATAAGTCTCCCCAGAGCACTCTGAACTCGAAAGGCCTGAATCTGATCAACAGCTTCTATACATAGAATAAAGGTTATCCTCAAGTAAATTAAAAGTCAGTATCTAATCAAAGATCCAGACGCTTTTTAAAAAATAGTTTTGTTGAGGGGATCTGTTTGATGAGGGGGTCATGATGTTTTTTGAACAGCTGCACCAGAAATTTGGACTACCTTTTTCGATACTTCCAAATTCGAGATTACATACAGAAGACGACTACGTTATTAGATAGCCTTTATAAATCAGATAGGGAACAAGAGTGTTGTGGCCAATGGGTTTACCCTCGGTCAGCACTCTCTATCATTTACTACATAATGAAGTTTCGGAAGACATGGGACAATTGCTTAGAACATGGGATCAGGAGTTGGGGTTGGAAATATCCACAGAAATGTGGGATGACATCTGGGAAAGTGCCAGAAAAATCTCCATCTGTAATAGAACCCAAGCCATTCAGCTAAAGATACTCCATAGGACTCATATAGTACCGGAACGATTGGCAAATTTTAGGGCAACAGCATCTCCAAAGTGTCCCAAATGTAAAATAGAGGTGGGCACTCTCACACACTGCTTATGGACATGTCATAAGATCTGCAAATACTGGGTCAGAGTAGCAAATGCTTTGACAGAAGTCTTGGGAGCAGAAATTAGAGTAGATCCAGTATCTCTTCTCCTGGGCTTTTCAAGCTTGCTTTCCCCGGATGTGCACGGGAAGAAATTATTCTCCATTCTTTCCTTTTGTGCAAGAAAAAATATCTTAGTTATCTGGGTAGCTGAGGGCCCTCCAGGACTTTCGAATTAGTAGAGGTTGGTCATGGAATGTATTCCCCTTGACTTTCTTAGAAATATGGTGCACCAAAAATCTGAATTATTCTATAAAATATGGCAGCCCTTCCTGAATTATATAGATACAGATATTTCTGCCATTTTGTAGGGGCTTTCATCTAGTTGTGGTAGCGGTTCTGACTGGTCCGGGGGCCCTTGGAGGGAGGAATCCTGTATGAATACGGGTTTTATTATGATTTGATGTTAGTTCATTCTAAGCATGTACTTCACTATTTAATTACTATTTATGTTATCCTTTTTTTCTCTTGAGTAATGTAAGATATTTTATTATACGCTCTGGTTAGTTATAGGTTAGATTAGTAGTTAGTTAAGTTTTGTTTTCTTTTTTTTCTTTATCTCTTGTTGTTTGTTAGGTTTTGGTTATTATTTATTTAATATTTAATTGTATATTAATGTTTGTATTGTGTGTATTATTTTGTAAGTTTGTAAAAACATGTTAAATTTTCAATAAAAATATCTATTAAAAAAATAGTTTAATGTATATCTCGAGAGCGTGTAACTGGCTGAATTGTAAAGGAGGAGAAAGTGAGGACTGCAGATGCTGGAGATCAGGGTGGAAAAGCACAGCAGAGCAGGCAGCATCTGAGAAGCAGGAGAGTCGATGTTTCGAGCATAAGCTCTTCATTAGCTCTTCCTAATGAAGAGCTTATGCTGGACCCATCGACTCTCCTGCTCCTCAGAAGCTGCCTGACTGGCTGTGCTTTTCCAGCACCACACTTTTTGAGGTGTAAAGCTGCAGATTAATGATTGTCCTACAGAACAGCCAACACTCAGAGTGAATTACAGGCTGGAGTACGAGTGAAAGATTCAGCTGTCAGGACTACAGTCTCACTGAAGATCTTGTCAACTTTAAAAGTGAAGCTCATGTCATTTCATCATTAAAAGGAAGCAACTGACTTGAAATAATCTCACTACTTGTACACTGCAATGTAAGGTCATTGGAAAATGAAAAAGAAGGGAAATGAGAGAGAAAGATGCTAACACAACAAGCTGCTGTAAGTTGGAGCACACACCCTGAAAGGAAGCAGCTTCAATGGTAACTTTGAAAATGGAATTGCATCATAGAATTATAGAATGATACCGTACAGAAGAAGCCTTTCAGCCCATCAAGGCTACACTGACAAAACTTACTCTAGGTTTACACTAATCCCACTTACCAGAACTTGGCCCAAAGTTTTGAATGTTAGGACATTTCGAGTGCTTATCCATGTACTTTTTAAAGGTTGTGAGGTTTCCCACCTCAACTTCCATTTCAGGCAGTTCATTCCAGACCCCTCTCATCCCGTGGGGGAAAAAGGTTTCCTCAAATCTCCTCTAAACCTCCTGCCTTTCACTTTTAAAATTATGTCTCGGTGTTTCTTTTATTGCAGACGGTCATATTGCAGGTGCTGGCACTTATGCGATGCCAATGTTAAATGTCACTTTCAGCTGAAACCTGGATGTTGTCAAGGTCTGGTTGCAGTTTGACATTGACATCTTCACTATCTGAAGACCTGCCCTTCATGCTGAATATTGTTCAATTTTTAACAAAAATCCCCACTTCTGACCTTGTGATGGTCAATGCTGAAGCAGTGATGTCCAGTGGCTGAATTGATTGAACTCCAACAACTACAGCGATATTCACTTGCGCCAGTATGACTCCACCTAGTGGAGTTCATTTCCTCTTACACTCATTGACTTTCGTTTTGCTAGGTCCCTTTGATGCTACACTCAGTCAAATGTTGCTTTGATATCAAGGGTGGTCACCCTTACTTCTCTTCTTGAATTCAGGCATTGTCCATGTTTGGACCAAGTAATGAGGTGACAAACTAAGTGGGTGGCACAACCCACACTAGACATTAGTGAGCAGGTTACACCCCTGTTGTGCAAGTGCTGCCTAATAGAACTGTCAATGACTCCTTCCATTACTGATGATTAAAAAGTAGACAGAGGGAGCGAATATTTTCTGGTTTTTATGTGTAGAATGTACATAAGCAATTGACCATGCTGCTGGTTAGATGCTAGTGTTGTAATACAGGAACAGCTTGGCTAGAGGCATGGCCAGGGGCATGAGTCTTCAGTACTATTGCTGAATGTTGTCAGGCCCAGAGCGTTTGCAGTCTCCAGTACCTTCAGACTGGAGATATTACATAGAGTGAACCAAATCACTTAAGTCTACTATTTGTGATCCTGGGGATTTCAGGAGGATGCTGAGATGGATCAACCACTCATCACTTCTGCTTGAATATACATCCAAATGTTTCAGCCTTATCTTTTGCACTGATTGACTGGGTTCCTTCAGCTTTGAAGATGCAGCTATTTGTGGAGCCTCCTTCAGCCAGGATGGGTGCGGATGGCAGAATTTTCTTCTCTAAAGGGCAATGGGGAGGTAATGCCTTGTGGATTTATCGCTTGGTCATTAATCCAGAAATTCAGTTAATGTTTAGAGGACTTGGGTTCAAATCCAGCCAGAGCAGATGGAGAAATTTGAATTGAATTTTAAAAATCTGGAATTAAGGGTTGAATGATGAACCATAAAACCATTGTCATAAAAATCCATCTGGTTCACTACTGTCCTTTAGGGACGACAATCTGCCATCCTTACCTGATCTGGCCTACACGTGGCTCCAGACCCACAACAATGTGGTTGACTCTTAACTGTCATCTTGGCAATTAGGGAGGGGCACTAAATGCTAGCCTAGCCAGAGACATCCACATCCAGTGAATGAATGAATAGTGAACCAGATTGGGGTTACAACAGACAACAATGGTTTCATCATCATCATTACACAGGCTTTTTTTAATTGCAGATTTTCATTTCCAGTATTGAATTCATCTATATATCAGCTGTGTTAGGATTCAAACTCACAATCCCAGAGCATTACATTGGATCTCTAGCCCTCTGATAACATGGCACGGTGGCTCAGTGGTTAGCACTGCTGCCCCACAGCATCAAGATCCCAGGTTTAATTCCAGCCTCGGGCGACTGTCTGTGTGGAGTTTGCACGTTCTCCCCGTGTCTGCATGGATTTCCTCCGGATGCTCTAGTTTCCTCCCACAGTCCAAAGATGTGCAGGTCAGGTGAATTGGCCATGCTAAATTGCCCATAGTGTGAGGTGCATTAGTCAGAGGGAAATGGGTCTGGGAGGGTTCCTCTTCGGAGGGTCGGTGTGGACTTGTTGGGTTGGAGGACCTGTTTCCATACTGTAGGGAACCTAATCTATATATAAACAGGGGATAGTTAACTTGGGATTTGTCTCCATTTTCCACTGAATTGGTTGTATGGAGGTGTTTGGGCTTTGGCTTTGTCACCCCCTTCCCCTGTACATTGCCATTTATTGTAAACTGCGGTTTATTGTTGACTGTTGACTGTATTTTATAAATAAAAAACATATAAACAGGGGATTTAGAATTTCCTCAGTTCAGGGGACTGACTATGTGCAATCAGCGACAGCCAATATACTGTACAGAAATAAATAAAGGTGACAGGATACCAGCCTTTGTGCAGTTATTTCAGTTTTCTTTGCCTTTTATTCATTCTAGAGTCTTAATGAACTATGATATATTTACTATGGTTGTACTGTGCCAAAATTAAAACCCATTGCATATAGTTTCTTTTATATAATTTACGATTATCACTATCTCATCACTTCTCCTTGAATTCTTTCAACGTGTTTCTGTCTCTTTTCAACATTAGTGAAGTCCTGTACCAGGGTCCATGGCCCCTTTGCTCAATGATTATGCAGCATACCTTAACTTTGCGGCTGGATGTGGAACTGGTTGATTTAGCTATATTTTATTAAAGCTATCACTCCTGCCATGTACACTCCCAATGGCAGACTTCCCCTGGCAAGTTTAAGACTAATAATCAGCATTTAGGTATCAGGAAGATCTTGCGTTTAAATGGCTCATTTCTCAAAGTGCTTTTCAGCCAATAAAGTACTTTTTGATGTGGTCAGCCACATTGTCAGGACGTTGGCATCAATTGTGTGCACAGGAAACTCCTACAAACACCAATGTGATGATTGACATATTGGCCAGGGCACAAAGGATATCTCCTCTGCTCTTCACACAACATCATATAGAAGATACAGCACAGAACAGGCCATTCAGCCCAACTAGTCCATGCCAGTGTTTATGCTTCATTTGCACTTTCTCTAAATTCACAATTTGAACCCCTTCCCCGTCTCTAAATTTAGAAGTTTTTAGAAAATGGATATCTAAACAAAGACATTGTGTGCTGTATCAAATTGTAAAAATGTTACCAAAGATTCCCTACAATGTGGAAGCAGGCCCTTTGGCCAAACAAGTCCACATTGACACTCCAAAGAGTAACCCACCCAGTCCCATTTCCCTCTAACTAATGCACCTAACACTATGGGTAATTTAGAATGGCCAATTCACCTGCCCTGCACATCTTTATGACTGTGAGAGGAAACCGGAGCACCCGGAGGAAACCCACGCAGACACTGGGAGAATATACAAACTCCACACAGTCGCCCGAGGCAGGAATTGAACCCGGGTCCCTGGTGCTTTGAGGCAACAGTACTAACCACTGAGCCACCGTATCTTTTCTCACAGGATGCGGGTGTGATTAACCAGGCCAGTGATTGTTGACTATTTTTAGTGCCTTTGAGAAGGGGGTGGTGAGCTTTGTTCTTGAACCGCTGTAATCTGTGAGGTGTGGGTACGCCCACAATGTTGTTAAGGTACAGGTTCCAGGATCTTTGCTCTTTAGCTGTTCCTACAAATGCACACCAAGACAAACATCAATTTTTTTGAAATTCATTCATTTAATGTAGGTATCACTGGCTGGGCCAGAATTTATTGCCTATCCCTACCTGCTCTTGAGAAGTGGTAGTGAGCTGCTTTCTTGAACCACTGCAGACCATTTGGTGTAGACACACCCAGAAGGCTGTTAGGAAGGGACATCCAGGATTTTGACCCAGCAATAGTGAAGGAATGGCAATATATTTCCAAGTAAGGATGGTGAGGGGGTCTGGCAAGTGGTGGTGTTCACTTACATGGAGAAAGTGAAGTCACATGGTGTGCAGGGTGTCCTAGCTAGGTGGATAAAGAACTGGTTGAGCATAAGGAGACAGAGAGTAATAGTTGAAGGGAGTTTCTCGAAATGGAGAAAGGTGACCAGTGGTGTTCCACAGGGGTCAGAATTGGGGCCACTGTTGTTTGTAATATACATAAATGATCTAGAAGAGGGCACTGTTGGTATGATCAGCAAGTTTGCAGATGACACAAAGATTGGTGGAGTGGCAGAAAGCATAAGGGACTGTCAGAGAATACAGGAGGATATACATAGACTGAAGAGTTGGGTGGAAAAATGTCAGATGGCTTTCAATCCAGACAAATGTGACGTAATGCATTTAGGCAAGTCTAATTCTGGAGTGAATTATACAATGAATGGAAGATCCTTGGGAAAAATTGATGGGCAGAGAGATTTAGGAGTGTAGGTTCATTGTACCCTGAAGGTTGCTGCACAGGTGGATAGAGTGGTCAAGAAGGCATATAGTATGCTTGCCTTCATCGGATGGGGTATTTAAGAGCTGGCAAGTCATGCTAGAATTGTACAAGGCATTGGTTCGGCGGCATTTAGAATACTGTGTACAGTTCTGGTCACCACATTACCAAAAGAATGTGGATGCTTTGGAGAGGGTGCAGAGAAAGTTTACAAGGAAGTTGCCTGGTATGGAAGGTGCAAGTTATGAAGAAAGGTTGAGTAGGTTAGGTTTATTTTCATTAGAAAAAAGGAGATTGAGGGGGGACCTGATTGAGGTTTACAAAATCATGAAGGGTATATACAGGGTAGATAAAGACAAGTTTTTTTCCCAGGGTGAAGGATTCCATAACGAGAGGTCATGCTTTCAAAGTGAGAGGTGGAATGTTTAAGGGGGATACACGCGGTAAGTACTTCACACAGAGGGTGGTGGGCATTTGGAATGCGTTACCAGCAGAGGTGGTAGAGGCAGGCATGGTAGATTCATTTAAGATGCGTCTGAACAGATGCAGAGTAGGTGGGGAGCAGAGGGATACAGATGCTTAGGAATTGACTGACAGGTTTAGACAGTACATTTGGATCGGCTCAGGCTTGGGGGGCCGAAGGGCCTGTTCCTTGGCTGTAAATTTTCTTTGTTCTTTGTTCTATATCTGCTGCCCTTGTCATTCTAGATTGTAGTGGTCATGGGATTTGGACAGTTTAAGTTTCTAAGGGGTTGCTACCAGGAAGGGAGAGAAGAGGAGATATCAAACCAAACATTGATAATGCACAACAAGGAATGCTTATTTACCTCAGTCATGAGATCAGTGAGAATATTTACAAGCAGAAGATTAGATGATGCAGCAGCCTCAGTGATATTAACCTCAGCAGACAACCATAAGGAAGAGCACTGCTCCCAACCAACTTCGGACTCTGTTTTGTGAGGTTACATGAATGAGTGGCTGCTGGGACCTTTAAAGCTGGAGACAGATAAACATTTAACATTAGTATTGTTTATTATTCCTTCAAACTATTACTTTTTAACAACCATAGATCATTTTTAAACTGTTGTCATCTTGCCCTCTTCTGTTCAACAGCTGATGTTTACATATCTGCAGATTTTAAATATCTTACTTAAGAAGATCATTTTCACGTGTAAATCAAGAAAGAGTGAAAGACTATTTGACCAAAATATCTTGGGTTTCCAACGTAGGACATTAAACGGTGACCCTTGCTCATCAACAACAGGGTGTAGTGCTGCCCTCACATCCCCATCTAGCCCTCAAACCCCTCAGTGTGATCAATGTATTAATCACAGGGAATGGACGAAGATTTGCTGTGGTTGGGGGGGGAGATGCTGTGAAACTCCTATTCAGAGGTAACGTATATTCTGGAAATTATGGTAATCAAAACACCACAACATGTCGCTTAGATAGTGGTGAGAAAGGCCTTTCCTATCAGGTCCTTCTTATACACCTGGAGTCTTAGCCTCTCTACACATTGACCTCAAGGTGGATGCAATGGTCCACCTCCTTCTAGTTCATGCCTTTGCAAAAAAAAAGGTCCAGAAAGACACCCAGTGGGCTTTGTGGAGGCTCATCCTGAGCAGTACCATTCTACAACCTGTTCCCAGACATTTACACCAAGACAAATATCAATTTTATTTGATTATCTTATGGGATGTGGTCTTTCTTGGCCAGGCCAGCATTTATTGTTCATCCCTACTGACCCTTGAGAATGTGACGCGTAGCTGCCATTTTGAAACACTAGAGTTTTTCTTGTAGGTAAACCCATAGTCCAGTTAAGGAGGGAGTACCAGGATTTTGCCCCGGCAATATTGAAGGAATGGTCTTCTTCTTCCAAGTCAGGTTGGTGAGTGACTTGGAGGGGAACCAGCAGGGGGCAGTGTCCCTGGTATCTGTTGCCCCCTTCTGAATGACAATAGTCATGGATTTGGAGAGTGTTTCAAAGAAGCTCGGAATATTTCTGCAGTGCATCTTGTAGGTGATTTGGAGACGCCAGTGTTGGACAAGGGTGTACAAAGTTAAAAATCACACAACACCAGGTTATAGTCCAGCAGGTTTATTTGGAAGCTTGATGTGGTGCCAATCAAGTGGGTTACTTTGTCCTGAATAGTGGCAGGTTTCCTGTTATGCTCCTGACATGTGCCTGGTAGACTTTGTGGAGTCAGGAAGTAAGTCACTTGCTGCAGAAATTGTAGAGTCATACATCATGGAAACAGGCCCTTTGGCCCAACTCGTCCATGCCGACCAGATTTCCGAATCTGAACTAATCCCATTTGCCTGAACTTGACCCATAATGTCCTAAAACTTTCCTATCCATGTACCTGTCCAAATATCTTTTAAATGTTGTAACTGTACCTGCATCTACCACTTCCTCCAGCAGCTCATTCCATGCACACACTACCTTATGTTGAAAAGGTTGCCACTCAGGTCCTTTTCAAATCTTTGCCCTCTCACCTTAAATCTATGCCCTCTAGTTTTGGACTCCCCCACACTGGGGAAAAGACCTTGACTATTCACCTTATCTATGCCTCTCATGATTTTATAAAGCTCTATAAGGTCACCCCTTTGGCTTAAAGACATTATCTAGATATCTGATCTAAATTTGTACTCACATCACACACTGCTTCCTGGCTTAATGTTGAAAGGGTGTACTTAAGGCTGGGTGAAACATAGACTGCCTTGGGAAATGATGGACAACATTGGGGGAGTGTGTCATGTCTGGATTGAACACTATCTATTCCAGCTATCGAGGCGGATTGGCAATTGGAATGTCTTCTCAGCAACTAGTGCAGATGAATACCATTTGCCCAAGGTTGACTACGATTTTTTTTCCTTCCAATGGGCAGTCTTGTCCACCATTCATTAATCCTCACCATCTCCTTGCCCTTCCTGGCTGTTTCTCTCCAGGCGCTTATAGTCAGCAGCAAAGACTTTCTTGGTCAACTAGAGGTCTTGCCTGTATATGCCCCTGTATCGAAGACCCAGGCAACCTGTTAGTCAATTGCAAACTCTTTGGAGGGTAGGTCTTTCAATGGAGGTCATCATCCATTGG
This sequence comes from Chiloscyllium plagiosum, assembly GCF_037043375.1. Taxonomy (NCBI): domain Eukaryota; kingdom Metazoa; phylum Chordata; class Chondrichthyes; order Orectolobiformes; family Hemiscylliidae; genus Chiloscyllium; species Chiloscyllium plagiosum. The sequence goes on along the minus strand of NW_028270171.1, from coordinate 11,899,260 downwards.
GCTGACATCACCCAGCCAATGGAGATGATTTAGGGTGTAGGTTTGCTCGCTGAGCTGTAGGTTTGATATCCAGACGTTTCATTACCTGGCTAGGTAACATCATCAGTGGCGACTGCCTAGTGAAGCGAAGCTGTTGTCTCCTGCTTTCTATTTATATGTTTGTCCTGGGTGGGGTTCCTGGGGTTTGTGGTGATGTCATTTCCTGTTTGTTTCTGAGGGGTTGATAGATGGTATCTAGATCTATGTGTTTGTTTATGGCGTTGCGGTTGGAGTGCCAGGCCTCTAGGAATTCTCTGGCATGTCTTTGCTTAGTCTGTCTCAGGATAGATGTGTTGCCCCAGTCGAATTGGTGTTTTTTTTTCATCCGTGTGTAGGGCTACGAGGGAGAGAGGGTCACTTGTAGCCCTACACACGAATGAAAAAAACCCACCAATTTGACTGGGACAACACATCTATCCTGGGACAGACTAAGCAAAGACATGCCAGAGAATTCCTAGAGGCCTGGCACTCCAACCACAGCGCCATAAACAAACACATAGATCTAGATACCATCTATCAACCCCTCAGAAATGAACAGGAAATGACATCACCACAAACCCCAGGAACCCCATCCAGGACAAACATATAAATAGAAAGCAGGAGACAACAGCTTCGCTTCACTTGGCAGTCGCCACTGATGATGTTACCTAGCCAGGTAATGAAACATCTGGATATCAAACCTATAGCTCAGCGAGCAAACCTACACCCTAAACCTCAACCTGAGCTACAAACCGTCACAAACCTTGCAATGGAGATGATGTTGATACAAGAAGCCAAACATGCTGGGGGAGGGGGGGGTGCCTACACACTGGTCTACACCATATTAAGCACTCTGTCCTGTCAGGAGATACCCAATGTTCATACAGTCATAGAGTCATACAGCACAGAAACAGACTCTTTGATCTAACCAGTCCATGCTGAACATAATCCAAACTAAACTAGACCCACCTGACTGCTCCTGGACCATATTCCTCCAAACCTTTCCTATTTATGTACTTATCCAAATGTCCTTTAAATGTTCTAATTCTGAGAACTTCACTTTGATTTAGCATATAGGAGTGGTTAAGGTAAAGTCACCACAGTCCCAGAGGGCTGTTCTTTCACTCGGCGCAGAAATTGAATCCACACGGTTGGTATCACTTCACATTTCAAACAAGCCGTCTAGCCAACTGAGCTACCCCTGATTTTGTCATATCCTAATACAGGGCATCTGCATTCAAGGTATTGTCTTGCATCAGATAAATAAATTTACTCTTATGGACTTTAGCTCCAGCATCTCATTGCAACAAAAGAAAATCAAAGAATTGCAGATGGTGGAAATCTGACTTGTCATCTGAATGTATGGTTTCAGGTCACGTTGGCCTCAAAGGTTTCAGGTCACGTTGGAGACAGGTAGACTGTCCTTTCCCACGTCGAGATTAGAGTGGTGCTGGAAAAGCACAGCAGGTCAGGCAGCATCCGAGGAGCAGGAAAATCGATGTTTCAGACAGGAGTCCTTCATCCTGCCCTTCACCAATCCTGATGAAGGGCTTTTGCCCGAAACGTCGATTTTCCTGCTCCTCGGATGCTGCCTGACCTGCTGTGCTTTTCCAGCACCACACTAATCTTGACTCGGATCTCCAGCATCTGCAGTCCTCACATTTGCCTGTCTGTTCCAATGATTCACAGGACTATTAATGATTCCCAATGGTACTTTTCAAAGCACAGCAGGAATATCTCCTGATGCACTGGCCAATTCTGATTTTAAAAAGCACAGGTAAACCACTTACTCATCTCACCTGCAGAGGACGTTAAAATTGCACAAAATGAATATTGCGTGCCATTCTGGTCTCCTTCCTACCAGAAGGATGTTGTGAAACTTGAAAGGGTTTAAAAAAGATTTACAAGGATGTTGCCAGGATTGGAGGATTTGACCTATAGGGAGAGGTTGAATAGGCTAGGGCTGTTTTCCCTGGAGCGTTTGAGGCTGAGGGGTGACCATATAGAGGTTTATAAAATCATGAAGGGCATGGACAGGATAAATAGACAAAGTCTTTTCCCTGGGGTGAGGGAGTCCAGAACTAGAGGGCATAGGCTTAGGGTGAGAGGGGAAAGATATAAGAGACCTAAGGGACAACTTTTTCACACAGAGGGTGGTACGTGTATGGAATGAGCTGCCAGAGGAAGTGGTGGAGGCTACTACAATTGCAACATTTAAAAGGCATCTGGATGGGTATATGAATAGGAAGGGTTTGGAGGGATATGGGCCAGGTGCTGGCAGGTGGGACTAGGTTGGGTTGGGATATTGGTTGGCATGGCCGAGTTGGACCGAAGGGTCTGTTTCCATGCTGTACATCTCTATAACTCTATGCTGCATTTGATTATGTAACAGTTGAGCCTGGATTCAAAACTGGCCCCTTTGAGGTGAGGAGTGTTTCAGAGTGCCCCAACCTATTTCTTTGTTTCTCCAATGTAAAACTAACCTCGGAATTCCTCACTGTGTCAAAATAGTTGCTGTCCTTCATTTGTATGCTCTGAAGGTTTGCCCACGAATCCACGATTTGCCAGAATATATTTAGCTCTTTGTTCTTGGAAAATACTGGACAACAAATCCCCTCATTGGCTCATTGGGGTTTCAGGTCAGCTTGGTATGGAACAGCACCAGAGAATTGAAGAATGTGTTTGGATATGGAAGGCAGGCTTAGAACTGTCTCCAGACAAGAACCAGAAACAGCAGAGTACCAGGAGACAGACCACAATTGACTGTATGTTGGATTATCCCTCTAAGAGTTAAAAAGGGATTTCATATCCTCTTAGTAAAACCAAAAGAGGCCGAATTGTCGAGATCAGCCTTCTACAACAGGGCTGAGAACAGCAGAACTCTCCAGAAAGGCCTTGGGAATCCTAAGGGATTAATTGATTAGCAAACAGTAGAGGAATGAGGAAGAACAGATAAGAGTTAAGGGTTAAAGAAAATAATACCAGGGATAGAGCCAGGTAAGGACAGCAGCCCTGTTGGGTGAGTAAAAATGTGTACCTGGGACTGGAGATATCTGCTTATAACGTGATCACTTACTGACAAAATTGGAATTTGAATAATGAACTGTGACTAGCCGTTTGTGAAAAGATGGTATGTCTGTAATCATCAAGAGTTTTGCTTTAGCCAGCCTAAGACAGACTTTCCCTGCATTCGCTTGAATAGACAATTGTTAACCTGTACCTGAGCCCGACCCTTTGAAACAACCCATAACGTCACAATTTGCATGTAGATACAGCAAACAATCATAAGGCTTGTTGCTTCATATTACTAGAGGATTTGGAACCAAGAATAAGGAAGTCCTAACCTCTGAGCAGATCTTGCAGCCACAGTATTTATGTGGTGAGTCCAGTTCAGTTTCTGGCAAATGGTAATCCCCATGATGTTGATATGATGGGACATTCAGTGATGATAATGGCATTGAATGTGAAGGGGGATAGATTGATTCTGTGTGTTGGAGATAGTCGTTGCCTGGAACTTAGGCAATATGAATGAGATTAGGTTACATTACAGCGTGGAAACAGGCCCTTCGGCCCAACAAGTCCACACCGACCCGCCGAAGCACAACCCACCCATGCCCCTACATTTACCCCTTACCTAACACTACGGGCAATTTAGCATGGCCAATTCACCTAACCTGCACATCTTTGGACTGTGGGAGGAAACCGGAGCACCTGGAGGAAACCCATGCAGACACGGGGAGAACGTGCAAACTCCACACAGTCAGTCGCCTGAGGCAGGAATTGAACCCGGATCTCAGACGCTGTGAGGCACCAGTGCTAACCACTGTGCCACCATGCCGCCCACACGGTCCTTGACATTTGTCAACCCGAACCAGGATATTGTCCAGTTCTTGCTACATTTGTACAAAGACTTTAGTTTCTGAGGAGACATGGATGTTACTGAATATTGTACAATCATCAGCAAACATTGCCATATCTGACTCTTATTATGGAGAGAAAGCCATTGAAGCAACTGAGATGGCAAGGGCTAGGACATTACCCTGGAGAACTCCTGCAAAGATGTTCTAGAGCTGAGATGACTGACATCCAACAACTACAACCATCTTCCTTCACACTGGGTATGACTCTAATCAATGGAGAGTTTTCCCCCTGAATCCCATAGAATCTAGCTGGACCAGGGTTCATCGATTCCACACTCAGTCAAATGCCTCGATGTCAAGGGCCATCGTTGTCACTTTACCTCTGGAGTTCAGCTTTGGTCTCCATGTTTGAGCCAATATTGTAATAAGGTACTGGCCATGACTGAATCTAAACTGAATGTCACTGACTGGGTATTTGCTAAGCAAGTGCTGCTCGAAAGCACAATTGATAACCCTTCCATTATTTCACTGATAATCAAATGGAGATTGGTGGGACGATAATTGGTCGCATTGGATTTTCCTATCTTCTGTATGCAGAGCAAACCTGGGAAATGCTTTACACTGTTGAGTAGATGCTTGTGTTGTAGCTCTGTTAGAGCAGTTTGGCCAGAGGTGTGGCACATTAGGGAGCACAAGTCTTCAGTACTATAGCCAGAATGTTGGCGCTCATAGCTTTTGCAGACCTAGTACCTCCAGTCATTTCTTGACATCATGTGGAATGAATCGAATTGACTAAAGACTGGCATCTGTGATGCTGGGGACCTCTGATAGAACCAGCAGTGGATCATAAGTGCATCACTGCTGGTTACCTTTTGTTGCAAATGTCTTTTGCATTGAGGTGGATGGGCTAGGCTATCTTTGAGGAAAGGGTTACTAGTGCAGTCTCCTCCTCAAGTGAGTTGTTGAATTGTCCCGGACCATTGATGACTGGATGTGGCAGGACTTCAGAGCTTAGATCTGATCCACTCGTTGTGTAGTGGTTTAGCTGTATCATCTGCTGCACGCCCTCCCAGACTCTTTTTTGAACCAGGGTTGATCTGGCTTGATGGAAATGGTAGAGTGGGGATGTGTGGGCCATGAGATTGCAGTTTCTATTGGAATACATTCTGTTGTTGCTTAAGTTATGAGGAGGGGTAACACAAATTGGGCCTGTTTTTTCTAGAATTCAGAAGGTTAAGGGGTGATCTGATTAGAGTCTGCAAGATAATAACAGGTAGTTAAAGATAAACTATTTCAATTGGCTGGGGATTCTAGAACTAGGGGGCATTGTCTAAAAATTAGGGCCAGACCATTCAGGAGAGATATTACAAAAAAACTTGTTGACACAAAGGATGATAAAGGTTTGGAACTCTCTTTCACAGATGGCAATTGATGCTAGACCAGTTGTTCATTTAAAATATGACATAGATAAGCTTTGTTAAGCAAAGGTGTTAAGAGCTATGGACCAAAGGCAGATATGTGGAGTTAGGCCACATATCAGCCATAATCTCATTGACTTGCTCGAGGGGCCTACCTCTGTACCTATGTTGCCAACTGCCCACAGTGCCTCATAGATAGCCCACAGGACCTTGAGTTGCTAGATCTGTTCAAAACTATCTCATTTAGCATGGTGGTAAAACACAATGAAAAATATCCTCAACTTGAAGACAGAACTTTGTCTTGACACGGACTGTATGGTGGTCACTACCAATACTTTCTGCATCTGCTATAGATGGATTGGCGAGGAAGAAACTAATTCTGTTCTTCCTTCCAATTGGGTCCTTCTCCACCTAGTGCAGACCCCCAGTCTAGCAAATATATCCTTTAGAACTCAACCAGTTGAGTCAGTATTGGTGCTGCTGAGTCACTCTTGGTGATGGACAATTACATTTCCACCCAGAATACATTCTGCCCCCTTGCTGGTATTCAACATAGAAGAGCACTGATTTGTCAATTTGGAGAAGTTGGTTTTTTTGTCCATGCTTCATCGGATTCCATGAGAATTCATGGGCTCTGGAATGGTTTTTGAGGATTCCTGGAGTAACTCCATCCCCACTGTATACCATAGCGCCACCATCTCTGCTGGGCCTGTCCTGCCGGTAGAATGGGACACACGCTATGACGATGTTGTCCAGGACATTGTCGGTAAGCTATGGTTCTGTGAACATACCTATGTCAGGTTTAATTTGCCTGTGAGGCAGATCTCCAAATTTTGGTATTAGGTCCCAGATGTTGATAAGGAGAGTTGGCAGAGCTATGTTTTCTGCTGTCTGGGTCAATGCCAGACAGTCAGAGAGATCTACAGCACAGGAAAGTGCTTTTCAGCCCTTCAATTCTGCACCAATCAATAATGTTCAGCTCACTATTTGAACCCAATTTTCAGCTATTTGGCTCACAGCTTTGTCTGCCTTGGTGTTGCAAGTGCAGATCTTAAATATTATGAAGGTTTCTGTCTCTACCACCTTCCAGGCAGTGACTTCTAGATTCACACCATACTGGAGGGTGAAAACAATTGCCCTCACATCCCTCTAAACATGAAGTCTACGCCCCCTGGTCATTGATCTCTCCACCAAACGGGAACCATTTCTTCCTGTCTACACTGTCTGTGCTCCTCAGAATTTTGTACATCTCAGGAGAGAGTGATGCTGGAGATCAGAGTCGAGAGTGTGGTGCTGGAAAAGTACAGCCAGTCAGGCAGCATCCAAGGAGCAGGAGAATCGATGTTTCGGGCCTTTCATCAGGAATGTTGGGGGGTAAGGGGGCTGAGAGATGAATAGGAAGGCGGGGGTGGGGTGTATTAAAACTGTATATCCCAGTAATGTTCCCCTGCACTCTCCTCTGTGCCGAGAAAAACAGCCACGGTCTATCCAATGTCTCTTCTTAACTGAAACTCTCCAGCGCAGGCAACTATCTATAAATCTCCTCTGTGCCTTCTCCTCTGCTGGTCTTATGAGCAAAATAGGTCGGAACTCTACTCACTGGGGTTGAGAAGAACATAGAACGTTGCAGCACAGTACAGGCTCTTCAATCCTCGATATTGCTCCGACCTGTGGAACCAATCTGAAGCCCATCTAACCTACATTATTCCATTTTCATCCATATGTCTATCCAATGACCATTTAAATGTCCTTAAAGTTGGCGAGTCTATTACTGTTGCAGGCAGGGCATTCTATGCCCCCACTACTCTCTGAGTAAAGAAACTACCTCTGACATCTGTCCTTTGTCTATCATCCCTCAATTTAAAGCTATATCCCCTCGTGCTAGCCATCACCATCCAAGGGAAAAGGCTCTCACTGTCCACCATACCTAACCCTCTGATTATTTTATAGGTCTCAATTAAGTCACCTCTCAACCTTCTTCTCTCCAACGAAAACAGCCTCAAGTCCCTCAGCCTTTCCTCATAAGACCTTCGCTCCATACCAGGCAACTGGAATTAGAGGTTTTCTCAAGGGAACATTTAGGATTCTTAAGGTGTTTGTCAGGGTAGATGCTGAGAGAGCGTTTCCCTTAAGGGAGAGTCTAGGACTGAGGGCATAGATTCAGAATAAAGGGGCGTCGATTTAAGAATGAGCTGAGGAGGAATTTCTTCTCTCAGTGGATTGTGAGTCTTTGGAACTCCTTGTCTCAGAGAGCTGTGGGGTCTTTGTGTATACTTAAGGCTGAGATGGATGGCTTCTTGATCAGTCTGGAATCAAGGATTAGAGAGAAAAACACAGGAATGTGGACATGAGGAATGTCGGATCAGCCATGTTTCTTTTGAATGGCACAGCAGGCTCGAGGGGCTGAATAGCCTACTCCTGTTCTATTTCTAATGGTCCTGTGGTCAATCATATCCCTCCAATAATGTGGGTTCCAAAATTGCACACAAGATATAACTAAAGCATAAGCAACTTTTTATATAGTTCCAGTATATAAACTCTACATCTCGGCCAAAGGCAAGTGTCCCATATCCCTTTTTAACCAATTTATCCACCTATTCTGCTACCTTAACGGATCACTGGACATGCACACCAAGGTCCCTCTGATCCTCAGTGCTTCCCAGAGTCTATTGCTCAGCATGTATTCCCTTGCCTTGTTTGTCCTGCTCAAGTGCTTCACCCTACATTTATCTGGATTGAATTTCATTTGCCACTGTTCAGTACATCTGACCAGCCTACTCGAGTCTGGACTAACCTCACTTCGCTGGCCTCCAGTCTGCAACTCGCCTCCGGGACTCCCTGTCTCGCATCGTCTTCCAATTTGGGACTTGCCTCCGGGTCTCCCCTCCCCGCACTGTCCTCCAGTCCTGGACTCCCTTCCCCTCACCAGCCTCCATTCCAGGACTCCCGTCCCCACACCAGCCCACAGTCAGTGAATCCTCTCCTCATGATGGTCTCCAGTCCGGGACTCCCATCCCCATACCAGCCTCCACTCCAGGACTCACCTCTGAGAATCCCCTCCCCACACCAGCCTCCAGTCCAGGACTCCTGTCCCCACAGCAGCCTCCACTCCGGGACTCACCTCTGGGACACCCCTCCCCACACCAGTCCCCAGTCTGGCACTCGCCTCCGGGACTCCCATCTTCGCATAGTCCTCCAGTCGAAGACTCCTCTCCCCAGGCTGGCCTCCATTGAGGGACTCCCCTCCCCATACATTTTGGTATTATTTTTGCAGAAGTTATGAATAAAGAATCTTTTAGGAGAAACATGCGGTAATCAAAACAAGTTATTCTCAATACCCTCGAGGAGAAAGTGAGGACTGCAGATGCTGGAGATCAGAGCTGAAAATGTGTTGCTGGAAAAGCGCAGCAGGTCAGGCAGCATCCAAGGAGCAGGAGAATTGACGTTTCAGGCATAAGCCCTTCTTCAGGCATAAGCCCTACTGAATTTCCATCTTTGCAAATAACAATATGGGAATTCATGTAATTTCTCTCACTCTGCTCATTAAATTCAACAAAAGTTAATTAAAATGAACATTAAACTAAACGCGAATGGAATGTTAGCCTTTATCTCAAAGTATCTGGGATATAAAAGGGAGAAAATAATGCTTCAGTCACACAGACCCTTCGAAAGATCCCGGATGGGGACCCCTGTTGAACTTTGAACACCAGACGATTTTTGAGAATATTTGTAGCTCATGTTGGGGGTCAGGTTGTAAGTTTGCTTGCTGAGTTGGTAGATTTGTTCGTGAACGGTTCATCACCATGCTAAGCTCACTGATGGTGGTGAAATGTTTGTGAACAATCCTACCAGCTCCGGGCAAACTTACAAGTTGAACACCATACCTCAGGCAGGATTTAGTGATGACATAGGGGACATAAAATCATCTGCATAATGCCAGAGTTTGGAGGACAAAGTTACCAGGACATGTCTCGCTAAACTGACTTGCGTATAAGATTGAGGGATGTTCTGACTAAATGTTTTAAAATGGTGAATGAATTTGATAGAGTAGATATGGGAAAACCCATTCCTCTGGTGGGGAAGATGTAATTTTAGATTTTATCACGAAATGGGACACAGTGTGAACAGTAACTCAAGACTAGCACATAATCCTGACCAAAATAAATTCATATGTCAGTCTCTAGTTGGAAAGGAGAGGCTATTAAATCCTCAGTGCCTAGGATACCACAGCAACCATAGTTGCTTTATGCCAAAGTTTTGCCTGTTCTTTGCCTCTGAGTAAGCAACAGGCTGAATTAGGCATCCATTCCATTTCCTACACAACTTTGGACTCAGTGTCTATTCCGGAGCCCCTTTTCTCATTATTCTTGCAGAGGATGTGGGCTGCGCTGATGGGGCCAGTTTTTATTGGTTATCCCCAGTTGCTCTTGAGAAAGTGGTGGTGACCTATCTTCTTGAACTTCTGCGGTCCAGTCTCAATTATGATAACAACCCATCTCGTTCACTAATGTCCTTGAGAGAAGGAAATCTGAGTGTCCTTACCTGGCCTGGCCTACATGTGACTTCTAACCCACAGCAATGCGATTGAGTCTGAAAACCATCATCTCCCAGATCATCCACAAACTCATCACCTCAGGGGATCTCCCACCTACAGCCTCCAATCTCACAGACCAGGAACCCTGCACCACCCGATTCTATCTCCTACCCAAAATTCACAAACCTGACTGCCCCGGTCAACCCATCGCCTCAGCCTGCTTCTGCCCCACCGAACTCATCTCTGCTTACCTTGTCTCCCTTGGTCCAGGAACTTCCTACCTACATTTAGGACACCACCCACACCCCCCACCTCAGCCATGACTTTTGTTTCGTCGACCCCCAACGCCTCATCTTCACTATGGACATCCAGTCCCTGTACACATCTATTCACCATGACGAAGGCCTCCATGCCCTCTGTTTCTTCCTCTCATGCTGAACCAACCAGGACCCTTCCACTGACACTCTCATTTGATTGGCTGAACTGATCCTCACCCTCAACAATTTCTCCTTTGAATCCTCCCACTTCGTCCAGATGAAAGGGTAGCCATGGGCACCCCCATGGACCCCAGCTATGCCTGTCTCTTCATCAGATACATAGAACAGTCCATCTTCCGCAGCTACACCGGCACCATTCCCCACCTTTTCCTCTGCTATATTGATGACTGTATCAGCACTACCTCGTGTTCCCACAAGGAGGTTGAACAGTTCATCAACTTCACTAACACCTTCCACCTGACCTCAAGTTCACCTGGACCATCTAAGACACCTCCCTCCTCCTCCTGGACCTCTCTATCTCTATTTCCAGCGACTGACTCAACATGGACATCTACTACAAACCCGACTCCCACAGCTACCTGGACTACACCTCCTCCCACCCTGCCTCCTGTGAAAATGCAATCCCTTATTCCCAATTCCTCCGCCTCCGCCGCATCTGCTCCCAGGAAGACCAGTTCCACCATAGAACATCTCAGATGGCCTCCTCCTTCAAAGACCACAATTTCCCTTCCCACATTGTTGACGATGCCCTCGAGTGCATCTCGTCCACTTCCTGCACCTTCAACCTTGAATCCCACCCATCCAATCGCAACAATGACAGAAGCTCTCTGGTCCTCACCTTCCACCCCACCAACCTCTGGATACATCACATTATCCTCTACCATTTCCACCACCTACAAACGGACCCCACCACCAGAGATATATCTCCCTTCCCTTCCCTACCTATGTCCCAGAAAGCCCATTGCCTCCGTGACTCCCTTGTTAAATACACACCCAGCCCAAACCACCCTCCCCTCCCGGAACCTTCCTCTGCCACTACAGGAAGTGCAAAACCTGCACCCACACCTGCCCCCTCATCTCCGTCCAAGGCACCAAAAGACCTTCCACATCCAACAGAAATATACCTGCACTTCCACACACATCATCTACTGTGTCTGTTGTTTCTGATGTGGTCTCCTCTACATTGGGGAGACAGCACGCCAACTTGCAGAATGTTTCAGAGAACATCTCCGGGACACCCGCACTAAACAACCCCACTACCCCTTGGCCAAACACTTTAACTCCCCCTCCCACTCCACCAAGGACACACAAGTCCTGGGTCTCCTCCACTGCCAAACCCTAACCATCCAACGCCTGGAGGAAGAACGCCTCATCTTCCACTTTGGGATCCTCCAACCACATGGGGTCAATGTGGATTTCAACAATTTCCTCATTTCCCCTCCCCCCAACGTATCCCAATCCCAAGCCTCCAAATTTGAACCGCCCTCTTGACCTGTCCATCGCCTTTCCCATCTATCCATACCACCCTCCTCTCTGACCTATCCCCTTCACCCCCCAACTTCATCTACCTATCGCATTCCCAGCTACCTTCACCCTGGCCCCACCCTTCTCCCATTTATCTCTCAGCCCTCCGGCCCACAAGCCTCATTCCTGATGAAGGGTTTATGCCCGAAACTTCGATTCTCCTGCTCCTTGGATGCTGCCGGACTGACTGTGCTTTACTAGCACAACACTTTTCGACTCTGAAATAGCAGAGGAAGCTACTCCATTGCATTAACCGCAAGAAAGTCTGAAAAGAATAATGAAGCCAGACCACCTAGCATCTATTTGGCACCAGAAACCACGACAGCTAGCATAGTCCTGTTGGCCCTGCAAAATCCTCCTTACTAACATAGAGTCATAGAGATGCACAGCATGTATCCAACTCATCCATGCTGACTAGACATTCCAACCTAATCTAGTCCCATTTGCCAGCACTTGGCCTATATCCCTCTAAACCCCTCCTATTCATATATCCATCATCTGGAGGCTAGTGTTAAAATTGACAGAACTTTCTCGCAGCCTCAACCAGCATTAGTCTGGCATAGTCATACTCTCAGAATCATACTTTGCAATGCCCCAGACATCCTCGTCACCATCCCTGGGTATGCCCTGACCCAACAAAGCCGGTGACACAGGGGTGGAGTCAGGTGGGAGTTGCCTTGGAAATCTTCAACATTGACCCCAGACCTCATGAAGTCAAATGGTATCAGGTCAGAGATGGGCGAGGAAACTTCCTACTGATGATGACTTACCACCCTCCCTTAGCTGATGAATCAGTGGTCCCCCATTTGGAGGAGGAGCTGAAGGTGGCAAAGGCACAGTATGTGCTCTGGGTGGGGTCTTCAATACCTTCCTCCAACAGTAACCTGGTCACACAAAACGGTCGGGTTCTTAAGGACATAGCTGCTAGACTGGTTCTGTGGCAGGTGGTGAGGGAACCAACAAGAGGAAAAACATACTTGACCTCATTCTCACCAATCTGCCTGTATCTGTCCATTACAGTAGGAGTGACCACTGCTTTTGGAGATGAAGTCCTAACTTCAGATTGAGAATACTCTCCATTGTATGGCATGACATTATCACTAAATGGGAAAGAGTTTGAACATATCCAGTAACTGAAGACTAGGCATCCATGAGGCACTATGAGCTATAGCAGCTGTAAAATTATACTCCAATAAAAACTGCAACCTCATGGCCCAGTATATCCCTGATTCAACCGTTACAATCAAGCCATGGGATCAACCATTATAGAAATAGTATAGAATATATTTTATCCTTTATTGTCACATGTACTCCAGCACAGAAGTACTGGAGTACAGTGAAAAGTTTTTACATGGCTGCCTCTAATAGTGCTACCTCAGGTACAAATACCCAGATACAAATCTTGGATATTAAAGAGGAATACCACCAGCATTACTTACAGTATCTAAAAAATAAGTTAGAAGTAAGGTAGTTATAACATAGTTAAAGGATTGACTTTACAGTCTGGTCAAGAATTTCAGATCAACATTGGACAAGTGTGAGGTGATACACTTTGGACGGAGTAATCGGAATGCAAAGTACTGGGCTAATGGTAAGATTCTTGGGAGTGCAGATGAGCAGAGAGGTCTCGGTGTCCATGTACACAGATCCCTGAAAGTTGCCACCCAGATTGACAGGGTTGTTAAGAAGGCATACAGTGTTTTGGCTTTTATTAATAGAGGGATTGAGTTCTGGAACCAGGAGGTTTTGCTGCAGCTGTACAAAGCTCTGGTGCGGCCACACTTGGAGTATTGTGTACAGTTCTGGTCACCACATTATAAGAAGGATGTGGAAGCTTTGGAAAGGATGCAGAGGAGATTTACTAGGATGTTGCCTGGTATGGAAGGAATGTATTACAAGGAAAGGCTGAGGACCTTGAGGCTGTTCTCGTTAGAGAGAAGAAGGTTGAGAGGTGACTTAATAGAGACATACAAGATAATCAGAGGGTTAGATAGGGTGGACAGGGAGAGCCTTTTTCCAAGTATGGGAACGGCAAACACGAGGGGACACAACTTTAAAATGAGGGGAGATAGGTATAAGACAGATGTCAGAGGTAGTTTCTTTACTCAGAGAGTAGTAAGGGTATGGAATGCTTTGCCTGCAACGGTAGTAGGTTCGCCAAGTTTAAGTGAATTTAAGTCGTCATAGGACAGGCATATGGATGTACATGGAATAGTGTAGGTGGGATGGGCTTCAGATTGGTATGACAGGGCGGCGCAATATTGAGGGCCGAGGGGCCTGTACTGCGCTGTAATGTTCTATGTTCTTTGTTCTATGTTCTATGTTCTATTACAGCAGCTCAGCAAGCAAGAATGTTATTAAACAGGAAAGGCTGCAAAAAAGACTCACGAGGATGTTACTGAGACTGGAAGGTATGAGTTATCAGGGAGAGGCTGGATAGGCTGGGACTTTTTTCCCTGGAGTGTCAAAGACTGAGGGTGACCTTATAGAAGTTTATAAAATCATGATAGGCATAGATAAGGTGAATAGTCAAGGGTAGGGGAGCCCAAAACTAGAGGGCATAGGTTTAAGGTGGGAGGGGAAATATTTAAGAAGGGACCTGAGGAACAACTTCACACATAGCGTGGTGCATATTTGGATCAAGCTGCCAGAGAAAGTGGTAGAGGCAAGTTCAGTTACAATATTTAAAAGACATTTGGACAGGTACATAGATAGGAAATGTTTAGAGGGATATGGGCCAAACTCAGAAAAATGGGTCTAAGAAACTGGTCAGCATGGATAGATAGGGCCAAAGGGCCTGTTTCAGTGCTGTGTGACTCTATGACTCTAACCCTGGTTCAATAGTCTAGAAGGGCATGCTAGGAATAGTATCAGGTATATTCAAGATGAGGTGCCTACCCAGTGAAGCTACAACACAGGACAACCTGCGTGCCAAACAGGATTAGCAGCAAATGATAAACAGAGCTAACTGATTCCACAACCAACAAATCAGACCTCGGCTCTGCAGTTCTGCCTACATCCAGTCATGAAGAATGGTGAACAATTAAACAACTCGCAGGAGGGGGAGGAGGCTCCACAAACATCCCAATCCTGAATAATAGTGCAAAGTTAAGACTGAAGCATTTGCAAAAGTCTTCAGCCAGAAGTGCTGAGTAGATGAACCTTGGTGGTGTCATTCTGAGGTGTTTAGGATCAAAGATGCTAATAATCTTCAGCAAATTTGATCACTCCATGAGATATCAAGAAACAACTGTGTGGCACTGGATACTGCAAAGGCTCTGGCCAGTTACACCACTAGCCAGTATTTCCAGTACTGCTCCAACACTAGACATTTACCCATCAATGTAGAAAATTGCCAGTCATGTCCTGTGCACTAAATGCAGGACAAATCTGACCCAACAAGTTACCACCTCATCGGTCTGCTCTTGATCATCAGTAGCCTGATAGCAGATGTCATCAACAGTGCTATCAAGGGACACTTAGTAATATTTTGGCCACTAACACTCAGTTTGGGTTCCATCAGAGGGCCTCAGCACCTGGTCTCATTTCAGCCTTGGTCCAAACACGAAAATAAAGGAGAGAATTCCAGGGGTGAGATGGGAATGATTGCCTTTTACATTCAGATTGCATTTGACTAAATGTGGCATCAAGTGGAGCCCGAGCAAAGCTGGAGTCAATGAGAAGGGAAAACTCTCCACTGGTTGGACTCACACCTGGCACACAGGAAGGTGGTCGTGGTTGTTGAAGATCAGTCATCACAGCTCCCGGTTGAAATAACTCCAGAGAGGCCGATATCCCATCACCAAGTCACACTTTATTTACAGGTGTATAGTATTTGACACTGATCCAGCTCTGTCAGAGTCAGTTCTCAGAGTGAACAGAACCTTTGGCAAACCTGTTTATATCTGTCAGCCAGGGCTCCCTGATTGGACCAGGTTAACAGCCCCAATCGGGGAACTCATATTCTATGAGGTCCACCTGGCTGACCTCATTACAAGTTGAGAGTGTGTTGCTGGAAAGGCACAGCAGGTCAGGCAGCATCCAAGGAGCAGGAAAAATGATGCTTCAGACAAAACTCCTTCATCAGGAATCATTAGGCATGACATCATTACAATCACCACACAGGACATCTTTGCAGGAGTTCTTCAGGTGATTGAAGTTCAACCATGTTCAGTTGCTTCATCAATGATCTTCCCTCCATCATTAGGTCAGAATGGGGATGTTCACCGATGATTGCACTATGTTCGGCAACATTCATGATTTTTCAGATACAGAAAGAGTCCATATCCAAATACAGCAAGCTGAGAGGAGGCAGTCTTTAAGATCTGGGGAGATGCTGCTGAACTTCAATACTAGAACAGCAGATGGATCACAAAGGTGCAGATTGTGCATTTTCAAGATTTAAAAGGTTGAATCACAGGACAAACGGCATCCTGACTTCAATAAATCCCAGGGTCAAGGATAACTGCCCCAGACACGGTTTGGTCTCATAAAATCCTGGATGATTAGTTTCCCTGCTACCCCTCATCCCTAGCTCCTTCAGGATTTAATTATAGAATCCCTATACTGTGGAAAGAGGCAATTCAGCCCATAGAGTCTGCACCAACCCTCCCTCCCAAACCCAGCCCCCTACCCTATCCCCCTAAACCAATATTTACCATGGCAAATCCACCTGGCCTGCACACTACTGGACAATTCAGCATGGCTAACTCACCTCACCTGGTAAACTTCCAATAGTGTTGTGCTGGAAAAGCATAGCAGGTAAGGCAGCATTCGAGGAGCAGGAGAATCAATGTTTGTTCATCAGGAATGAAGGCCTGATGTCCGAAATGTCGGTTCTCCTGCTCCTCGGATGCTGCCTGACCTGCTGTGCTTTTCCAGCACCATACTCTCGACTCTGAT
Organism: Chiloscyllium plagiosum; assembly: GCF_037043375.1. Taxonomy (NCBI): domain Eukaryota; kingdom Metazoa; phylum Chordata; class Chondrichthyes; order Orectolobiformes; family Hemiscylliidae; genus Chiloscyllium; species Chiloscyllium plagiosum. The sequence continues at coordinate 11,882,726 of NW_028270171.1, read as the reverse complement.
CTCCAGCATCAGCAGTGCTCACTTTCCACTCCCTGCAAATCTTTCAGCCATGGGAGGAAACTGCAGCACCCGGAGGAAACCCATGCAGACATGGGGAGAATGTGCAAACTCCACACAGACAGTCGCCCGAGGCTGGAATCGAACCTGATTCCCTGGTGCTAACCTTTGAGCCACCATCCTGCCCTGAGGCAGCACAGCTACTCCTCCTATTTTTTACATTCTTTATAATAATTTACCAGGATGTCTGTAAGCTAGACCTCAAGTAGACCAAGATCAGGGTTGGTGCATGTGAAGCCCTCACTACCAACCTCAGCATCTGGTGATAAGGTACTCTGCTAACCCGAGAGGTCATCCATTTTGGTAGGAATAGCATCAAAATGGACTATTATTTAAATGGTGAAGAATTGCAACATGCTGCTGTGCAGAGGGACCTGGGTATCATTGTGCATGAACTACAAAAGGTTGGTTCGCAGCAGGTAATTAAGAAGGCAAATGGAATATTGTCCTTCATTGCTAGCGGGATGAACTTTAAAAACAGGGAGGTTATGCTGCAGCTGCGTCGGGTGCTGGTGAGGCCACACCTGGTGTACTGTGTACAGTTTTGGTCTCCTTATTTGAGAAAGGATGTACTGGCACTAGAGGGGGTGCAGAGGAGGTTCACTAGATTGATTCAGGAGCTGAGATAATTGGCTTATGAGGAGAGATTGAATAGTCTGGGACTGTACACATTGGAATTTAGAAGAATGGGAGGGGGGTGGTCTTATAGAAACACATAAAATTATGAAGGGAATAGATATAATAGAAGCAGGGCAGTTGTTTCCACTAGCGGGTGAAACTAGAACAAGGGGGCATAGCCTCAAAATAAGGGGGAGCAGAATTAGGACTGAGTTCAGGAGGAACTCCTTCACCCAAAGGGTTCTGAATCTGTGGAATTCCCTGCCCAGGGAAGCAGTAGAGGTTGCCTCATTAAATGTTTTTAAGGCAAAGATAGATTGTTGAACAGTAAAGGAATTAAGGGTTATGGTGAGCAGGTGGGTAGGTGGAGCTGAGTCCATGAAAAGATCAGGCCATGATCTTATTGAATGGCAGAGCAGTTTAGAAGGGGCCAGATGGCCTAGTCCTGCTCCTGTTTCTTATGTTCTTATGAGACAGTCGGGAAGAGTGTGGAAAATGCAGAGAACATAAGAAAGAACCAGATGGCAGAAAAGAGGGGCCGGTAAAAGCAAAGGACATCAGTTGACCTTGGGTGAAAGATAGTCATCCGCGCCAGCTGTAGAAACTACTCAGAACCAGCCTCTACAGTAAAAATATGTGATGCCAGTACAGAAGCAACGTACACCCAGTGCATAAACCCTTATCTCCCAAACCAGACTGACACCAACAATATTAATATGTCAATTACTCATTTGGGCCTCTGTTTTGTACCCAGATCATAGCCAGAATTGAATGTAATTCAGTTACTCAGTCAGACTGCTTGCGCTCATCAAACAGTGTGGCACGAAGGGTCAAAGGTGCAAGTTAAATTTGGAAGACCCTTTTCTTGCAGTAAGTAGTCATTATCTGCAATGGGTTACCAGAGAATGTGGTAGGTCCAATGGAGATATTCAAGAGAGAATTAAACTGTTAGCTGAAAAGAAAGAAATGACAGGGTTACGGGGAGAAGGTGTGAGAATGCACAAGATGTGCTGTTTTTTCAGAGAGTTGGACATAATGAGCTGAATGGTCTCCTCATATTCTTTAAACATTCTATGATTTTGTGGGAGATTTAGAGCAAGGAACTGAGGAACTTGTTTTACTCAGAGGGTTGTGAGGTAATGGAGAGCAGAACTGCTAGTGATTGAATCAGAGACCGTTTAAGAATCCCAAGTGAAAAATGACGAATTGGCAAAGTCTCCAGTCCATCCAACACAAAGATGAAAACAATACACACACTTTCCAGCTCAGATGCAAGTGATCCCTCAGCAAAGCTTAAACAAACCAAAAAAAAAAACCCAGTTCAATTAGGGCAAGAAAATAATCTGGGAAATTTCTCTCCAACTTCCTTACGCAATCAAACCAAGTGACCTCTCTGCCTCTGATAATTCTCTGAGATATTTACTTTTTATATGAAGTGATCTCTGACCCAGCCATAAATAGATAACTACAGATGGCTGCAGAATAGGGAAAAGTAAGGGATTTGGAAGTGTGCTTTTTTGAGGCAATTACTTGCTATAGAGTTTACAGCAACACGCAGTGGTAGAGAAGTTTCTGCATTGAAAATTCTCAGTAAATCCATTACTCAATGTAAAGATGGAACAGCAATGAGGAATAGAAGACTCAACGTTTGATGAACTGTTGGTATCAGGCAGGAGGCCAGGAAATCCTACAGCAAGAAGAAAGACTGAGAGTTAGCAACAAAATCTTTACTAACCCATGAGGCACTGCAGCAGTTATTTTCAATTGCCAAGAGACATTTTCTTGGAAGGTTGTTTTCCTAAGCCATGTGAGTGTCATCAACTGACCTCTGCGCCGTTTTTGATGGCACAATGTGTGGAGGTGGTCTCAGCAGCCTGCTGGAGAGCTGGTGAGAGACCCCTGAGTTGCCTTTATCACTAAACCACATGCAAATCAGGCAGTGATGGGCCTTCCCTGGAATCAAGACCCCAGGGGCAAAGGTCCTTTGAAATGAGCCTAGCAACCAACTCAGTTCAAGGGCAATAAGGGATGGGCAACAAATGTAGGCCTTGTCAGCAACATCCAAAAAAGAATATTCAAACAAGCTTTCAGCACCTCAAGGATGACAATTTACCCCCAAGATTTGGAAGGTCTGAACATTCGATCCACAAGATTGCAATTAACAAATTAATCAGTAAGAGGCGATCTTTCAATACATGCATTTACACAACACCTTTCACAGCTGGAAGATGGTTTCACAGCCAGTGAATTAATATGTGGGAGATTTTATGCGGCGTGCTCCGACCTCTGAGCCAGAAACTCAGGATTCGAGTCCACCAGTGATAGCCATGGGAGCTTCATAAAGTTTCAAAATCTTTCATCCTAAGGATTCTCAGGATGCGCTCTCTTCTCCAAAACTCACTCTAGTGGGAAAACAGCAAACTGCACTTAGATAGTGCTTTCAGCTGAAGGAAACGTCAAGGGTGGTTCACAGAATGCTATCAGACTTTAACAGAAATTGCTGGGATAACTCAGCAGGTCTGGCAGCACCTCTGGAGAGAAAGCAGAGTTAACATTTCGGGTCCAGTCACTCTTCTTCAGCATTTTCTGCTTTTGTTTCTGATTCCCAGCACCACTGGTTCTTTGCCTTTTGTCAGATTTTAATTGACCTGAATCGTATAAAGAGAGATCGCAAAGACAGCAGACATGCCACCCGGCGTTTGGTGAAAGATCATAGATTTTAAGGACAGGGTCTAAAAACTGTGCAGGTTAGATGGATTGGCCATGCTAAATTGCCCCATAGTTTCCAAGGATGTGCAGGCTAGGTGGATTGGCCATGCTAAATTGCCCCATAGTTTCCAAGGATGTGCAGGTTAGGTGGATTAGCCATGCTAAATTGCCCCATAGTGTCCAAGGATGTGCAGGTTAGACGGAATGGCTGTGCTAAATTGCCCCATAATGTCCAAGAATGTGCAGGCTCAGTGGATTACTTATAGGAAACTTATAGGATTACTCATTCCTGAAGAAGGGCTTATTCCCGAAACGTCGATTCTCCTGTTCCCTGGATGCTGCCTGACCGGCTGCGCTTTTCCAGCAACACATTTTCAGCTCTGATCTCCAGCATCTGCAGACCTCACTTTCTCCTACTTATAGGAAATGCAAGGTTACAGGGATAGGGTAGGGTGGTGGGTCTGGATGGGATTCTCTCCGGAAGGTTGATGTGGACTTGATGAACCAAAGAGCCTGCTTCTATGAGAAATGAAAGGAGCAAAGAGTTAGAAAGGATGGGAACAACAGCTCCCATTCATTCTGCATGGCAATGTATTGATCGATATCTCAAAAGTTGACAAAACAATAAATAAATACCGCCTTTTCTCACACAGCATAAACTGTTGGCCCCTTTGAAATTTTGCATTCTTCCATCTATCCTGATGAGTGCAAGACAAAAGAATTGACAACATCTCTCTCCTTTGTAGCAGAATGGAATATTCAAGATACCAACCCCATTACCCAGCCCCAAATATATTCTTGAGAATATATTTAGTAAATTATTTTTTGCGTTTTTAAAAAACTTTGAAGATTAACCAATTCTGTGCTGCATGCAAGGACACGGTTTTGAAATGTAGGGAACTTTACTTCACATTTGATCCATTCTCTCCATAACTTGAAGTGGTGGGCGTAGGAAATATCTCTGTCAATATCCCTCTAATCTAACCCAGGATCATTTTCATGAAAATATCTGATTCTCCAGAATCCATATCAAACAAACAGAATCATAGAGCTCAGAAAGAGGTCATTCAGCCCTATTTCCTATGCTAGCTCAACTATTCAATTGTTCCCATTCCACCAGCCTTTTACATGCTGGTAGCTACTAGCTTATATGGCTCAATGCCCTTCCTGAAGAAGGGCATGTGCCCGAAACGTCGAATCTTCTGTTCCCTAGATGCTGCCTGACCTGCTGTGCTGTTCCAGCAATAAAGTTTCAGCTTTGATCTCCAGCGTCTGCAGACCTCACTTTCTCCTCAATGCATTGACCTTCAAGATCAGAGAGCTTGAGTGCAAGATACTTTAATCACATTCGGTATTACTCAGAATCACCTATAATCAAGGACATTATCCCTTGTAATAACAGTCATTGAGTCATTACAGCACAGTAAGAGGCCATTTGACCATTAAATCCATGTTGGCACTCTGTAGAACAATTCAGTTAGTCAGGAAAAAGTGAGGACTGCAGATGCTAGAGATCAGAGTCGAAGAGTGTGGTGCTGGAAAAGCACAAGTTTATTTCCATCATCCAATTCTCTTTTGAAATTATTGACCATCTCTGCCTAAAACATCCTCATGATCTCCAATTAGACAATGGTTGATAAAATATGTGTCATCTGTACTCATAGCAACTTATGAAGGTCATGAATTCATTCTAACAAGGACTACAGCATCAGCTCTTTGGCTCCAGCAGAGGGAAGTTAAGTCATTGTCATGGTAACGTGCCTCATCCGGATCTTCCAGGCAAGCACTCAGTGCTCAGTGAGCGTGTACAGACCATTGCCAGGAGCAGAGAAGGGGCAACGGGATGGTGATGTGTCAGGGAATCTAGGAAGGGACCATGGAGAAAAGGTAGGAATTAGGTTTCAAGGAGGAGAAGGTAATCTGGGGGAGATTGGGTATGGGAGCAGGAACTTGAGTAGACAGTGAGCTGAGGGCACGAAGACTCTTGTAGGCGCATTCAAGAGGAGCATTACCATGTACAAGCTTTAGAAACTACCCCACAGCTATAAGGGTTAAATTATGAGGTTGCATGAACCTGGCTTGCTTGTGGTATAGAAGATTGAGAAATGATCTAATTGAGGCTTTGAAAGAATTTGACAGGCTTACTATGGAGAAAATATTTCCTCTGGTAAGGGAATCAAATATAAGAGCCAAACTGTTAAAACTATAGCCCTTTAGGTTTGACATCATGCGGCCTCTCACACTAAGAATACAGGAGGAGAGGATTGGAACTCTGCATATGACGGATGGTGGAGAGTAATTGAGCTTTCAAGGCTGAGATTGATAAGACTTCTGTTACATCAGAACATCAAACGGTATGGAGAAAGGCAAATAAATAGAGTAAAAATGCAAATAGCCATGAATTGACTGAATGTCCCAATACACATAAGGGCTGAATGGCCTTTCCTATTCCTATGTCCTTATATCCCACTGGCACAATCAATGCATGACACCTTTTTAAATTTGATTTTGATTTATTATTGTCACATTCACCTAGGGACAGTGAAATGTTTTGTTTTATGTGCAGTACAGAGAGACCATAAGATACAAAGTGTATTACATTACTAGAACAGAGCAAGGAATACAATGTTATGGCTGCAGGGAAAGTGCACAAAGAGTGAGATTAACGTTAAATTTAAAATTTGAGAGGCCCATTCAGAAGTGTAATAACAGCTGGGAAGAAGCTGTTCTTGAACCTTTGGTGTGTTGAAGCTTTTCTATCTTCTGCCCAAGAGAAGAGGTTGGAAGAGATTATAACTGGGAGAGGTCTTTGATTCTGTTGGCTGCTTTCCCAAGGCAGTGAGAAGTAGATGGAGCAATGATTGGAAGGTTATCTTGCGTGATGGACTGGGCTGTGTTCACAACTCTGTAGTTTCTTATGGTCCTCGGCACAGCAATTACCATACCAGGTCATAATGCATCCAGATATAATGCTTCCTATGGTACATCTATAAAACTTAATTACTAAAATCTAATTAAATATTTTAATAAGATCCCTAATTAATTTGGTTAAGTCAATTGCTAGGATCTTTTCTTTAAAATAATATGCAATAAGACTCGGTGGTGGGGGTGGGGGTTTCAGCAGTAGCGTCCCTACCTCTAAGCCAAAAGATCTGGATTCAAAAACCCACCTGCTCCAGAAATGTGTGTCTAAGCAGGTTGATTAAAACATCCATTAAAGATCGCTAGGACATTGGTCACTGACTGCTTCACGTGGCAATGTTCTGATACTTTTGCAAAAAATAAAATTCAATTGGCTGCTAGGTAGCACTTTGAAAAACGTTGCCTGAAAAGCAACCTCCATCACCACAAATCACTAGCAATGTTCCCCAATTAGCAAGGTATCTCAACGCTTTTGAAGAAAGTTCAACTTTATTGGGTGTACTCAGAATCTCTGAAAAGTTCTTCTGTGCACCCACAGCAACAGCTAGTTCCAAAGAAGAATCTCCATGACAACTGACCAAAAGGCTAACTGATCAAATTGAAAGCTACTGCCCCCTAGTGTCATTGTCTGGGGCAGCATTCCTACTTCAAACTTGGGAATTTGTTGAAACAAGTCCCACTCCAAAGCAACGCATATTTATATAGCATACATATTTAAATAAAATGTCCCAAAGTATTTCAGAGTAGCATTATACAATGAAATATAACACCAAACCACATTAGGAGGTTTTATAGCAGGTGAACCAAAGTTTTGTCAAAGGGTTAGGCTTTAAAGGATGTCTCAGAGGTGGAACAAGTCCTGAAGAGGTTTACCATGGATAGAACTGAAGCGATGGTGGAATGTTCAAAATCAGGAGTACTCCAGAGGCCAGAAAAAAATATCCCAAGGGTTGTAGGGTCTGATTACAGAGACAGGATGGGGCAGGGTCATGGAGGGATCCGTAAACAAGGAGGGAATGTTAAAACAAGAACATTGCTTGACAAGCCATCCACGTAGGTGAGCAAGCACAGAGGGGAGACTGGGTTAGCCTTCTCAGTCAGCGCTGAGGGAGTGCAACAGTGATGGAGACGCTATTGTTTGGATCATATGTTGAATATTCTCATACAGGCATAAAAGAACCAATGGTGTTGGGTCATGTCTCACAGCTAGTATGCAGTAAACCTTCAAGAGACATGTTAATGACATCAGCACTGTATCAGAGCATGAAACGTGATGGTGTATAGGTCTCAGATTCCATCTTAACTCAGGCCACTTGCTGATGGAAGTGTGACACTGAAAAGCTCAGCATTAATCCAGATACTAAAATGCCCATGAATGTAAAACATCGCAGGAGCTGCAATAAACATCCGTTGATTCCTTTGGTACCATATTAAGCATGTCTGATTCTTAGGAGTGAACATAAATATTGCCTTATAAGTACAAATACCCTGCTGGTGGCATGGTCCACACTACTGTGGCAGATCACATGTCACTACAGCACTAGCAAGGAGTTATTCTCTTGACCTTGGCTGACATTTATCGCACACACTATCTGAAAGCATATTATGTGGTCACAATCTTAGTGTTGTTTGTGGGGGCTTGCTGTACACAAATTGGCTGCAGCATTTCCTGCATTATTATTGTGATGACAGGCCAAAAGTAGTTAATTGGCTCTGAAGCTTTTTGAAATGCCTTGAAGCCATAAATATGGGTATTCCTTCTTCTCGTTTAACACTCCATTTTTGAACTCATTCTTGAAACATGCACGTTGAGCCGCAGCCTTTATTTATATTATGGTAAACAAACACTCTCAGCATCAGCCAAGTTGTTTGTACCTTAATAGTGTGCCCTTAATATCCAGTTATGTTCTAGCAGGTATTAGGTAGTGAGCAGATGTGGAAATTTTCATGATAATTGCATACTCAAGTCTCAAATATCAATTGAGTTACCCAACAGCTGAAACCTTACAGTTGGCTTCAGTAACTCTGAAGAAATTAATCAGTAGAGGTTCCTCACAGCTATCCAGTGAATCCTGCCAGTAAGGACTGCCATATATGGAAGAACAGTGAAAACAGAGCAGAATTGAATGTGGTGCCTGTCACGCTGAGTAGAGATTCAGACATGCCAAGAATTCTGAATAGCCAAGGAATAAATTGGGTTGTTGCCTGAGGACCCAGCTTCACTCTTCTTGTGATATCTTGTTGAGCGTGTAAAAGATTTCATGGCACCACTTACAGGAAGAGCAGGAAAATTCTCCCCAGTGTCTTGTCCAATGTTCATCCCATAAACAACATCATAAAAATAGATGTTCTGGTCATCACACTGTTGGTGGGAGCTTCCTGTGCACCAATTAGACATTGTATTTCCAACTTTGTAACTATGGTGACTCAGTGGTTAGCACTGCTGCCTCACAGCGCCAGGCACCCGGGTTCAATTCCAGTCTCAGGCGACTGTCTGTGTGGAGTTTGCACATTCTCCCTGTGTCTGCATGGGTTTCCTCCAGGTACTCTGCTTTCCTCCTACAGTCCAAAGATGTGCAGGTTAGGTGGATTGGCCATGCTAAGTTTCCTCATAGTATCCAGGGAAGAGTTGGTTAGGTGGATTAGCCATGGGAAATGTAGGAATAGAGTAGGAGGTGAGTCTGGGTGGGATACTCTTTGGAGAGTTGATGTGGACTTGAGGGGCTGAATGGCCTGTTTCTACACTGCAGAGATTCTATGGCCTCACTAGTATTTTGTTGGCCATAAAGAACTTTAGAGATAGTGAGGACTATAGATGCTGGAAATCAGAGTCGAGACCTGCACAGCAGGTCAGGCAGCATCCGAGGAGCAGAAAAATCGACATTTCGGGCATAAGCCCTTTGTTTCCCGATGAAGGGCTTATGCCCAAAACTTCAATTCTCCTGCTCCTCGGATGCTGTCTGACCTGCTGTGCTGTGCTACACACTCAATAAAGAACTTTAGGATGGACTAAGGTCAAGAAAGCATCCATAAAGGTGCAAAATTGATCTCCCCCCCGCCCCACCCCATTTGTTAGGCTTTGGTATGAAATACAGCACCTGATTTTGAGGGGCTACTTTAGAAGATTTTAAAGCCATCATGGGAGCTCAGGAAACTCTCATGAAAATATCCTAAAATGAGACACTTTAGTTTCAAGAATTGGCTAAAAAAGATTTCCTTTTGAGTGGTACTAGGGAGGCAAGAAGAATTTTATAGAAGTAACACTTTGATCAGAGTGATCAAGCAAAACATAGGTCAATCACGCTGTTTGTGGGGACTCTGAGTGAAACAATCGGGCACCACATTTCCAACATTACAACAGCAGTACTGTCACACCCAGTCAGGAATGGTGGTGGGGAATTGAATAATCAGGAGAACAATAATGGAGGATACCAGCGTATCTGTGCAAAAGACAAGGTGGAAGCATTTGCTACCATCTACAACAGGAAGTGCCAAATGGAAGATTTATTTCAGTCTCCTCCAAAGTTTCCAGCATCACAGGTAACAGCGTTCAGCCAGTTCAATTGATTCCACATGATATCAAGAAATTATTGAAGGCACTGGATATTGTGAGGACAATGGCTCTGACAACTTTCCACTAATAGTACCGAATAGATATGCTCCAGAACTAGCTGTGTCCTGAGCTAAGTTACTCTAGTACGGTCACAACATTTGGTATCTATCTGTCAACATGGAAAAATCAGGTCAAATCTAATTGGACCAATTCCCCCCAGTCAGTCTACTCTCAATGATTACCAAAATGATGGATGGGGCTGTCATCAGTGCAAGAAAGTGGCACTTAGTTACTTGCTCTATGATACTCAGTTTGGATTCTGCCAGACATTCAGCTCCTTAGAAACTTGATCCAAACATGAACAAAAGAGCTGAACTCCAGGGTTGGGTTGAGAATGGCTGCCCTTGGCATTAAAGCAGCTCTAAAAATTCATGGCATCGAGGCACCTTAGCAAATTGGGATCAATGGGAATCATGGGGAAAATTCTCTGCTGATTGGAGTTATACCTGGCACAAAGGAAGATGGTTGTCATTATTGGAAGTCAATTACCAGCCACAGGACATCTCTGCAAGTGTTCCTCAGGGTAGTGCACAGTGCTAGATCAACGTCAGCTGCTTCATCAATGACGCTGCCTCCATCATAAAGTCAGAGCTGGGGTTATTTTCTGATAATTGCACAAGGTTCAGCACCATTCTCAACTCCTCAGATACTGAAGCAGTCAGTTTCCAAATGCAGCAACACCTTCAAGACATTTAAGCTTAGGCTGAGAAGTGGCAAGTAACATTCTTGCTATACAATACCAGAAAATGGCTTCTTCTCACAGGAGAGAATCCAACCATTTCCCTTTACATTTATGGGCATGATAATCACTAAATCCTCCATTATCAACATCCTGGGGGTTACCATTAGCCAGAAACTGAACTGGACCAGCCCCCCACACATACACTTTTACTACAAGAGGAGATCAGAAGCTGGGAATTCTGCAACAAGTAACTCACATTCTGTATTCCCAAATCCTCTCCACCATTTATAACGTACAAGTCAGGAGTAAGATGGAAAACTCAACTTGCTTGATTCAGTGCAGATCAAACAATACTCAAAAAGCCCCAGATCCAACCAGGACAAAGCAACTTGCTTGACTGGCACCCTATCTACTACCTTCAACTTCACTGCTTTCACCATTAATATACAGTGGCAGCAGTGTGTACCATCTACAAGGTGCACTGCAACTCCTTCAACAGCACCTTCCAAACCTGCAACCTCTATCAGTTAGAAATTCAGGAGTGGCAGATTCATGGGAACACCACCACTTGCAAAATCTTCTTCAAGCCATGCAACATCCTGACTTTGGAAGTGTATCGCTGCTCTGTTTCCATTACTGATTCAGTGTACCTACACCATGTGTAGCAATTCTTGGAGGCAACTCATTACCACCTTCTCATGGAGTAAACAATATGGCAATAAATGCTGACTTAGCTAATGATGCCCACAACTAGTGAATTAATATTAATAAAAAGTTTCAAAAGTAAAGTAGACAAAATTTGAAACTGAAAAATGTCAAAAGGGAAATGAAATTAAGTGGTTACTCTTTGAAAGCCAACCAACACTTTTCTGTGGTTCTGGTGGTAACACACTCACCATTGAGTGACAAGATAAGTACCATGTGAGCAAAGAAACCAGTATAGTACTGAGGTGCTTTTTGTTGGTATTAAGCACTAAGGTCTCATCTTCCTGCTCTGATGCATATAGAAAAGTTATATTGGTTCACAGAAGAGTAGGGGAGTTCACCCTGATATCTTAACAATATTTATCTCTCAATCAGCATCACAAAAACAAATTATCCAGTCTTTATTACGTTGCTGTTTTGTGGAATCTAGTTGTGTGTATATCAGCTACCACTTGGCTTACAATGAAACAGCAACTGCAGTTCAAAAGTACATTTTCGGCTGTAAAGCATGTTGAGATGTCCAGTGGTCATAAAAAGCATCAATATTATAGAGGGGTACGGATAAAGTGAATGGCAAGTGTCCTTTCTCTAGGGTCGGGGATTCCAAGGTATATTTTTAAGGTGAGCGGTGAAAGATTTAAAAAATACATGAAGGACAATTTTTTTCATACAGAGTGGTTTGAGTGTGGAGTGAACTTCCAGGGGAAGTGGTGGATGCGGGTACAGTTACAACATTAAAAAGACATTTGAATAAGAACATGAATAGGAATTGTTTGGAGGGATATGGGCCCAGAGCAGGCAGGTGGGAATATTATGATCGGCATGGACAGGTTGGACAGAAAGATCAGCTTCCATGCTGTATAACTCTATGACTCTATAAGTGAAGTCTTTCTTTTTCCACTGTGAAATTATATTATTTCATCCTCAATCCACACCCATCCCCAACAAAAACTGAAGCAGCTTAATGGAACGGTATGCTTGTTTCATGACTCATTAGAAATAATGATTTGGAGATACTGGTATTGGACTGGGGTGTACAAAGTTAAAAATCACACAACACCAGGTTATAGTCCAAATAGCGTTTCACTATTATAGTGCTTCCAAATAAACCTGTTGGACTATACCCTGGTGTTGTGTGATTTTTAACATTAGAAATAACATACACTTGAAAACACAGCACACCCTCAGTGCTGCACAGAAAGATCAGCCCTTATTTTATATTCAAGTCTGTATATTAGTACTTGAAGATATATCCTTTTTAATTCAGATCTGAGAGTTCTACCACGGACTTCTCAGATACGCAGAAGATGTAAGATCAAGATATTGCATTTCTTTTTCAAAATGCTTTTGTATCTGTAATAAACTGTAACACTTTAAAGCATGTCAAAAGAATTTACTTACATAAACTATGATACAAGAGTTAGTATACTGAGTGAATCTAGCACTATTGATGGCAAGTTAATAGAATTAAAAGGCCTGAAACATGGCGAGATAAAAGATTCCACACATGCACAAGGAAGCACAGAATCTCATCTCCATCTTCTTAATTTACCCTTCAGCCAAAGTGCAGATATATATCCCCTAAAGCCTACAAAGTCTAATTGCAATTAAGTTCATATGATTTATAACTGCAAGTTCACACAAAGTTCAACAGAGAAGCTGCAGACATTCTGGATTTGGTAGATTGTTTCTGAGGAATTTCCCTCTCATTTACAAATACCTGTCTTTCTTATCCACGTTGTTTTGCCTGTCTGACCCTGGTTAGCAGGGAAACATGATACTAAAACACACCCACCAGAAATCAAATTGTAGATACAGTTAAGGAAATGCTACAAAAGTACATAAAGGAGACAGTAATGGAAGGTTACACTGATAAGAATGTCTACATTTCTGCACTTATAACATTGGACAAAGAGAGATGGAGGAAGCTTGTGTGGGGCAAGAACACAGTGACAGAGTAGGTTGAAAGGCACTGCTGTGCTATAATTCTACTACCTCACAGCTCCAGGGTCCCAGGTTCGATTCCAGCCTTGGGTGACTGTCTGTGTGGAGTTTGCACATTCTCCCTCTGTCTGCGTGGGTTTCCTCCGAGTGCACCAATTTCCTCCCACAGTCTAAAGATGTGCAGGTTAAGTGAATTGGCCATGCTAAATTGCCCATAGTGTTAGGTGCATTAGTCAAAGTGAAATGGTTCTGGATGGTTGCTCTTCGGTGGGTCGGTGTGGACTGGTTGGGCCAAAGGTCCTATTTCCACACTGTAGGGAATCTAATATAATCTAATCTAAACTGCATGGGGATTCCATTCAGAGGCAATACCTTGAGGATTAATATCAGCCTGTTAGATACCAGCAACCTCTTTAGTGCAGAGAAACAACGTCCTGTAAAATTTAGGCCTTATGAATCAGGGTAGCATAGGTCATTTGGTCCCTCAAGCCTGTTCTCTATTTGAGAAGAGCATAGCTGATCTGACCACAGCATCAATCCTACTTTCTTGTACCCTTCGACTCCCTTGTCAATCAAGAATCTATCGAGCTTCAGTTCTTTTTTCTGTTACAAATTCTACATTTTTTAAAGTCACCCTGCTCAGAGATTTTATCATATACCTCCGAGACATGTGGGACTTGAACCCAGGCTTCCACTACCACTGTGCCACAAAGACCTTCAAATTTCACTTTTTCTTTGCTGTTTGTTTTACTCGACATGTCCAGAAATGTTATTATACACCTCTAGAGCAGATGGGACTTGAAACGAGGCCTCCTAGCTTAGAAGTAGGGACACTACCACTGTACCACAAGGGCCCATGAATTCCACGTTATACTAACTTAAAAATTAGAAGCAATAGTTAGTTATTTGACCTCTCAAGCCTGTTTTGCCACGATTTGTTGAGTCTGTTCATATTCAACTACTTGGCTGGTTTTCGATACCACCATCACCTTGTCTTGTCAGAACAAGTAGCATAAGAGGTATTAACACTAAACTAGTAATCCTGAGACCCTAGTTAATGCTCAGGTGATATGGGTTCAAGTCCTGTCACGAACTTTGAATTCAGCTAATAAATCTAGAATTCACTATGATCTAGGCCAGTGACCATGAAATTATTTTCATTTTTAAAGAACCCACCCGATTCACTCATGTTCTTTAAGGAAAGAAATATCTAACTCCAGAGTAATAGCAATGCTTTTAACTGTCCTTTGAAGTGGTCTAACGAGCCTGCTACAAAGGGTAATTAGGGATAGACTATAAAAACTGCCATAGCAAGTGATGACTATACCCTTGATACTTGTTTTAAAATTTACTCTCTACACTACTGTGCTTTTCTGGTTCCAGTCATGGCAATAAATACTATTGGGGTCACTTTGTGAAACACCATACCACCCCATTAGCATTAAATGCTTTCTGATCAATGCCGTCTTGAGGTATTGAGTTAACACCTCTGAAAATGATTCTGTTGACAGCTCAATTTGCTATTTTAGGATCAGGGATGTCAAAGTTTATTGATTTGAATCCGGTCACAAGTTGGGAACCTCTGAAGAACTTCCCTCTCTCATATCCATTACCACTTTTGTTGCCCCTGTAACCATTCCAGCTGCTAACTCCACATATCTCAAAATCACCAAAGAAAAATAGAGTTTGTCAAAGGTTTTTTGACTTGCATTTGAGTGCCAAACTTTGCTTAAATTTGAACCAGGCAGGTTGACCCTTGTTGGTCAAGGCATTGTCCTAGGAATGAAACCAAGATTGGCTGTCACCTATTTGTGTACATGTTCTTTCTCACTGGAAAGAACCAGGCCTCCGATGCTAATATATATACTTCCAGTACCAACAAAGAATCTTCACCTTCTGGAAGGTTCCAGTACCAAGTATGCCACACTGCAAGCCTGACTGAAATTTGTAAGTTGTAAGATGTCAAAATAATTCCTCAAATTTAAAGGAAACTTGGCAGTGAACAGTCAGTCGTCTTCTAACTGGTGCATTCTATGGTAATGCCTCTGCTAATCAGGGTCAATTTGCCAAACAATCAGCATACTCTTCTCTTGCAATACTCCGCTTTGTGTTGGTATTCTTGTGAATGTCCTCATGAGTACAAGGCATAAACCTTGACAAAATGTGTCTTTCTTCAGAAATACTCAAGTTCTATACTACCAAGCACTATATACCTCAATCTTCATCTCCATAGTTCAAACATTTCTGCCCTGCCGATCAATTCTCACCCCTATGCATAACAAGCTACATTGGTTTCCAGTCTGGCAACGCCCTCTCAAGTGACATTTGCTTTATTATTTATTGGGATTTCTGCAATGCTGGTAAGGCCATCATTTGTAGCCCATTCCTTACTGCCCCTGAGAAGGTTGCGGTATGAGTTACCTTCTTGAACTGCAGTGGTGCTTTGCTAAGGGATACCTACAGCGTTAATTTTTATCCTTCTGTAAAAATTACATGATCTTGCCCTATCCTATCACTCTCCAAGTATGACAGCCATCAGAGATCTCGACCCCCTTCCAATTTTGGTTTCTTGCATAGACCAATTCCTATTGCCTTGCCACTGACAGCCATTCCTTTAGGCACATATCAATATCCTAATTTCTCCAATTCCTTCTCTAAATCTCTAAACCTCTCTCTCACACTTTAACCCTTAAAATGTAATTTCTTGAGACTGTAAGGAATGTTCTATTTGAATATTAATATGCAAACATACTCTCAAACATGCAATATGAATCAACTAGGAGAAAGGTAGCAGGTCCATAAGAACACTTTCAGTACCCAAGGTCCCCACTAAATCACAAACCATTCTGATTTGGAATGTGGGCTTTATAAATAGGGGAATAGAACATAAAAGCAAGGAAATTGTGTGAACATGCATAAAACACTGGTTTGGCCTCAGCTAGGGTATTACAAAACATTCTGGGTGCTACACTTTAGAAAGTATCTGAAAAGGATGCAGAGGTATTTCACAAGAGTAGTCTCAGAGATGTTTGGAGAAGTTAGGTCTGTTTTCCTTGGAAAATGTTTGAAAGGAGATTTGGTAAAAATTCTCAAAATCATGAGGTGCCTGGACAGCTTTGATAAAGCGAAACTGCTCCCACTGGGGGAAGGATCAAGAATGAGAGGGCACAGCTTTAAGTAACCATCAAAATAATCAATGGAGACAGGAGGAGAAACTTCCAGAAAGTGAGTGCTTAGCGTCTGAAACGTGCTGCCTGAGAATAGAGGCAGGTTCAGTCAAAGTTTTCAAGAAGTGCTGGCAGGTTGGACTAGATTGGGTTGGGATATCTGGTCAGCATGGACGGGTTGGAACGAAGGGTCTGTTTCCACGCTGTACATCCCTATGACTCTATGACAGAATTGGATTATTATCTGGAAAGGAAGAAAGTGCAGCACTGAGGATAGAAGGTGAGGCCATGGCAGTAGGGAACATGGTCTTACTGGAGAGCTTGTGCAGACAAAATGGGCCAAGTGGCCTTCCTTTCTGCTGTTGAAGTTCTATCATGTAACACCATGGCTTCATTGTTACCATGCCAAAGAAACTAGAAACTGTATGTTGTACCAATCAGGCTACAATTGTTCAAGAAGGTTAACCTTTACCACCTTCTCAAGGACAACTAGGAAGGTTTTGTAATACCCTAGCTGAGGCCAAACCAGTGTTTTATATGCGTTCACACAATTTCCTTGCTTTTATATTCTATTCCCCTATCAATAAAGCCCACGTTCCAAATCAGGATGGTTTGTGGGAATGCTGACAATGTCTGTATCCCAAGAATGAATAAAGCAAAATGTCTGTCACTCAGAGATAAATTTTTAGTATCTACTGCCCAATGCTGCACTTAATGTCTGTTTCACCTCAGACTTTCTTGCACCTTGATTCTTCTGTGGCAACATTCCTACTTACCTCTCCCTCACAGGTGGATCATGCTTAAGACTTTGCATTGTGTTTCAGTTTTTGAAAGTCTACTAATGAAATAAGGCAGTTTGATGTGACAGACAATACAGATTCTATGTTCGTACGACCAAGATTGGTGACACAAGCTGAGCAGCTTGGTCTGAAGTAAGTTTTCTTCAGCTGAATATCCAAACACAAACCTCAAGCCAGCAAACATTGTTCAAACAGAACAACCAGAAAACACAGTCATAAAAACAATTAACTGTTATCCTTGAAGTGATGTCAAACAACCGAGACCGCCAAATATCTGAAATCCTGGTTTCCAGGAAATGTCTTATTTAAAACTAAAGTTCCAACATGCTTTTATGACCTAATGATCCAGGCATCTCCACAACCTTTCAAACTCAAGCCCACAAAATATGAGGTGTCTCCTTGTCTTTATCCCTTTTTGTAGAGTAAAAACTATAGGGTTACAGGGAGTGGGTAGGGGTGTGGGTAGTGTGGGATGCTCTACAGAGGATCAATGTGGATTCACGGAGCTGAATCACCTGTTTCCAAACTGCAGAGATTCTATGGATAATGATTGTATAACAGTTTCTTATGTGTTGTACTCATTTATAAAGGGACTTTTGTTTCACCTTTCACACTGTTGTTTTACAGACAAATACAACAGTCACTGTTCATACAACACGTGCCACAAAGAACAATGTGATAAACAATCAAATAATCTTTTTTGAGTTTGTTGGATAAGAGATGGATGAAGATACTTGACAAATGATTCCTTAAAACACAATGCAAGACACTTTATATCCCGTTAACCAGTAGAATAGAATATTCCCTCACCTGGCTTGAGAATTTGGTGTTGCTTTTGAATCCATAAACCTCTGACTTAAATGGGAGGTTTCATACAGTCAAGCATACACTGTTTATAATGCATTTTGTGTGACTAGCATATGACTCATCTGTATGTAGTACATACATTATACCTTCCTTTAGTTAATTCTTTAATATGGGTGCCAGTGGCAAAGGCTGAATCCATTCATAAGCACTTTCATTCAAACTCAGATTTAAGAGTCTTTCCATGTCAGATGGTTGAAGTTCAAATTCCTCTCCAACACTTAAGCAAATAATGAGGTTAGTATTCCTTTGCAGTATGGAGAGAATACAGAATTGTTTATAAAGTTTTCTCCTTTGAAAGAAACAAAAACTAAAGTGTGCACCTTGGTGTGAGATGGACTCACATACTGGTCAATCCTGCTAAGAATAGCAGAGTTCCTTCCCTAAAGGATGCCAGTAAGCCAGCTAATTGTTTAAGTGACAATATGACAGATCAATAGTTCCTTCTGTTGGCAAATGTGAGGATGTATTAGCATTGTGGTTATGACACTAGTTGAGTGTGTTGCTGGGAAAGCACAGCTAGTCAGGCAGCTTCCGAAGAGCAGGAGAATCGACTTTTCAGGCATAAGCCCTTCATCAGGATTCCTAATGAAGAGCTTATGCCCGAAACGTCGATTCTCCTGCTCGTCAGATGCTGCCTGACCAGCTGTGCTTTCCCAGCAACACACTTTCGACTCTGATCTCCAGCATTTGCAGTCCTCACTTTCTCCAGGTTATGTCACTAGACTAGTAATCCAAAACATTGGACTAATGTTTTGGGGTCATGTATTCAAATCCCATGAAGGCAGATGGTGACATTTTATTTCAATTAAAAAACTAGCTTATTGGTGACCATGGAACCACTGTCAATTGTTATAAAACCTATCTGGTTCACTAATGTCCTTTAGGAAAGGAAACCATCTTCCTTACCTGGTTTGGCTTACCTGTGATTCCAGACCCACAATTAATCTTAACCATTCTATTGGAAATTAGGGCAATAAATGCAACTTACTCAGTGATGCAGCTATCGAATAAACAGAAAACAAATGTGAAGTTTTTCTTGTTTCCACACATTTGAATTCTGAATCAATCAAGGAGGCAGTTTGAGCTCACAAATCTTCTGGGGATATAAACCCAGACTTTTGGACTACTAGATAGGAACACAATCAGGACAGTACAGTAGCTTTGCTGTGGTACATTGTTAGTAACATGACATAATCACGCTGGTCTTTCAAGCTTATCCAATAAAGACAAGGCGCAAAATCTATACATTATATCACCCTCCCCTTAATCCCAGCTACCTGTCAGCAATGCAATATTCTGGGAGAGGTGTAAACTACAGAAAGAAAGAAAAACATTAGCTACAAAACAGGATAAGTGGATGATTTCAGATTTTATATTTAAGTATGCATATTATTATCCTGACCAACCTTGGTAAACTGAAGGATGTGGATGTTGAGTAACTACAAGGTTGGGCTCAGATGTAACATGCCCCACCTCTCCCACAATCATGTGGCCTACCGACATTGCTTGTTCAGCTTGCCACAGAGTGAGATACTGGAGGGCCAAGGCACATGTGGGAATATACTGCAACATAGAATAACACATTTAGTGGAGCACAGAAGAGAAACAAAATATTCCATCAAAAATATATTGGAAAAATAAACCTTATTTCATCCAGAGTCAAAAATAATTGATAAAATATTACACAGAATTTTGCAGAACAGAAACAAGACATTTAGCCCAATAGAATACTGCTATAGATGAGGCTCCTCTTATCTTAATTCACCCTATTCTATCAATATATTCTTCGATTCCTTTTTTTTCATGTACTTGAATACTCTATTCCTTTCCCTAATGTATTGGCTTTTAATGGCAAAACATAGCGAACTGAACCAGGGAGATATGAATGTAAAGAAAATTGGAAAGATTGCTTCTTCTGTTTTCTGTCCAATGGTACAACAAACCACAATGCCATGTCTTTCACCATGAGTTGGGAAAGGAGACAGGCCCCAAAGCCTCCACAGCAGGAAAAGTAATCCGACTGTTAGCACCAACCTGATCTCTGCTGAAAATGTGTTGCTGAAAAAGCACAGCAGGTCAGGCAGCATCCAAGGAACAGGAGAATCAACGTTTCGGGCATACGCCCTTCTTCAACCTGATCTATGCCAGCCTTCCAACCAAGGCCAACGTAGACAGTTGCACACATGTTGCAGTCTAGAGCTGTGGATAGCGATGGTTGAGACACCAACTTTCTTTCCATTACATGGTTGATCAGGAATCTCTCCTGTTTTTATCACCTGCCATTGGTGTGTGTTGGAAGGATTTATAAGTTAATATTCAACCTATTTGGATACATTATGAAAGTATCTTCCTCAGCCTTGAATGATACTTGACCCCAGAACTTCTGGCTCAGAGTCTGGAACACTATCACTGAATGACAAGTCCTTCAGTGGGAAAGATGTGCATGTAATATTGATCAACAGGTTCTTGGGAATAGGGTCTATAGGTTGTAACAAAATCTCGCAAATTGATGACTGAGCAACTCAATAGAGTCATCTCCCTTTGCTAGTATTGCACCAATTTATTATTGTTTTGCAGTATACTACCAACCTGAACATGCAACATATAGGGTGTTATATAAAGTATATATAGACATACTATTAATGTGATATATATCTGAATAAGCAATTAAGAAAGAATGTTTGTATTGATACTGCACGTTTCACAACTACAACAGTTTTACAGCCAATGAAGAACTTTTTGATTTATAGCCACTATCGTAACGTAGGCAACCAAAAATGTGAACTACTTGATCCCATTAACAGCAGTGCAATAAAGATCAGATATGCCGGTTTTATTTTGTGACCTTTTTCAAGGAATAAGTATTGACCAGGCAACCATTGGGCACTCAGTTGGTTTACTTCAAAATATTTCCATGGGAGCTCTTTACTGGCACCTGAGGCAGAGCCTCACTTGAATGTGCCATCTGAAATTCAGCCCTTCCAACTGCACAATATCCTCAAACTACTTGCAGTGGAGTGTCAACTTCAATTGGGGATACCTATTTATCAAAATGCAAGGTCCTAAATTCCCAGAGATGTTTTTGGATTGCAGCTTCAGTAGGAGATTGACAGAAGGAACAGATATTCATGTATAAGGCATGTTTAGCGTAGTAAAATATCTTGAGGCACTTACCAGGAGCATAATAAAACACAAATTGACACTGAACATAAGAGGGAGATATTAGAACAGATGGCTAGAAGCAGTGTAGAAATGTGAACTTTTAGCCATTCACACAATTTTTTCAGATATTCTGCCAATCTCCCACTGAAGATTATCAACTCCAGATATATTTTTCCTTCTCTTGAGGAGCCAGGTCCACAATAACACAAAAGACCAGGCTCTCATCTCATCCTGAAGCTGGTATGTAACCACCCACTTACTCTTGTTTTTATTCTCTCCCTTCCTCCCTCTAAGTAATTCTCCACTCAGCACTTCTCGTATTAAAATAAGAAGCTTGTGTATAATGGAACTGTAGCAACAAAGCCCCTATTTTATCAATCAGGCAAAGGCACCCCAGAACAGCGTGTCAGCTTTCTTAATGTTCTGCAAGGTCAGAGATGTTAATGCTGGGGAACGGAAAATATACTAGGTTTTCATTCCACATCCATGTCAAGCTCTCTCACATCAAGCTGCAGGATAAATTGACATGGGGGGGAGGAGGTGTATATCTAAGGCTGAGAAAGATAGATCGTTGGTCAGGAGGGGAATCAAGGATTACGGGGTAAATGCAGGGAAGTGGACATGAGGAGTTTCAGATCAACCGTGAGCCTATTGTTGGTATGTCAGGCTTGAGGAGGCAACAGCCTACACCTGTACCTATTTATTATGGACTTATGGTCTTATAGGATGCAAGTCCCTCTACTCTACCCCAACAAAGTACCTTAACCCTCAATTTCAGAAGAATGCCCCGCTGCCCCAGTACAACATAGATTTTCCATGACCAGTCATGTTTGACCTACCTATGGCAGTGAGATTACGAAATACAAAGCCATGCTTGAGGACAGTTGGACTCTATCTACACTCTTTCAATTTTAAAATAGTATTACTAGCGCAAAGCTGCCCAAACAGAATGTGAACAGGGGACATAAGGCAGCAATATCACTCTAAATGTAATAAAATTCTGAAAAATACTTCACAAAGGGATATCATACAACATTCATTATCAAGCTGCAGAAGGCATACGAGGACAGATGGCCAAAAACCTGGTCAAAGGGGTAGATTTTAAGGAGGTTTTTCAGTGAGCAAAGCAAAGCAGAGAGTTCTAACAAAAGAATTTCACAGTTTTGATAAGTTAGGAGAGTCTTCATGACCGTGTATTAAGACTAAACTAAATTGCATGAAATTACAGAATCTGCAGCAGATGATTCAGCCCAAATAATCTATACCAGGATTCACCTCCAACATGAATCTCAGCTCACTATTTAATCCTGTACAATCAGCATATTCTTCGGGAATATCAATAAGCATTTGGATGGGTATACGAATAGGAAGAGATATGGGCCGGGTGCTGGCAGTTGGGATTAGATTGGGTTGGGATATTTGTTCGGCATGGACGAGTTGGACCGAAGGGTCTGTTTCCATGCTGTACATCTCTATGACTCTATGAGTCTAAGTAAGGTGACCAAAACTGAGGGATGGAAAAGATGAGGAACAGGCTGTAGCATAAGTGATATTACAGTGAAATACAGATATATTCTACTTAGAAAATGTCAAGGGCCTTTGAAATACTATTTCTTCTTGCAGGACGGTCAGCAAGCAAAGAACACAGAATTAAAGCAAATAGTCAAAGAACTAGGAGGAGATGAGGAAATGTTTTCAACGGCAATTTGTTGTGACCTGGAATGCGCTGCTTGAAATGCTGGTCCAAGCGGGTTCAACGTAACTTTCAAAAGGGAATTTAAATGCATACTTGAAAAAGAAAAAGGTCTGCAGAGCTACAGGGAAGGTACAGGGGAGTGGGAGTAATTTTATAGCACAGTGAAGAGCTAGCATCATGGGCAGAGTGGCCTTCTTCTGCGCTGCAAAACGATGTGATTCTATCAGCAAGAAATACAGCACCACAGAACAATGCAAGGAAAGTGAGACAGACTGTTTAACTATATCTGACCAAGACTCTGTTACAATCAAATTGTTGCTTATATTGGTTTTGTAACAGGGTGTCACTCCGTAAAGGTATATGTGTATGCAGAATAAAATGTTCAAATGAACATATCACATTTGTTTCTGCAAGCCACTTGTTAAAGAGAAATAAAATCCATTTTAACAAACACTGCATTAAATATTTTAAATACATTCTATGAAGATGTTTTGCAAGGCCAGGAGCCTTATAAAAAGGCAAGTATCATAAACAATGGGTTTGATTGTCAAACTGCACTAAATTGCCTAATCTCCCCTGAATCATTCCCAATGTGATATTTGTCTTAATTCGTCTTAATTTATAGAATAACTTAAACCCTGCTTCACCTATAAATCAAAACTCACCTTTTCCATTGACTTCCCTCAAAACCACTTTAATCCAGGTTTACCATTCCCAAACCAATTTTCTTGCAGTCCCTATATAAACTTTGGATTATGAGGTTACCAAACAATAAGTAAGACTGCAATATAATTACAAAGAACTGACACCATCTCCCCCATCCTCATTCACTTACCCACCCACCCACACAGAAACACACACACAGAAATACATTAAGCTGACCCGTTCATAAAATTCCGACCAAATTGTCTGGATTCTCAAGATCCAGATCCACTTGCTGTGCAACAGAACATTAACACTTAACTTGAAAGATTCAAAAAGTAACTGAACACCCAGATCGGATCACAAAGCACCTTTGGAGTTATATCAATCAATGAACACACCTTTTGAAAATAAAACTGACCATGTCTCAATTTAAAAAATAAAACAATTGGCCCAACAGTTTTAAAATAATAATGTAAACCACGATTCCTTACTGTTGATTATTTTCTTCAGAATGTTCGCATGTCACAGATGGCCACCATTAAATTTCGTTCGCAACTAAAAATGTTTTTTTTTAAACTCAAAAGCGAATTTAAACGTTTAGTATGTTTTCAAAACTTAAATCGTTTAAGGACAAGACGAATTGAATGTCCTCTCTTCTGTCCCCCAGCATTCGCACAGAGTTAAAATGTTACAGACCCTTCGTGTGACCACTTTCAACTTACTCAGTCATCGGTAATATTTTCAGACGATTTGTTACAATGTACAACTAAGATACATACATAATAAAGAAGGCCCTTAATTTTCGTTTCGCGGTTATACACTATGGCCTTTTTCAAACAAAATAAAAACACGTTGAGAAACAAACGCACAGGAATTATAAATACAGTGCATACTCAGCCTGAAGCCGGGTGGGTAACTCCTGTTGTAGGCAGCCCTGTGTCTATAATGCTGTTAGTCAGACTGATACTAAATATGAACTCCGTATGAATAAATAAGTTCGGGAAAATGCAAAAATGGGGAGATGAGTCTTTGTGACATTTGTTCGGAACATTAACGTCAACTTTGAACCTAATTCCCCAGAATGGGCTGCAAGAGTCTGGGGATATCATGTACGCTACGATGCCTGGAAAGATCATTTGGAACATTCATGGCAGGCTTGTCACTTCGAGTCAACGCCTTGTGTTTTAAAAAAAAGTTGCCTGTTTGCGACAAAACAGTGGCATGATCGGAGGGGTCAGGCTGTCTAACCGCGTACATCAAAGAGTAGAGAGAGAGAGGGGAAAAAAACTGCACAAAGTATTCCTGAAACCATTCTCTGAGTTATAGAGGGGGAGGGAGAGATCAAGCAGGGAACAGACGCCAAGAGAACATTAGACACGATGGACAAGAGGTGGGGAATATAAAGTATATAGACTGGGACACTGGTAGCAGTCAGGTCGGAAAGGGGCAAACATTTCTAGATTGTGCAATGTGCACCAATCCAACTAGAAAGGATGTGATGTTGGGCTAGCTTCTTGGAAATGAGCAAGTAGATCAAGGGTCAGTGGAGGAGCATTTGAGGAGACAGTAATCATTCCATCATCATTTAGGATGATGATAGAAAAGGTCAGTGGACCATACAAAGTATGAATAATTAATGGGAGGAGAGCCATCTTCAAAATCAGAGCTGAGCCAAATAGATTGGAACAAAAGGTTGATGGCAGAGATTACAGCTGATCAATAGCTGACCTTCAAAGAGGAGATGGTTCTGGTACAGTCAAGATATATTCACTCAGTAGGGAGAGGGAGGGCAAATAACATCCCCTGATGAAAAAAAAGATGGAAATTAAAATAAAATACTAGTGTCAGATGTCAGATAGAAAATACAACCGAGAACCAAAGGAAAGATTGAGTGAATCTGAAAAAGCATATTAGAAAAGCAAAGAGAGATTATGAATAAAGACTGGCAACCAACACAAAGGAGAATCCCAAAGTCTATTATAGACGCATTAATAGTACAAAGATATGATGTTAAGGTGCTGGTGTTGGACTGGGGTGGACAAAGTCAGGAGTCACACAACACCAGGTTATAGTCCAACAGGTTTATTTGAAATCACAAGCTTTCAGAGCACTGCCCTTCATCACCTGAAAGCTTGTGATTTCAAATAAATCTATTAGACTATAACCTAGTGTCGAGTAAAAAGATAGTAGAAGGAGGAATAGGGCCAATTTAAGAACAAAAGCGAGATTCTTTCTTTTCTAGTACTAGTTGGATTGGTGCATATTGCTATAGAAAATGTTCCTGAACACAATCTAGAAATGTTTGCCCCTTTCTGGGCTGAATGTTATCACTGTCCCGGTCTTTATTCTTAACATGCGATTTCCCTCCCTCTTGTTTGATTAATTTTGCATTGTGCTCACTAGGGGCCTGTTCCCTGCTTGGTCTCTCTCTTTCCCCCTCTATAGCCCATGGACACAAGAGGCATGGCTGAGGTGTTAAATTAATACTTTATATTCATCTGTCTTTAATAAGGAGTTAGATGCTACCCAGGCCATGGTGAGAGAGATGGGAGCCCTGTCACTGTTGTCGCTACAAAGATTCAAAATTGATAAGGAGGAAGTGTTGTAAATAGGCTATTAAAACCTCAAGTTGACATGGTATTGGGGCCAGATGAGAGGCATCCGTGGATAATGAAGGTTGTGAGAATGGAAATAGTAGGAGCATTGGTCATAATCTTTCAGTCTCACCTAAACTCAGGCGAGGTGGCCAGAGGACTGGAGAATAGCAAATGTTATGCCCTTGCTGAAAAAGGTTAGAAGGGGGAAGCAATGGCCAAGTTTTATTATCACGAGACTATTAATCCAGATACTCAGCTAATGTTCTGGGGATCTGGGTTTGAACCCTGCCATGGTAATGGTTGAGTGGGGGATATGCCGTGCCATGAGGTTACAAATTGTACTGGAGTACAATTCTGCTGCTGTTGACGGATGTCCAGTCTTGAGTTGCTAGATCTGTTCAAAGTCTGTCCCATTTAGCACGGTGAGAGTGCCACACAACAGGATGGAGGTTAGTCTCAATGCGAAGGCGAGACTTTGTCTCCACAAGAACTGTGCAGTGGTCACTCTTACTGATACTATCATGGACAGATACATCAGCAGCCAGAAGATTGGTAAGGGTGAGGTCAAGTATGTTTTTCCCTCCTGTTGGTTCCCTCACCACCTGCTGTAGACTCAGTCTAGCAGCTATGTGCTTCAGGATCTGACCATGTGTGGACTTGTTGGGCTGAAGGGCCTGTTTCCACACTGTAATGTAATCTAATCTAATCTCAATCAGTAGCACTGCTGCTGAACTACTTTTGGTAGTAGACATCAAATCCCCCACCCAAAGTGCATTTTGTATCCTTGCCACCCTCAGTGTTTCCTCTAAGTGTTGTTCAACATGGAGGAGTAACAATTCATCCGCTGAGGGAGGGCGGTACATGGTAATCAGTAGGAAGTTTCCTTGCCCATGTTTAACAATAAAGCTGTGAGACTCCATGGGGTCCAGAGTCAATGTTGAGGACTCCCAGGGCAACTCCATCCTGACTGCATACCGCTGTGCTGCCAGTTCTGCTGTGTCTATCCTGCCAGTGGGAGAAGACATACTCAAGGATGGTGAGGCTGGTGTCTGGGACATTGTCAGGTAAAATTGTGTGAGTATGACTGTGTCAGGCTGTTGCTTGACTAGTCTGTGTGACAGCTCTCCCAGGGTCGACAGAGCTGTTTCTGCCGTTATCTTTTCCGGTGCCTAGGTCAATGCCAGATGATCTTTGACATTTCATCTCTTTGACATTTCGTAGCGATCGTACAACTGAATGGCTTGCTAGGCCCTTTCAGAATTGAGAGTCAACCACATTGCTGTGGGTCTGGAGTCACATGTAGGCCAGACCAGATAAGGATGGCAGTTTCCTTCCCTAAACATTAGTGATCCAAATTGGTTTTTCCAACAACCGACATTAGTTTCATGATTATCGATCAAATTTTAATTCCAGGTATTTGTTTTTATTGAATTCAAATTCTGCCATGAACCCTGCCATGGCAGAATTTGAATTCAATAAAAACAAATACCTGGAATTAAAATTTGATCGATAATCATGAAACTAATGTCGGTTGTTGGAAAAACCAATTTGGATCACTAATGTTTAGGGAAGGAAACTGCCATCCTTATCTGGTCTGGCCTACATGTGACTCCAGACCCACAGCAATGTGGTTGACTCTCAATTCTGAAAGGGCCTAGCAAGCCATTCAGTTGTACGATCGCTACGAAATGTCAAAGAGATGAAATGTCAAAGATCATCTGGCATTGACCTAGGCACCGGAAAAGATAACGGCAGAAACAGCTCTGTCGACCCTGGGAGAGCTGTCACACAGACTAGTCAAGCAACAGCCTGACACAGTCATACTCACACAATTTTACCTGACAATGTCCCAGACACCAGCCTCACCATCCTTGAGTATGTCTTCTCCCACTGGCAGGATAGACACAGCAGAACTGGCAGCACAGCGGTATGCAGTCAGGATGGAGTTGCCCTGGGAGTCCTCAACATTGACTCTGGACCCCATGGAGTCTCACAGCTTTATTGTTAAACATGGGCAAGGAAACTTCCTACTGATTACCATGTACCACCCTCCCTCAGCGGATGAATTGTTACTCCTCCATGTTGAACAACACTTAGAGGAAACACTGAGGGTGGCAAGGATACAAAATGCACTTTGGGTGGGGGATTTGATGTCTACTACCAAAAGTAGTTCAGCAGCAGTGCTACTGATTGAGATTAGATTAGATTACATTACAGTGTGGAAACAGGCCCTTCAGCCCAACAAGTCCACACATGGTCAGATCCTGAAGCACATAGCTGCTAGACTGAGTCTACAGCAGGTGGTGAGGGAACCAACAGGAGGGAAAAACATACTTGACCTCACCCTTACCAATCT